>NC_091982.1:82016321-82365906 GCF_044704955.1 Pristiophorus japonicus | reverse complement strand
GTGTGGATGGGGCCCAAAGCACACCACCCATAGCCCTGGCCGAATGGGCTCACTAGGGCGGCGAAGGACGGACTGCACCTCCCTCCTCCAGCTCCTGCTCTGGCTGTGGCTCCTTCCCTGTTCAGCTCCCGCTCCCTGTGGCTCTATCCGGCCGCTGCCCCCTCCCCCCCCCCCCCTCCCAGCTCCCGCTCCGCTGCCCGCCCCCCCTCCCCCCTCAGCTCCGCTGCTTGCCACCACCCACCAGCTCCCGCTCCGCTACCTGCCGCCCCCGCTCTGCTGCCTGCCAGCCAAACCCACCCGCCCCCCCGCTTTCAGCTCCGGTCCACTTCCTCTTCACGTCTTCGGAGGGGCCCGCCTGCCCGGCATCTTGCTGAGAGCGGGCCCAGCCCGAAGTCTTCAGCCCGGCTTCTTCTCGTTGGCCGGGCCTGTTCAGCCTCCCCCCTCCCTCTCCCCTCCCCCCCCCCCCCCTCTCCTCTTCCCACCCCCCCCTCCTCTTCCCCCTCCCCTCCTCTCCCCCCCCTCCTCCTCTCCTCTCCCCCCATCCTCCTCTCCTCTCCCCCCATCCTCCTCTCCTCTCCCCCCATCCTCCTCTCCTCTCCCCCCATCCTCCTCTCCTCTCCCCCTTCTCCTCCACTCCTCCCGCTCCCTCCATACCCCTCTCCTCTCTCTCCTCTCCCCCCCTCCCTCCCTACCCTTCTCCTCGCTCTCCTCTCCCCCCTCCCTCTCCCCCTCTACCTGCTCCTCCTCCTGCTCTCCTCTCCTCCTCCACTCCTCTCCCTCCCTCCCTACCCTTCTCCTCTCTCTCCTCTCTCCCCCTCTCCTTTCCCCCCTCTACCTGCTCCTCCTCCTGCTCTCCTGTCCTAACCCTCCCCTCTCCTCTCCCCACCCCTCTCCCCTCCTCTACCCCCCTCCCTGCCTCCCTCCTCTCCCCCCCTCCTCTCCACTCCCTCCCTCCCCCTCTAGCCTCCTCTCCCCCCCTCCCCTCCCTGTCAAACACAGACACTGACAGACAGAGAGAGAGAGAAACACTGACAAAGAGACACACATTGGGGGGCCCCATCCCAGCACGCTGTTGGGGGGCTCCTGGTGATGCAGTCGGTGAGTAGAAACTTAATTTTTTATTTATTGATTTTTTTAAAAATTTAATTTTTAATTATTTTTTGATTGATTTATTGGTTGATTTATTAATTTATTGTTTACAAATAAAGAGCCATCATCAATAATAAAAATGATGTGTTTCATGTTTGTAAACTTCCCTTCCCCCATCTCTCTTCCTTCCGCCTGATTTTCTAAGTGTAGGCAAGGTTTTTCTGAGCATACAAAAATCTACACTTACTCCATTCTAAGTTAGTTTGGAGTAAGTTTTCCCTGCCTAAACTTGCAAAACAGGCATAAGTGGCCGGACACGCCGCCTTTTGAAAAAAAATCTGTTCCAACTGACTCGAACTGGAGCAAACTAAATGCCGAGAATTGCAATTTCTAAGATACTCCATTCTAAACCAGTTGCTCCAAAAAAAATAGGAGCAACTCAGACCAAAAGTTGACCCCAAGGTCTCTTCCAGTGCTGCTTTGTAACCAACTGCTATGAAGTTTCTCATCACAGCCTCGGATCATAGCCTGCTCCAGTGTGATATTTCCATTTCCCATGCCAATCCTTTCAACTAAATCAATAATCTAGTGCCAATCTGGGCAGTTGGTACTGTAGCACATACCCATTAAAATCTGAGCTGAAACTGCACTGTTTCATTTTATGGAGAATGCTTACAGCAAACAGAGAAGGGAGGGTTTCATTCCATCAGTCTGGGATGGATTTGAACTCGGATCCCATAAGTAAATGGTGGGGTACATACTGTGACGGTCTTTTTCCAATCCCTCCCTTTCAAAACTATTTATTTTATTTAACTGTGATTGGATCATAGATGAACTCAAATCCTCCCCTTACGTGACACCCCTATTTGCAGACTTCCAGAAGGTATCACTGCTAGGAATATGGAGTGGGAACCCTAGCTTTCTTACTTCCCTAACTCAAGGATATTGACCAAAATTGCTGGAACCACCCCCCACCACTGCTCCAACTAAAATCAGTTAATTCAGTACAGACTAGGAATGTATTCTGGACCTTCCTGGTCAGTATACTTCCGTACCACACCATGTGATGCATTTACTTACACAATTACTAAGGTGCTCTTGCTTTAAAAAAAAAACACTCCTAAATGCAAAACTATGTTCAATTATTTGTAAAACACAGCAATATACTCCTTTTTACAGCCAATTTGCAACTGGCCAATACACTAATTACTTTTCTATTTGCAGTTATCAATCACCTCTATATTTATTAAAGAACATGTTGCAACAAAAGACAGATGGACTCACCTCCTCCCAAGACCAGAGTTGGGAGTTCCCAGTTCAGAATGTAACGCAGGCACTTTCCCACTCCCACTGGTGTCATATTAAAGGAGCACATTGGGTCTCCAGCAATAGTGTCTGCTCCTAGCTGGCAGACCACTGCTTCAGGATTAAATGATGCATATACCTCTTTCAACACGCTAGGGAGGAAACAAAATAAGTAAATAGATGTTACTGGCCAACAGTTATTTGCTGCAGTTGGCATCACAGGATAATCATATTTAGTGAATTCCTCATCATCAGTCCTACTCCACAAGACCATATAAGGATGGGCAACAAATGCCGGCCTTGCCAGCGATGCCCACTTCCCGAGAATGCATTAAAAAATGTCAGTCTAACACCAAGGCTATTCCTTATTGACTCATTACTTATCCATCATATGCCGTCCTCCATGCAATCAAGGAGGTATGGAAACCTGTTCCAGTCATCCATTATTTGACTCTTGAATTGGCTGATGGAATGCTCTCATGAAACTTCCCAAGAAGATTTTCCACATGATTTTCCTCTTATGCCATTCTCTTCAAGGAAATGACCTTCAAATTGCATGAAGACTGGAAATAGTAGCAACAATCCCATGTCCTCCAGCTCCATGGTGCTATATCTTGGCAAACGAAACTCAGTTGTATAACTCTCATGCAAGTTATTCTCTTCAAAAAAATCTCCAGTGTTCAATTGCCTGAACACACAAGCTGCATGAACTCCTTAACATT
Source organism: Pristiophorus japonicus (assembly GCF_044704955.1). NCBI lineage: Eukaryota > Metazoa > Chordata > Chondrichthyes > Pristiophoridae > Pristiophorus > Pristiophorus japonicus. Next base: position 82,362,790 of record NC_091982.1, on the reverse strand, counting down.
CTATATCAATCCAAAGAGGTCTACTCAAGAGTCACAACTCAGCTTCATATGCCACTTCTCCAGCCTCACTTACACTGTGTTACCACGTGGAATGCTATCCTTTCTTTGCAAATGTTTGAGCACAACATCAAACATAACTTAGCGAGCCATGGTTCCTAGAACCTATTCTGTGCCTTGCCTGTTGGTTCACTCAGTCTTTGTGCTCCCACCAACCATCAGGGTCAAAAACGTAAAACATCTGCTTGTTAGTTGTCTTCAGGTGCACGATTAAATTACTGAATATAGAAAAATATTTTCATAAATCCAGTATTCCTAAATTGGCACAGGTATAAATAAGTACATAGAAATTAAATAAAATCAAACAAAATAATGTTAAAGTTTGTGTCGGGTTGTGATGGTCAGATTTATTTCTTTAAATGGTTAACTGGAGTAAACCTACCATCCCCAGGCTGGCACCTGGAGCGAGTTATCACAGTCCCTCTCAGTACCAAAGTAAAATGCAGCTATTTCTCCTTTGAGGACTAATTGGTTACAGCTTCCACATATCTTTTTCATCATAGATATAGTTTGTAAAGGATCTCAATGTTTAATATTACAAAACCATAATTAAAGCAGTATTAAATAAGCAAAATACATCACTATGAATTCTATTGTTGGAACAAGTACTTCTTCAGATTCAAAAAAAGCTCAACGTTTTTGTATGCTTAACCCTCAATATTCCCAACTAACTCAAATTCTTCAAGAATGTGTCTCATCAATAGGAAATCCTATTAACAAAACAAAATATTTTCAAAATCCTGTTGACTGTGAATGTATTTGAATATCAATATAAGTGGCTGGAAGCAATTATCAGTGCTGACAGTGTATGACAGTTAAATTATCAGTCAAGAGAGTCATTAACATAGGGTGCTGGTTGCAAGTAATTGCTGAGTCTGATAGCTCAAGGCAACTGGAGTAACATCTGTACAGATTCAGTCATCAACACAGGGTTCTGACTGAGAAGTATTACAGTGCAAGAGTGCTGGATTAACATAAACAGAGATCCAGTCACTAGCCCAGTGAATATGCCTGATGGCAAGACTCATTGTTACAAGCTGCTGGCTGCCTGGAGTCATTGAGCCTAACTGTACAAGGGAATGGGATTAACAGCAGTGAATCAGATAATCAATTATACTGTTTTAATACACATTAATTTGGCTCAGTAATTCCTCTAACCTTGATGACAACATTAACATTGACTATTTAAACAAAAATATCATCTCGCCAAACATAAGAATTAGGAGCAGGAGTAGGCTATTTGGTCCCTGCTCTGCCATTTAATATCATGGCTGATCTGCTACCTCAGCACTTTCCTGCACAATCCTCATATCTCTCGATTCCCTTAATAGTCACAAATCGATCTTTGTCTTGAATATACTCAAAGACTTAGCATCCATAGCCCTATGGCTGAGAATTCCAAAGATTCATCATCCTCTGAGTGAAGAAATTTCCCCTCATCTTAGTCCTAAATGGCCGACCCCTTATTCTGAGACTGTGACCCCTGGTTCTAGACTCCCCAGCCAGGGGAAACATCCTCCCTGCATCTACCCTGTCAAGCCCTTTAAACATATATTTAAAAATATAATTAGATGCTGCAGTAAAGTTTGATTTTAGAGCAGTGTCCTGTTGTTGACTGGTGATGATATGAATGCTCCTGGTGCTCACTACAATGGGTTTGCCAACCTTGGGCTGGGGCAGGGGATAATAGAGATGGGACCCAGTTGCTCCTCAGCATTCTCACTTACCTCCTTGAAATTGATTACGCAGCAATATTGGGAGGTCTGGGGGAAGGTGTCCATTTGCCTCGTCAGCCACAGTATAATGGACGAAGCCCCAAAGGAAAAGGGGGAGGGGGGAAGATTTAAAAAAAAACACTATTCACAAGCCTAACAGTATTGAATACTGTTTGAGGTTAGCAATATATTACTATTCACAGGCATTTAAAAGTTAAGTGTTGTCTCAAAACTTTAAACTTATCAGAGCATATGTTTTCAAACTGGGATTTCAGAGATGATCCCAGAGAGTAAAAGAAATCAGGTTTCTCTGTCTCATCGGATTTTTCTATAATTTGTGGATTTAGCAGAATGTTATTTCTGTTGCTATAGGCCAAAAGAATGCATCTTCTGCAAAGACTATTTTACTTTGAATAGCTAACATTACTTTTCAGGTTAGCACAGAGGGGTCCCCACGAGTGTGTCAACATTTGCAGGGGTCTGCCACACAGAAAATTTTGAAAACCAATGCATGCTAGGTTGAGAGGAGGTTAGGTTGGGAGATAGGGGAGAATCAGTTTCGTGCATCATTCTATACCATGAGGAACCCCACAGATTACATCGCAAAGCACAGACAACTCCTAACAGATGCCAAAAAGTTCTTAGAAAATGTTGTTTTTAAATTTTTTTAAAAATACAAAACGAAAAACACCAAATGCCATCCTCGTACAAAGGCCAAATGCTCTTTTTAAACCCTTCAATGTTAACCCTCACCTATCTCCCAATCTAATCAGCACTCTCTTAGCTCGATTCAATGATTCATACCCTCACAAATCTCCATCCTCCAGACACTTTCTGTGGTCATCGAGTAACAGAATGCGCAAGCTCAGACTCTGTATTTTTGGTAAATATATTTATTTCATTTTGGGTGATATGCATGAATTCTCCTGAAAACAGTGCCATTGAAAAATCCTATCACAACATTTGACTGGGCGATATGTCGGAGATTTAGTGCAACGGATCTTTGCCCTATTTTCTAATTGATTATGCTCAGTTTATCGGGTGGAACTGACTACCCTACTGAGTTTTGGTTTTATTTATTCCAAAGCTCTGTTAAAGGGTTGGGAAAAACACCTGTATTCAGTTAAAAGTACTGCCTATTTATCTCTATTGGTGAGGATAACATTCCCATTTTAAAATTATTTTCCCCAATTCCGTAATTTGATCTCACCATTCTACAACACCATCAAGGTCTCCATTAATTCCACTCAAACTGATCATGCGAGAGGAGTCCAACTATGACTCTTGCTCCATCTGTGGCAGTCCCTGGCCTCTGCTCCACATTTCTTCACTATATCAGTCGAGACTGACAACTCACCCGCCACAAATGCATGCCCTAACCTTCTGTGGCACAACATGTTAATGTCCAACACACTGCATTACTCATGGTGTGATCCCAGCAACGAGAAGCACTTTTCCACTCTCTTTCTTCTTCTAGTGGAGATTTATCACTTCAGCCTGTGCTGCAGTCTTTAATTTCAACAGGGTAGGCCATGCTTATTGTCTCAGCAGGCCATCACCTCGGTTATGAATAGTCTTTTCTTTAGCACAAGTGCTCCACACACACATGCTGACATCCTGGTACAAATTCACTGGGTTGTTGGTGCTCTTAGCAACAAGGTTAATTTTGCGAAACATCAACCCTCAATAAAATTACCTTTTGTCTGCAATTTAGTGCAAAAGATGTCCACCCACACTGGGATTCAAACCAAAACTGTCTGCAATATAATTCTGGAAATGGATTCCAGAAGAAGTTGCATTTAGTCGAGTAACTAATTCTCAGTCAAAATGGGATTATTTGATCATATTTATAGTTCTCTGAAATCCAGTGAAGGAAATCAACATTCTGGCTCCTGTCATAGTAGTGTGGCTCAATCTATACAGTATCTTCTCAGGATTCTCCATCTGTTGTTCTATGTACTGTAGGCTGGAACACACATGAAACCTGATTGTTCACATCGAGCACCCATCTTTCATTATATTTAAGCACCCTGAAGTCATTTATTAGCAAGGGTGAAGGCAGAGATTGTTAGAATAAAGGCTTCAGACCATTGGCGAGCATTCAATGGATGTTACTGCAGCAGTAACTTCACTGATCAGACAGTGTGTTACTTAATTTACCTTATGCAAACTCAGGAGTATAAAGACAATTTACAAATACTCCTGCCATCAGGTGTGCTACCCCTGCAAGGTTCGATCTCACATCTGTTTAACTGAATTGGTGGCTGTTTGAAGTGATTGCCTTTGTACAAGCACAGATCAGCATCCTTCCTGATTCTGACACCAGTCTCAGAAGCTCCAATCTGATTCAGTTCTGCTCAATGTGGCAGATGTTCAACTCATTATTTCAGCTCACTTCGCTGTTCGGCTCAGTGACTCCCAACAGGCCAGTAGGGTCATCATCACTCACTGGTTAAACAAAAATATTTAAAATAAAATTGACAGAAATAAATAAAAAAGATATTGAAACTCATGATTCTTTGTAACGGTTCGCTATTTCTGACAGGAGGCTGCAGTGCTTCAAAACAGGGTATTCCTTACACTCCAAAACATACACTGAATTGCTGAGACTGCGTTATCTGTCTGAAGGCACTCACTTTAGAAAGGGCTACATTACTGCAATTAGCTAAATATTAACAATTACTGAATTAAACTAAATATTGATATACTGGCCCCATATATAGTGATGCTCATTGGCTAGACATCATGTTAATATTGCAACTAAACTTATGATATGAAAGTAGTTCCTGAACGGTACAGTTTTGGGTCAGGTCTGTGTGTGAGATTCTACAGCAATTATGTGGCTGAATTCACCCAACAGTGACACGAACATATAATGACTGATATAAAATAGGCTTGGAAGAAATAGGAACTCAAGGGGGTGTCACTAATAGAAATTGAAACTACTAAATATTGCTAGACTACTCTCTTTTTTAAACTGAAAATATACATTCAAGAAAGGCCCCCATTTACAGTGCTTCTCTATGTAGCCCTCCATTCATTGTTAGAGTGATGTACAGTAAAGGAAATCTTTTCCAGCACATACACTTCCCGTCATTACTGTCAGTAGGATCAACCTGCTCAAAGGGCGATTACAAGCACTTTATTTTTCATCTAATATCTGTTGAGTGGTTAGCCTACAAATTATGATTTGCAATACTAGCATAATCACTTAATGCACGTTAAACTCTTTAAAGGGTCAATGCCTCCATTAAAGTAAAAAAAAAACAGAAGACTGCCATATAATATTGTCAATAGTAATTTCTAGACTTTGTTAATAGTGAGATGCTGTTTTATGAGATAATTTACATTTCCCTAGATCTCCAAGCACTATCCCAGCCATAGCAACAGTGATGTGATCCAGAGACACTTACAAGGAGATCCCCTCATCGTAAAGCACTCACAGGCATTCATATCATAAAATGAATGAACATAGATCTCTGAGGAGGAGCCATGTAATGTGGCGGTTTTAAAAAGTAGATTTTAAAAGACTATGGGGCGGATTTTCGGGTCTTCTGTGTCTGTTTTTTGCCTCAGAGTGGCGGCGGTGAGGTCTTCTGGGCGGGTGGTCAGTCTCCAACAACCCCGCGCCTGGGATTGCCAAAGGTATTGACTGCAGAAAGGGTAAGTGCGATTGTTTTTTCTTTTAATTTTGTTTGCGATTTATGTTGTGGTGACGTGCACAATGTTTTATGAGGTGTACAATGCCTCCCTTAGCACTGCGCCCCCTGACTCAAGGCCCAGCTGCCCAATTTTACTTACTGAGGCGCAAACTGTTCCTGGGCGCAAACTTTACTGTCCCGCCGCCATTACCGCTCCGAAATCATCAAAGCCGAAAATCCAGCTCCATGTTTAATTACACATTAGCAACTTTGGGCAAGTATTATTGACAATATTTATCTCCAGGAGGTTCCAGTATGTCCACTGACTATCAATGTAGCTTAACCAATAGCTGCACTCATAATCCCTTCATTTTACCCAGATGCCAATGTTTCTGAACCTATTCTCCCCAACCCTTTGGGCAAGTGCTCAATAAGTTTTACAAGCAGAATTAACAAAGAATAAATCCCATTGTTTAATGTTGAAACATTCTTAATTAAAGCTTAGGGTTCAAACCTGTCTTTCTGTTAGTGATTGGGCTGTACATATATATTTTTGTACCAGAAGATAAGTTTGATCCACTGGGGAAAATAACCAATAATGATAGAGAGCAGTTTTTTTATCTTTTCCTATCCCATCTCTTTCAATAACTTTGATCCTCCCTCCTTATGTTTCTGGCTCTGACTGCTCCTCCTCTTGCTTTCAACTTGCTTCCGATCCCCCCACTATTCCATGTTTTTGATACTTCTGTTAGCACCCACCGTGCCTCTGATGACTCTTGTGTAGCAGCTCAGGCCTCTAATGCCCCAGTCTTTGTGTTGATCACTCAATGCATAGTCCCTGATCCTGGCTGCACAATGTGCTACAATGAAGGACCACAGCGGAGGTAAAATAGACTATACTAATTACAACACTGCACTCGAGCAACAATCTCCCTTAAAGCCCCACAATTTGGGGTCTCATTTCAATTATGGACGGCTGTGCAAACCGGTTTGGCACTCTGCATGAAGAGGCTCATTCCAAACACTCTGCCAGGGCAATTTACTATCAGAGATTATTTAAAGGGAGACTAGCACAAAGGGAAATTATATGGTATAGACATCTGAATAAAAACTTGATTTTCCTTCTCAACTAAAATAACAGCATTGCAAGCCAAAGACACAGAACTAGCAAATGACCATGAGTACATAAATAATTACAAAAATAAAATTAAGACACTCATGAGGTACAGCTGGAAATGCTTAGTAACATCCATTTATTGGGTTGTGTAACAGGGCTGTAGGGCTCGAGGTAGTCGCGAACAAACGGCCAGGCAGCTAGTGACACATTGTAAAAGCCTACTCAAGCACAACATGGTATCTCCACAGCTGTTTCACTCTATTATCCTTGTAAACAGTCACTGATGCATTGGCTGTTACAAGGCAGCTATTCAGTAGACACTAGATAACCCAGCTCATTTATTTGTTATTAATAGTCTCATTCCTCGTCACCCGTCACAAAAAAAGCGTGTGGAAAAAAATGAACAGTTTCTTTGTTGGAGTGAGCTCCACTTTAAAGGATCAAGATTTTCAAGCAGTGCTATTAACTTCTTCAGGGCTTGTCAAAATGGTGGGAATTATTTTTTCCCACAAAGAGGGTTTTCCTTAAGGGGAAAAAAATCTTGCAGTTTAATGACATTTCTACTCACCAGCCATTGATGGGACTTGTTCAAAGAAAAAGCAAAAGCCATGCACTGCAGATTTCCTCAGGAAGGGACTTGCACCACTGCTACTATCTCATGAATAACCATTATTATTCACTAGCAACCTTTTGCTTTCTTTCTATTTCTGGAAAAAAATTTTTAAGGGGTCGAGGGTGCTTATGAAACAAATGAGCAATATCTCCCATGCTTTAATCTACATTGATTCCTGGTCCTCGATCTTAAAATTCTCATCCTCGTGTTCAAATCCCTTCCCCATCTCCAAGCTCCTCCATCCCTACAACCCTCCGAGAACTCTATGTGCCTCCAAATCTGGCACCTGTGCATTCCCACTTCCTTCGCCTCACCATAGGCGGCAGTGCGTTCAGCCGTTGAGGCCCTATGCTCTGGAATTCTCTCTCTAGGCTACTCTACCTCTCTCTCCTCCTTTAAGATGCTCCTTAAAACCTACCTCTTTGACCAAGCTTTTAGTCACCCATCCTAATATTTCCTTATTTAGCTTGGTGTCAATTTTTGTCTGATTACACTCCTGTGAAGCACCTTGGGATGTTTTACTACGTTAAAGGCACTATATAGATGCAAGTTTTTGTCGGTAGCATCTCATCTATTTCCGCTGGCAATATCATTCTAATGCATGCATCAGCAGGAGGCTCAATATCATTACTTCCGAGCACTACTTAAAGCTAACCTGCACCTCTTAAAGGAAAGATGCAGTGTGGCTGCTGCAAGTGCTGAGATCATTGGGAATAGTGTGCTGTGCAACAATCAACAATGGCTGACCATGGAAGAGAGTGTGCACCAAGGTTTTCGGATGCTGCACTGGAGGTTTTGGTGGGGGAGGTGGAAAGGAGGAGAGATGTCCTGTATCCGGAGAGGACCAGGAAGCCCTCCAGACACACTCTGAGAAGGCAGTGGGAACAGATAGCTGCGGAGGTCAATGCCAGGAGTTTAGCCCCAAAGACCTGGAGGCAGTGCCGCAAGAAGTTTAATGAACTCACAAAAGTGGTCACGGTCAGTGAATGCATCTTCAAATGCCATAACCTACCAATTACACTACTAGCCTCAGCCACTGCTCAATTCACCAGAGGCACTCCACTTGTGCCCACACTGTTGCCTGTCAGTCTACCCAGACTTCTGCAGCACATGCAGAGGTGCAGTCTGAAGCTGGGCCCTCTAGGCCCAGAACTGCTCAAGGTTGTTCTCCATAACCATCTCGTCTCCTCCATTGAAAGTCAGCAGCCTTCCACCACCCATGCCGCCGCCACTGATGTAGCACTTTGTAAGAGCACTAGGATATCCAAAGGCACATTGAAGACAGCCACTAAGGGAATGCACAAGGGTGACTGGTTTAATTTTGTATGCAATATGGTATGATTTAAGTTATAAATTTGGTTTGGAATGTGTATTTTGTGTTGGCTTTTATTTTTGGATTGTGACCAAGAGGACAATGTGATGATCAGTGAGAGGGAAGGTAAGGAATGTGGGACTGTTGGTGAATGGAGAATTGGGATTGAGGTTACTGGTATCACACTTGAATTAGTCTTTCGTGTACAGCCTGGGCAGAGAAGGACTGTCTGGGTTGCAGGCTCCCTTCCTCTTCCTCCTCCTCATGCCCCTGAGCTTCTCGCCTGTTAAGTAGTGGCAAGGGCTGTTCCCTCAGGACAAGGTTGTGCAGCATACCACCACAAATCATGAGACTCACTCAGCCGAATACTGCAAGGCTCCCCCAGAGCAGTCCAGGTAGAGAAATCATTGCTTCAGTACACCAATGGTCTGCTCTATCAGATTTCTTGTGGCAGCATGGCTCTCATTGTATGCAAGCTGTGCACATGTGCGTAGGTTGTGAACTAGAATCATGAGCCATGTCATCAGTGGATAGATCTCGTTGCCCAGTAGTCACCCTTTGGTTTGCCACGGTGGCTGAAATACTGCTGGCACAGCGGACTGCCGCAGAATGATCACATCATGACTGCTTAGGAAAATAAGCATTGACCTGCATGATGCACTGCCTCTGGTCACACACCAGCTGCACATTGAGAGAGTGGAATCTCTTTCGATTCAGGTACATAACAGAGTTGACATGAGGTGCACAGAAAACAATGTGTGTGCAGTTAATGGCACCATACACCAGGAGGAAGCCGGCAATCCTTGCGCTCACTTTGCCCACTTCTCTTTGCAAGAGAGAATGAAATGAAGTTATTTCTCTTTGAATAGACAGACTCAGTGACCTCCCTTTGCAACAGTGCATTGCAAATTTTGAGATGTTGTAATATCTCCAGCACCAGCTGGAAAGAGCCAGATGCATAAAAGTTCATTGCCACGGTCACCTTCACAGCCACTGGCAATGCAGTCCTTGCTCTGCTCTGAGGTTAGAGTTGTGGCTGCAGTTAGAAGATTTCAGAAACAACCTGCTTAGTAAAGCGCAGACATCACCAACATTGGTCGTCGCTGAGGTTCAGGTGGGAGAATTGCTCCCTGAACAGCCTAGACAGATATAGCCTCCTGCTGAGAGCCCTTCTCCCCTTCCTTCTCCCACTGTCAGCAGCTTGTCCTGCTCTGTGTGACCTCTGCTCATTCTCCCAGTTATGCTTGATTTCAAGAGGAAAGCCTACTAGTGCACCCATATTTGGGAGCAATTGGTTTGTGCAGAAGCCTTGAAGTCAACAAAAAGTAGTTTAGCATCTGCCTCACCACTCACTATAGACTTTTGAAACAACTATGGAAAGCACCAAAAACATGTAGAATTGTAGCAACAGTCAGAAGAAATAAAACAGCAAATGAACCTGCAAGTAGAAAATGATGCCTTTAAATTGTGCTAGTGGGGTGTCCTTCATACTGCTTAAAGTCGTGTGCAGCTGTGCAAGTTTAAGAGAGGGCATCGGCTGGAGTTCCAAAATGGCAGCGCTGGCGTCAAAGCAGCACTGCATGCTGACGGACGTCATGATCTGCCTGCTCTGCATACCTTTGGTGGACGTTAAGTGCACACGCGTTAACCCATTTACCAACATGGCACCCGACACAAGGAGTGTGGATGCCATTTTGGAACCCGAAGGGGACTGGTAGTGCCCAAAAAACAGGTGATACCAAGCCCAATTTTATCTCCATACTCTTTGGCTATGACAACGGTAAATTGTCAACATTTTAGAACTACAGAGAATTACCCATTTGAAATTGTACGGCATTGAATATTTTGTTAACCGTCACCCCGTATAATTTTTAGTTGGTTGACAATGAAAAATCAATATGCACATTAGCAAAAAAAAAAATCACTATTATTGACTGAAATTCCCAGTTTCACAAATAAATGGTAGATACTGGACATTAGTCTGGAGGATGGAGAAAATATTCATTGATTCATCTCACCCACAAATTCGGAGCAGTGATGTTGCAAGTTATAGAGAAGACTATTTATTTCATATGTGCAGGACTTTGAGTGTTAGTACATTTATTTACTTTACAAATAATCTATAGTTTTAGCTGGAGGTTTGACACCACTCACGACACAGTCAGATCTTGATCATCATTTGCAGAGTGTTGATTGGAATTTGGAAAACAATTATCTCAGCAAGACTTATTAATGGAGAAAAACAATTGCCTTGTGGAACTTGAAACTCTTTTTGGAATTGTTAATCCTTCTGTCTATCAGCATTGCCTTCAAAATAAATAGGATTAACTTTAACGTACTTACTTCTATCAGTTTCTGGGTTTTAAAATGATTCTTTTTAAACAGTGGCATAATCGGATGAACTGGCCGAAGTGCGATACTAAGGCTGGAGTTATACTGTGCCAGGTGCAAATTCAATCCAGTGCAGGAGGATCCCCTAGAGAAGAACAATTGCCTTGTGGAACTTGAATTCAGGAATGAGCAGTCACTGCTGATGCATCAACATACCGTGTCATGAAGCAGCAGGACACCTTGCTTGCTGTTCCCTACTTAGCAAGTTGCTGATCTCAACTGTGTCAATAATAGACACCAAGCAGAAGCCAGGTTGTTTCTGCATTGGGAAAGAGAAATGTCACATGTCTGGTATCCAGCTGGTAACATTGGCAGCGGCCTGGGAGCTAGTTGCTTGTCCACTAGGGATATGGGACCCAATTTTCCCCAACCCATTAAATGCGCCGACTTTGCGCGCTGGAAACGGCGCCGAAGAAAAGGGGCCCCATCCTGCCCGCTTTGCCGAGACTCCGGTGTCCTAGCTAGTGAAGTGGGGGGGCGGAGCAACAGGCCAGCGCAGGAAGCACTGCCGGCAGCTGCGCGCATCCTCCTGCCCTCCCGGCGTGTCCTGTGGGCTGTGAGCAGACTCGCTGCTCACAGCCCCTGCCCCCGGCCGAAGAGAAGCCCCAATCTTCGCCGCCCCCTATCCCCAGCCGAGTGGCCTCCCGCACTGGCCACCTGACTTCCCGGGCCAAGGTAGGACTTCAATTTTATTTATTTATTGATGGTTGTGCTTGAGAGTTTTGATTGGGGGGAGGGGGGGGGGGGCAGAGGAGGAGAGCTTTTGGGGGGGGGGAAGGGGGAGAAAGAGTGTTTTGATTGGGGGGGGGACTTAAAAAAAATTGATTCTGACATAAAGGTAGGACTTCTATTTTTTATTTGTTATTCATTGATTGCTTATTACAAAGCACTAAACAAACCACAAAAAGTAAGTCTTGGTGCAAGTCCTCAGCTTCCTTCTATTTTTTATTTGTTAACTAATTGCTTATTACAAAGCACTAAACAGAAGCCAAAAAGTAAGTCTTGGTGCAGGTCTTCTCAACTTCCTGTATTTTTTATGTGTTATTGAATGCTTATTTGTGTGCTTTGTTTAGTGCTTTGTAAGTGTTGCTGCTTTAAATGTACTAACCTGAGCCAAATTCTTAACTGCCCACAATGTTTTTCAGAACTGGCCACAAACGCTGACCTAAGTCGATTTGGAGTAAGTTTTAGCTGGCCAAGTGGCATAAATGGCCAAAACTGGCGTAAGTGTCTGGGAACGCCCCCTTTTGAAAAAAAAACTAAAAAAAAATCATACTTAACTGACTTACTCTGTAGCAAATTTTGGGGGGGAAAATGCAATTTTTTAAACTTAGGCCAGAAAAAACAACTTGCTCCAAAAATATTGATACAAGTCATGGCCAAAATTGGGCCCATGGTGTGTGCCAGAGGAAGACCTAAAGGAAAGGAAGAGGGAAAATACTTAAAAACAAATCTAAACTTTTAGTGGAATTGCATGTAAGCTTTTGATGGAATTGCATGATGTGTAGATTTGCTATTACACAGCTGGAATGGAAACAGAAGCAACAGAGGCTAAATCAGTGCATTTGTAATAAAGGACTAGCAGTGAATGGAAAATGAATGAACAATGGCCTATTCGTTAATGGAGCCACCCTTGTAGTGCATAATAATCATAATGCACAACTTGTGCCGAGACCATTAAGAAACAGCGCAGGCTAATAGATGCCTTTGTACACCTGACGTGGTACAAATAAATAAGGCTCTAAACTCCAACCCTCACCAAGCTTCAATATCTTTGATGGTATGGAACGCTTGCAATAGGAATTTACTGCCTGCACTGACACCACATCAAAAGTTAAAAACTGATCATGCTATATCCAAGTCTTCACAATTACATATTAACAAAGCCAACTTCTGGTGCCAGTATCAACAGAAAGCTGGACTTGAATAAAAGAAAGTTGATTTAGTGCCAAACCACAGCGAGGGCTGAATATTTTCTAAGTTAGGGAACTGACGAATCTAGGCAGTTAGGATTTTACCTGATGATGTTGTAAAAGATTTTGAGGTGCAAACCCAATAATGACAAACCCACTCATTTCAAATTGGTGAGGAAATGATCTGACTTTGAAATGGTCCTGATCATGCCACTGATAAAAACCTAATGAGTGCAGTTTGAGTATACTGTGTTTCCACCTCCAAGACCAAGTTTGAAATCCCGCCCAGATAAATAAAATTGAAGTCTTCTCTGTCTACTGGCTATAAGGATGTCATGCAAAATGAGACTGAGCAATCTCAATGCAGTTCCTAGGGACTGTGAATCCACAGCACACAAATGCTCAGAATTCAACATCAATCGGCAAGATCACTCAGTGGTCACAAGAATGCCTTTGCTTGCACCACTTTTCGGGAAACCCCAATCCAAGCATAATATTTCACAAGAAAGTAGTTCTGTATTGATCAGGATCTGACTGAATTCTATAGCAGTTCCTACCTTTCACATATTTGGTAGTATCGGACATCTTGAATGCCATCTTGTAATGGGACATTCACAGTGTAATACCTTCCTTTCCCCATTCCAATATCTGTCACATCACCTGTCCCTTGAGAAATAACCACAAGAAATCATAAAAAGGCTGAAAAAAAAGAGAAAAAATATTGTACAAATGCTGCAATCCAAAGGAAGAACTGACGAGTCAGCAGACCTACCTGGGAAGAATCCAGGGGAATACTTGTGAAAAGATACAGTCATTACTTTTGATGTAAAACTGAATGCATCTTCTACACCTGAAGACAATGAAAAATAAGAGAAATAGCAGCACTGATTAGGACATACTGGCTTTATTGATTCATGGACTGTAAGAAAAGGCTGCTCAGCATTTCATAGATACAGGCTAAGCTTTTCAAAATGTCTCAAAAATGATTGTTACAGAGTACTGGACTTCCAACGTGTTACACCATTGAGTAGGAAGGAAAATGCTGGTTTCTTTCCTGTTTTTGTTCACACAGTGACATACTCATCTCAGCCATAATGTTGTGGGGATGTGCTGAGGGAAGCCAGATCTTTCTCCAACGATAATGACTTCAGGCCATTGCCCTGCACCTCCTGGAAACCTGTTCTACGCTAGTATTGCTGAAGATCTGGGAACAGGTCACTGACTCGCTATCCTGATCAAGGGTATTGCGTAGCATTACGAGACCAAGAAAAAAAAGAGACAATACTTCAAGATAAAAAAGGGAGTTCAACCAACAAAAGGAAATGTTACAATAAAGGATGGTAAACATTCCCTTTGTCCATAAAGGACATAATCACAATAAGTTCAGTGAAAGGGAGAGTTTTAAACTACTGTGGTGTATCCCAGCAGACCCCCTTTTGTCATATGGATATTTTCTAATAATGCTTCAAGTTGCAAATCATGCTACATCATCCTGTAGGACAAGGGGTATTATTAACATGACGCAGTATCTAGAGGAATAATGGCTTGTGACAGGTCTTGCAGAATTGACAAAATTATATTTGAACAGCAGATTAAAGGGTAATTCAATGGCCCAGATTTTGCGATAAGAATAATGGTGAGGCTATCAGCACTCAACTTTATTTTGGAGTAACTCGGACAGCAACCTCTGCTGTCAACACATGCACAGTTAAACATAGAAATCAGGAAGTTGGTGTCCCGAGTTCTCTGGTATCTCGCCGAGATTCCTCATTCAAGCATATGGAAAGGCGTGAAGTTGTGGTATTTACCCACTAGATACGCACTAAACATGCCAGAAAAAGATAGGGCTTGTCCATTCAAGTGCAAGTGAATTTTTAACGGCATGATAAGTCTTAATTACTGCCAAACAACCTCTCTGGCACTGAAACTTTACTTTTAAAAGTGTGGAGTCTCATTCCTTCAGATTTTAGTTACTGTTGGAGTTTAAAAAAAAATTAAAATAAACATTTTTTTTAACTTTTTCTTTCTGTCTCTTATCTCTCTCTCTCTCTTAATCCCATCTTTCTTTCCCCCTCTTTATTTCATAGGAGTGAGTAACAGACTTAGGAGTCAGATGTCAAAACATGAAAGCAAAGTTAAAAAGTTTACAACCATCATTTGAACACCAAGAATCAATTATAAAATTGAAATCACTACCCGATCATAGAAAATTATGACACAGAAGGAGGCCATTCAGCCCATCGTGTCCGCGTCGGTCAACAAAGAGCTACCCAGCCTAATCGCACCTTCCAGCACTAGGTCCATAGCGCTGTAGGTCACGGCTCTTTAAGTACACATCCGAGTACTTTTTAATGTGGTGAGGGTTTCTGCCTCCACCACTCTTTCAGACAGTGAGTTCCAGACCCCCACCATCCTCTGGGTGAAATGTTTTTTCCTCATCTCCCCTCTAATCCTTCTACCAACTACTTTAAATCTATTCCACCCTGGTTATTGACCCCTCTGCTAAGGGAAATAGGACCTTCCTATCCACTCTATCTAGGCTCCTCATAATTTTATACAACTCAATTAAATCTCCTCTCAGCCTCCTCTGTTCCAAAGAAAACAACCCCAGCGTATCCAGTCTTTCCTCATAGCTATAATTTTCCTGGTCCTGGCAATATCCTGGTAAATTTCCTCCGCACCCTCTAGTGCAATCACATCTTTCCTGTATTGTGCTGATCAGAACAGTACGCAGTACTCAAACTGTGGCCTAACTAGTGTTGTATTCAGTTCTAGCATAACCTCCCAGCTCTTATATTCTATGCCTCGGCTAATAAAGGAAAGCATTCCGTATGCCTTATCGACCTATCCTGCCACCTTTATGGATCTGTGGACATACACTCTAAGATCCCTCTGTTCCTCCACACCTCTCAGTATCCTCCCATGTATTGTGTATTCCCTTGCCTTGTTGCCCCTCCCCAAATGCACTACCTCACACTTTTCCGGATTGAATTCCATTTTCGGATTATCTTTTATAACATGGTTTTAACTTTATATGTTGAGTGGTGGTGTTTATTCCGATTGGTCAAATTTAGCATTGGTTCCGGTCGTTGTTAATGATAATTATCAGTGTGCTGATTGTCATCAATACATGCCAATATTCTTATAAAGTCATAGATTACAACACAAAGTAGGTCTATCATGAAATAATCTGCAGTGAAACTCTATGCCCATTATATAATACAAATCAGTGCTAGTTAACTCCCCCGTCCCATATTCTCAGTACATTCCATCAGATATGGTAATTTTCTAAAACGTTAAAGCTGTGCAGTATTAACCTCACCATTGATTGTTATTTTATACCCACTTTTTAAGATACTTTAATTTCTTTAGCTGTCTTTGCTTTCCACCATTTCCCAAAGGAAAAACAAAGCAAGACATCTATTTCCAGACTTCTAATGCCATTCTTGTGATTCTAGCAAGGACATGTGCAAAACCAGACCAGGTGATTCTCTCGAATTCTCATCCAGTATCCCAATGCCAAGACAGAAACTCACTATATAGATGGTGAGAGTGGGTGCTATAACTCTGTGGGTCTTGGATCATATAACAACACCCTACCTACCCTTTCCTTATAGTTCATTAACTCTTCAATCCAATAACAGTATCACCAGAAACATTTACATTAGTTTCTGAGCATCCCCAGGTCTAAAGAATATGTTTAACAGGATACATTCTTGATACATTTAGTACAGGTATAGCCAAAAATGAGGAATAGCGTCTCCTTAACTTCAAATGAATTAAATCCCGACATTTCTAGGGCCTAGGAAGGCAAGTCATGTCCTGTTCAACTCTGCAGTCTTTTTGGCTGAAATTCAGATACCAGTGTTTTGTGATTAATGTTTCCAAGATCTATTACAGGTGTAACTATATGCAAGGACATCCTCCCACTCACATGGTATATAACTACACAAGATATTACATTATAGATTATATTTACTGTTAGATTATCTTCATCCCTTGTGGCTCATTCAGTTCTGATCATCCTCTGTGAAACTGAGGTTATTTTCAGTTTATCGCTATTTATGAAATAAAGCCATTTTATGCATAAATCCGAAACTAATAGGCGAGTGATTAAAATGTAGTGCCTAATTCAACATTGCTTTTAGCAGAATAAAGCTTCCGACAATCAGAGTTAGGACTGAACTTGAGGCCTTCTGAAATCCGACAGCCAGGGTAAATAGTACATCCTGAAGCCCTCCCGATTTCAAGCAAATCCAGCAATATAAACTGTTGAGATCACCTTGGTCCTATAGAGGCATTTGCTTCTTGATGCCTATAATTTATGAAAACTAAATGATGTATATGAATGCACATGCCTTGATGTGCGTAACTAATAGTAATCTGTCTATAGAGCTGTCTTGTTAACAGCCAGCAGGGTAGCCACTGGTCCTGGATGACATTCAGATGATGCAGCATAAGTGTGGTGTACAATACAAGTTCCACCAATGGCTGTGTGTGTAAATGAATCACCTAATATGGTATTGGGCCATACAGATTAGAAAGGTCCTAGGCTCAATCCTTTGGTGGCATTGAGTTAACTGGTCTCAGCTGTGATGTTCCCATGGTAAAATAGCCAGTACAGATTTTCCGAATGGTTATTTTAACATCTGCAATAACCTATTTATGTTAAGTTAACGGCATTAAAATCATGCCAATGGCACATCTAAGGCTCGCGGTCTAGACCCACAGATGAAGAACAGTCAATTGGGTGAGGATGTACCAAAGGGCTCTCCAAACCCAAGGAATGTATCCGAATGTGGGACACTGCATTCAGAAAAAAAAGAGAAAACTGAAAAAGTAACAAATTTCTTTATTTCTAAGGTATTCATTTTTGATAATACTTTAGGTGCCATCGTTTGCTCTGTGCATCTAAATTATAAAGCAGCAATTCTACTAATTCGAATCAGGTGCATGTGAGTAGTCTTAATGGGCCCAAGTTTCCACAAGAAAAAAAAACGGGCGCCCCTCCGAGCTGGGCGCCCGGTTTTTCGCGCCTAAAAAAATCCTCGGTATTCTCCACCTACTTACAGGTCCTCTGGCCCTCGGCACAGCCAGCACGAGCTGTGGGGGGAGGGGGCGGAGCCAGGTCCCGGCGCTGAAAACAGTGCCGGGACCTCTGCACATGCGCGCTACAGTCAGCACGCAAGTGCAGTAGCTCCAGGCGCTGAACTGTGTGGAAGGGGCCCGAAGCACACAGCCCCTAGCCCTGGCCGAATGGCCTCACTGGGGCTGCGTGAATAAAGCTCCTCCCACGGCCAACTCCTGCTCCCAGCCCCCGACAACCGCCCCCCCACCCGCCGACCAGACCTCCCCCCCCCCCCCCCGCCGACCAGACACCCGCTTCCCCCCCCCCCCCGCCGACCAGACCCAACCCGACACCCGCTCCCCACCCCCCGCCCCGACCCGAGACCTGCTCCCCCCCTCGCGACTGACCCGACCCAACCCGCGCCCCCCCCCACTGGACCCGACTCCCGGACTGGATCCGATCTGACCTCTCCCTTCCCCACACCCCCCCCCCCCTCTCTCTCTCTCCCTCCCTCCCCCCCCCGCTCAGCGACACGAACGGCTTTCTCTCCCCCCCTCCCGCTCAGCGGCACGAACGGCTGCAGAATTCTCCCTGGCTGAAGCACTTTCACACAGGTAGGAAGATGGTTTATTTAATCTTTTCTTGGCTTATAAATGTTTATTCAGGTTGGATTTATTTGTATAATATTTGTAGAAGTATAAATAAGGATTTATTGTTGAATTTAATGAGTTCCCTTCCCCCCCCCCTTCCCCCCCACCTGGTTCTGGACGCCTAATTTGTAACCTGCGCCTGATTTTTTAATGTGTAGAACAGGTTTTTTCAGTTCTACAAAAATCTTCACTGGCTCCATTCTACTTTAGTTTGGAGTACATTTTCACTGTGGAAACTTTCAAATCAGGCGTCAGTGGCCGGACACGCCCCCTTTTGAAGAAAAAATTCTGTTCTAAACTAGAACTGTTCTACCTGACTAGAACTGCAGAAAAAAAAATGTGGAGAATTGCGATTTCTAAAATAGTCCATTCTCCACCAGTTGCTCCTAAAAATCAGGCGCGAATCATATGGAAACTTGGGCCCATTAAACCTATCCGACTGCTATAAATCATGACACTGATCACACTGGTGAACCACATTTTTCAAGTGCATTAACTGCTAAATTATTTGTAAAAATTCTGATTTCTTTCAGACAGACAGATGACCACCCAGCAAGAAACTCCAGGAAGTACACTTTACAAAAACACAGCAATTCCTAGGTAGGCTATCATGCTATTTTTCAGGAATATGCATCTTCTGATGTGTTTCAAAGATCGAGTTGAGATTCAGGTTTGAACAGGTACTGGGAAGAAAGACGATAAAATTGGGAATATTGAGAAAACCCCACTTATTTATAACGTGTACTTTTATATCTTTGATAGTTTATTCTATTTCACAAAAATCCAAATGTGCCATGCTTCTATTTGTCAGAACTCAGAATCATAGAAATTTACAGCACAGAAGGAGACCATTCGGCCATTGTGTCCGTGCCGACTGACAAAGAGCTATCCAGCCTAATCCCACCTTTCAGCTCTTGGTCCGTAGCCTTGTAGGTTACGGCATTTCAAGTGCATATCCAAGTACTTTTTGAATGCTATGAGGGTTTCTGCCTCTATTACCCTTTCAGGAGTGAGTTCCAGACCCCACCATCCTCTGGGTGAGAATATTTCTCCTCAAATCCCCTCTAAACTTCGACCACTTACTTTAAATCTATGCCCGCTGGTTATTGACCCCTCTGCTAAAGGGAATAGGTCCTTCCTATCCATTCTATCTAGGCCCCTCATAATTTTACACACCTTAATTAGGTCTCCTCTCAGCCTCCTCTATTCCAAAGAAACCAACCCCAGTCTATCCAATCTTTCCTTGTAGCTAAAATTCTCCAGTCCAGGCCAGTCCTCGTAAATCTCCTCTGTACCCTCTCTAGTGCAATCATATCTTTCCTGTAATGTGGTGACCAGAACTGCACGCAGTACTCTAGCTATGGCCTAACTAGTGTTTTATACAGTTCAAGCATAGACTCCCTGCTCTTATATTCTGTGCCTCGGCTAACAAAGGCAAGTATCCCATATGCTTTCTTAACCACCTTATCTACCTGTCCTGCTACCTTCAGGGATCTGTGGACATGTACTCCAAGGTCACTCTGTTCCACTACACTTCTTAGTGTCCTACCATTTATTGTGTATTCCCTTACCTTGTTAGCCCTTCCCAAATGCATTACCTCACACTTCTTCGGACTGAATTCCATTTGGCACTGTTCTGCCCACCTGACCACTCCATTGATATCTTCCTGCAGTCTATAGCTTTCTTCTTCATTATCAACCACATAGCCAATTTTTGTATCATCTGCAAATGTCTTTAATCATAACACCTACATTCATGTCCAAATCATTGATATATTCAACAAAAAGCAAGGGACCTAGTACTGAGCCCTGTGAAACCTCATTGGAAACAACCTTCCAGTCATAAAAACACCCATCGACCATTACCATTTGCTTCCTGCCTCGGAGCCAATTTGCCACTTGGCGGTGAATCCCATGGGCTTTTACTTTCATGACCAGTCTGCCATGTGGGACCTTATCAAAAGTCTTGCTAAAATCCATATACATTACATCAAATGTTCTACTCTCATTGACCCTCCTTGTTATCTCCTCAAAAAATTAAATCAAGTTAGTCAGACACGAACTTCCCTCAACAAATTCATGCCGACTGTCCTTGATTAACCCTTGACTTCATCCTGTCCCTCAGAATTTTTTCCAATAATTTTTCCACCACCAAGATTAGGCTGACTGACCTGTTATTACTCGGTCTACTCCCTTTTTAAACAACGGTACAACATTAGCAGTCCTCCAGTACCACACCTGTAACCAGAGAGGATTGGAAAATGAAGGTGGTCAGAGCCTCTGCTATTTCCTCTTATGCTTTTCTTAACAGCCTGGGATACATTTCATCTAGGCCTGGGGATTTATCCACTTTCAAAGATGCTAAGCCCCTTAATACTTCCTCTCTTACTATGTTTATTTCATCTAATATTTCACTCTCCAGTTTCCATCTCCCTGCCAATCTAGTTTAAACCCTCCCTTACAGCACTAGCAAACCCCCCTGCGAGGATATTGGTCCCGGCCCTAGTGGAGGTGCAACCCGTCCGGCTTGTACCAGTCCCACCTCTCCCAGAAATGTTCCCAATGCCTCAGGAACCTAAAACCCTCTCTCCTTCACTATCTCTCCAGCCATGCATTCATCTGCTCTATCCTCCTATTTCTGTACTCATGAGCACATGGTACTAGGAGTAATCTGAAGATTACTACCATTGAGGTCCTGCTTTTTAATCTCTTTCCTAGCTCCCTAAAATCTGCCTGCAGGACCTCATTCCTCTTTCTACCCATGTCATTGGTGCCGATATGGACCACAAACCTCTGGCTGTTCGCTCTCCCCTCTCAGAATGTCCTGCAGCTGTTCAGTGACATCCTTGACCCTGGTACCAGGCAACATACCAACCTGGAGTCAAGTCTGCAGCCGCTTAAACACCTGTCGGCTCCCCGAACTATCAAAACCCTGCCACTATTGCTCTTCTAATATTCTTTCTCTTCTCCTGAGCCACCCATGGTGCCATGGACTTGGCTCCATTCCCCATCGCCCTCACCAGTATCCAGAACTGAAAACTGATCAGCAAGCGAGATGCACTCGGGGGACTCCTGCTTTACCTGCCTGATCCTCCTTATTTGTCTGGCGGTCACCCATTCCCTCTCTACCTACACACTCTTAAGCTGCGGAGTGACCACCTTCTAAAACGTACTATCCACGAAATTCTCAGCCTCGTGGATGCACTGCAGTGACCCGAGCGGCTGCTAAAGCTCCGAACCCAGATTTCACGTTGCTTTAGCTGGCGACACTTCCCGCACACGTGGTCATCCAGGTCACGAGAATCGTCCAGGACTTTCCATATAGCATGGGATGTGCATTCCAAGGAACTGAGCTGCCCTGCCATGCCTCTATTTGTAAGATTATTAACTAAAGTTTTTTCTATACCCCTCTGCCATAACTTGAGAGAAGAAAAGACAACAGTGATACTAATTCATCACTCAAGTTGCCTGAAGGCTGTAGTCTGGGTTGCACATGCAAACCAATGAATAAAATAATTTTGTAAATCTACCTCCTTCCCTCCTAGATTTAAATCATCCTCATTTTTAAGTTCTCGCTCTTCATCTTTATATTTTGTGATAACCACGGTCACATTTCAACATTTTTGACTATTTGGCCCAGGAGGGATTTTTTTGGATTAAGTTAATGATGCTAATAAATTAAATTCAGACCACAAAGGATTAAATCTAAACAACACACAAGCTTTTAGGAATGCAATTAGATTCAGAAGGAGTATGCCCAGAATAGTGCTACTCATATACCATAACAATTTAAGACAATGATTTTTTTTAAAAAAGAAGCTTTGTTTACAAGATGTAAATTTGTATTAAAAAAATCAATTTAGACTGACAAAAGAAACTGCCTCTCTTCACTTGTCTCCCTTTCTTTCTCTCTCTCTCTCTCTCTCTCTCATCCATCTCTGCCCCCCGCCCCCACCCCATGTCTCACCGGTGCAAGCGATCAAAATTGACCTTTTCTAACTGTCAACAAAACCTAGACAAGATAGTTCATTGCTTTCAAAATTAGAGATTTTTTGAAAATGGAATTAACATTAAATAAAGTCATACGTGCTCTCTCTCTCACCCATCAGCTTACTACATCTTTTTTAAGTTTGTAGAACAAATGTAACTATAATAGGTGTCTAATTAAAAGTCATTTTTCTATCCTCTGTTACGCACAGAAATTTATAGTCTCTTTTTAAACAAAAAACATGCAATATATATTTTATCAATAAAATATTTTCAAAATTATTGAAGAAAGTGCTAGAAGCTAAAGGAAAATATTCCAACAATATATTTGACAGTAGCACTGATGAATCCTGGGAAGTTAGGTACACTACAAATACTCACACTGGTTGAACCTCTCTGGTCCGCAAACATTCGTGGTTCGGCATTAGTTTGCGGAACTGCTGCTTTGCATGGGGGGGGGGGGCGTCCCAGTTTTCCGCAAAGTTTGTTTACATCCGGCCGGCAGTCCTGGCTCTCAGTGTTCTGTGCTAATATTTAGCTCTAATTTACCCCTAAATATGGCTTTAAAGAGACCAGCAAGCAGTTGATGGGACAGCTAAGCGTGAACATGTGTCGTTATCAATACAGCAAAAGGTGGAATTGTTGAAGAAATTGGACAAGGGCACATCGGTACGGGCCTTATGAGTTTTACAATGTTGGTTCGTCAACAGTGTATGACTTGAAGAAGCAAAAGGATAAAATCCTTAAGTTTTTTGCTGACAGTGAAAGTAAGAAAAGTATGACCTTTTGTAAGACATTGAAGGAAGGAAAAAGTAGTGATTCAGATAGTGCACTCATACAGTGGTTTACTTCTGGGAATGATGGTGTTAGCATTTCTGACGAGATGGTAATGGCGCAAGCAAAATTATTCCACCAAGAACTTAACCTGCAGCATGAGTGTGAATATTCTCAAGGAGGGCTGCAGAAATGTAAAAACAGGCATGGTATTAGTCTACATTGTGTGTGCGGTGAAAAAAGAAGTGCAAATACCGAAGCATGTACGTCGACAAATTTGCAGAGTTAGTTGCAAATGAGAAGTTATCCCCAGAGCAGGTGTACAATGCCGATGAAATTGCTCTGTATTGGCGTTGTATGCCTCGAAAAACCTTAGAAATAGATGCTGAGGAGGCAACAACTGGAATGAAGAACTCAAAGGACAAGGTAACTGTCCTTGGTTGCAGCAACGCAGTAGGTACGCACAAGTGCAAGCTCATGATCATTGGGAAAAGTGTGAACCCAAAGGCACTAAAAGGGGTGAAAATATTCCCAGTGATATACCGTGGCAACAAGAAAGGATGGATAACCACTAAGCTATGTCTCGAGTGGGTCGTGAAACATATTGTACCGGATGCTAGAGCCCATTGCACATCGGTCGGGCTGGAACTGAAGAGCAAAATTGTGCTGATTCTCAACAATTGCTCTGCCCATCCTAAAGCCAAACTGCTTGTCAAAGACAATGTGGTGGGACTGTATTTACCCCCTAACTGTACCTCTCTGATTCAGCCTTGTGATTAGGGTAGCTTACGATCCCTTAAGTGTAAGTACCGGTCCGAATTTATGCAACGATTGATAAGTGTCAGTTAATGCTGGGAAGTCTGTGCCAACATTTCGGAAAGAATTTAATCTCAAGGATGTGATTTGGACACTAGCTGGAGTCTGGGAAAAAGTAATTCCATCTACTCTGAAGAATGGATGGCACAATCTGTGGCCAGCCTTAATGTTTGAGGACAGTCCTGATGTGGATGATGAGGTCGAGTTCACCGGATTTCAAGTGTCTCAAGACAAACAAATTATTTGTGAGTTACTGGAGTATGCCACCGGTATATGTCCAACCCTGCATTGCTTGAGGTGACCAAGGATTTGGAAGAGGAAGATTTACAAGATTGAATGGATGTCGACAAAGATGCACCAATTGTGAATGAACTTACTGATCAAGAGATTATGCAAATGGTACAGCAGGGAGAAAATAAACATAACGAAGCCAGTGATGATGATGATGGAGTGTGAAGTTGAAGAAAGAATTTCTATCGATAAATGCATTCAGTTGGCCACAGATTTGATAGCAGGACTGGAGCAAAGAGCTTTCATTTTGGAGCAAGAGATCATGATATAAGAGAAACTCATTAAAGAAAAACCAAAATACATGAGGAAAGCCAAGCTGCAAGATTGGTTCAAGAAGATAGCCTAGGAGAGCGGTGAGCAGCACTCTACAGGTACAGGTACTGGTAAGCCTAGGCTAGGCGTATGCTTATGTAGGGTGTATCGGTACAGTCACATACTGACCTCCCATGGTTCGGAATATTCTCTGGTTCGGCACCGGTCAGGTCCCGAGGGTGCCAGACCACAGAGGTCCAACCTGTACCGTGTAATCCAAGTTCAGCTCAGTCACAGCTCTGGGCAAACATATGAAGTCTAAGCCCAGACATTTAGGAGAGGCTGAGACTTTCAAATAAAAACTTTAATGAAGGCAATCAAAAAACAATTCATCAGATAATGTAATCATGTTATTATGAAATATGCAAATCATTAAATGTACTTTGTTTAAACCCTTATTTTGGATATTAGAAATTTCAATTACTGAGAAAAAAATTTGAAGATGAAAAAATGCTCTGAAAACAGTTTGTGTGTTTTATGGTAACCCGGTAACCAGATGATGCAATCAGAGTGACAAGTTTACATATGCAAAAACCTATTCAAAATATTAACAGAAATTTATAGTGTGATAAAGTCAATGCAGAATGTGAGGTAAAAATGTGACAAGAGGAAGTCAATCTTTGCAAACAGAAAGTTTATGCATATGTAAGATCTTTAAAATATTACAGATATTGATAAAAGTTGAGACGTATCTGTATTGAGTCAGATATCACACTTTGTCACACTTGCAAGTCAGTCATTTCTGACTTTTAATTCTCAATATCTTCCTAAAAGCAATTAACCTCTAACTGACCCCAGGAAGGCAGAGCAATTAAAATTTTGTGGCCAGAGAGAATACACTCTCTGGATTACACGCAGCTTCAGTTTGGCAGCAGACGAGTACAATGTATGTGTATTAATGCTCCTGTCCTTTATAAAACAGAATATCCTTCAATTTACTATCCGCAATGTCACAAGAGATCTGCTAGTCCCTGTTGCAATAAGATGAATTGGAAAATTCAAGCTTACCATCGCCGTGGTGTAGATCCAGGTCGACGTATAAAACTCGATCAAACTTCTTTCGTAGTTTTAAAATGCCAAGCACAGCATCATTCAGATAACAAAACCCAGATGCTTCATCTCTTCAGAAAAAAACAGAAATAGATAGATATGAGAACATGATGGCTTTTCTCATAATAGTATCAACATATTATGCATCCACAGAATGGAATATGCCGATTTCCTCTGCCCTTGCCCTGATCTGCTGCTCTGGCCCCTGATCGGTCCCGGGCCCCGTCCCTAAACCCGATTCCTCTGGCCCTCTCTGTGCTCCTCCGGCACCCCTCAACTCCCACCTGATCCCTCCCTCGTCTGTGACCTGGTTATGCAGGCCTACCCGTCTGCAGCCAACCAGCTCTCAATTTGGTAGGCTGTGGGTGAGAAACAGAGATTTCCAATGGAAATCAGGCTTACCCGACCATTTCCGAGACCCCCGCCACCCACCCGCCAAACTATTAAAATTCAGGCCCATGTATTTTTCCTCCTTGCTAACTATCATTCATGCACACTAGACGCATTGCATCTTTAAGGACTTGCAAGCGTGGAAGTTTTTCAATTTTTTTATGTGACTTATATTGATGCCATAAAATGCATTCAAATAAACTTAATACACTCTACAGGTCTGAGAGGATAATTTTTTTTTAATTCTCAAAAAATTGCAATAAATCTTCCAGAAAAAAAAAGCTTGCTTCCTGCTGCGTCTAAAATTCTGAGCTGATTTTACACCCGTTTTGAAACAGCGTAATGACAGAAAATCTGCATGTACAGCACTTTAGCCTGGGGACGGAGACATTATCATGAGTCGAGATGCCTATGGGGGCAAGGATCATTAGACGGCATAAAAGACACAGGAAATCGGGTGTAGCACAATTAGAGACTTACGCCTAAGTTTCCTCCATCTTTTGCACCAAGTATTTGCTTTACACCCACATTACAAATGTCTCTGGGCGCAAATAAATAGGGAAGTCCACCCCAGTTTATCTAAGGCTCCAAAAGCCTAATTATGTGATTGAAATTTAGATGTCCCGTACTTCCTTCACTTCAGTTATCAAGCTTAATATGCCTTGTTCTTAACACCAAACCTCATACAACCTATGGATCTCACAGTACATCCTCCCACAGGAGAGGGGGTAGGAATAAATATATAAATCAGTTGGTGGCATGTTTAGAATCACTGGTAGTGTCTGTTACAGAGTGAAGGATGAAGTTTAATTCAAGACAAAAATGTGACTTGAAATGACCACTTATAGCTATCTGCTTTTGTAACTTAGACACATAATCCTATTGATTTTATGCTCCTCTGATGTGACTGATTTTGGATACAAGCCAAATTAACTGACACTCTACATTATATAGTCTAGCCCTACTGAAGGATAGTAATTCTTGATAAGATTAACATCTGAAAAACTCGTTATCCCAAGAATCAATAATCACAATGCTCTTGAAGAGTTACCACAGCATGATTCCTGAAAACCTTACCAACCTCAATCCCAGAAAATAGTTCTGTGGTAGTGATCTCATTTTCTTCTCTTCCCCTATCCCCGATCTTATTTTCTCACCCTCTTTAGGCCCCCCCCCCCCCGTATCACACGCCAATCCCCAATGAGAGTGGGAAACAACCTGTTCATATGTTCCTGCCAATGTGACTCTTCAATCATCTGCTGGGAGGTTGGTAAGGAACTCCCAAAATTACTCTACTTTCCCTCTATTAAATGAGAAAATGACAAGTCCGATTCTCATCCCATCTCCCAATGACCCAGCTCAATCCTACAAGCCAGTTCCAGGGTAACCATATTGTAAATTATTACTGTATTATAAAGTAGAATTCAATAATGTAAACAACATAAAGCAGTTTAAAACACTTTTTGCAGTTTAAGAATATTAAGAAGCCACAATAGTTATCACAAAAGAGGCACTCGCCTTCCACTACTTCAAATGAGAAGATGGTCTGTGAGTGTCCAAGCCGAAAGATCAGATTTGTTTCTGCCACCTTGCTGACAAGCACATCAATTGAAGTCTATTCAAGACCCAAACACATTACTCAAGAATCATAATATTCATAACCACAATCAATATGAATAGAGTGATGGAACATGAAAAATAATCCACAAAGGATTTCCTCATGTCACAAGTTAAATTATTTTCTGTATTTCTGATTCTCAAGCTGCTAATTCTATTTCTAACATATGTTTGTGTTGCCCACCATGATGAATGATTTCAAACTTGGAAACACTGCCGACCACGAAAGAAGGTCCTGTGGTTTTATTTCCCCCTCTTTTCTTGCTGTTGTTGTTGACCCCATTTTACTACTCATACCTTTCTCTCACTACTCCGCTAATGGTGGCTGTTCTTTCTATGCCCATGCCCTCTACATTGTTTTTCCTACATCTCTACATCTTACCAGCTTCCTTCCTGCTTTCAAAAACTTTGTTAAAAAAAGCCATCTCTTCCACTGTACTTTGCCCTCCTCAAAGACATTTGTTTCCCTTCCCCTTTGGCTCGGTGCCCGGTCAGCTGCTCAGAGATATGTTTCCTTGTGTGAGGAATGCTAAAAAAAGCAAACTGCTGTTGGTATGAAAAGAGTTGCATTTTCTAGGACTCACTTTGACGAGCACATAAATTCACCTCCAAATCTAAAATGATATAAAAACACTTTATCCACTGATATGAAGCCTTTAAAAAAAATGTTGGCAACAGATAAAGATTTTGTCTGCGACAACTGCTTTATGTGTTTAGTGTTACACTTGAAAATTTAATAAACATAGTTTTGACACACAAGTGGGATCTTCTTGAAATAGTTAAAGCGTGCCTGAGAAACAGACCATGCCAGGGTATAATAAAGGCTAATTGCTATGCAGACTACTCTCATTAAAGAAAAAAGGAGCCATACGGAGTACACAGCCTGAGGAACTATTCCTACTAAGGAATTTCCACTGAAGATCATAGGAAGTCACCTCAGTAACTGCATGATTATGCAGGGACAAACTTTTTTAAATTTTCTGAAGATTAAACCAGTAGCTATGATGTGTTGATAAAGAACATGTTGTCCCCATTGGTGACTACCCTCGATCAGGCAGGATGGGATGACTGAATTATTGCCATCAAAGACACTTCCTCTCAGAAGGCCAATTCTGGTCTCAACCCTTGCAGTCGTGGCAATAAACATCTCAGCCAAACTTGCAAAACTACAACTTCTACTGTCAAAGTGGAAAGTCACTTGGCGTAATGTAGTGTAAATTGTAAATACTCACTCTGAAGATGCTTTTGCCAAATACAATTAAAAACCTGGTTTGAGATAGTGTATCACTCTCCTACTTATTTTATCTTCCACTCCACCCTTTGTAAGCACACAGAACAGTACTTTGAATACAAAGATCCATTTATTTGTACATGTAAGTGTAATGACCATATTGCAGGTCTTCATTTCAATCAACACATTTTAATTGATCAGATTTTGATGCTATTGACCAGAAAACTGCTCCTAGAATGAATGCAAGATCATTTACAAATAAAGTCAACGAGATCTGCGCAGCTACGTTCTGTATTAGATCCTTTAGATGTGACCTAACTTTAAAAAAACACAATTACTTTGAATAATCACATCTCTTCAGATTTTTGTATGTGGTATCTTGAGACACAGCAAATACACACAGCTGCACAACATGGCTCCCAGGTAAGAATTGTGCCGAGCATAAGGCTTTATTGTTATTAAAGCAGTAGTCCACTAGGTGGCTCTACAACACTTTTCCCTCCTTATTAGTGGTATCCCTGGGAGGACAGATGCACCAATATCAGCGTCCTCGTCCAGGCTAACATCCCCAGCATTGAAGCACTGACCACACTCAATCAGCTCTGCTGGGCAGACCACATAATTCGCATGCCAGACAAGAGACTCCCAAAGCAAGTGCTCTACTTGGAGTTCCTTCACAGCAAACAAGCCAAAGGTGGGCAGCTGAAACATTACAAGGACACCTTCAAAGCCTCCCTGATAAAGTGCGACATCCCCACTGACACCTGGGAGTCCCTGGCCAAAGACCGCCCTAAGTGGAGGAAATACATCCGGGAGGGCGCTGAGCACCTCGAGTCTCAACGCCGAGAGCATGTAGAAGTCAAGCGCAGGCAGCGGAAAGAGCGTGCGGCAAATCAGCCCCACCCACCACTTCCCTCAACGACTATCTGTCCCATTGTCACTCTCATATTGGACTGTTCAGCCACCAAAGAACTCACTTCAGGAGTGGAAGCAAGTTTTCCTCGATTCCGAGGGACTGCCTATGATGATGATGATGATGATGAAGAACAACACTTCTCCCTCCTTAGTGTCAGCTGTGGGATCAGTGGGTAGCACATTCGCCTCGGAATCAGAAGGTTGTGGGTTCAAATTCCATTCCAGGAACTTGAGCACATAAATCTAGACTGACACTCCTGTGCAGTGCTGTCGGAGGTGCCGTCTTTCAGATGAAACATTAAACCGAGGCCCTATCTGCTCTCTCAGGTGGACGTAAAAGATCCCATTGTACTATTTCGAAGAAAAGCAGGGCAGTTATCCCTGGTGTCCTGGCTATTATTTATTCCTCAATCAACATATCAAAAGCAGATTATGTGGTCATTATCACATTGCTGTTTGTGGGAGATTGCTGTGCGCAAGTTGTCTGCCGCGTTTCCCACATTACAACAGTGACTACTCCAAAAGTACTTAATTGGCTGTAAAGCGCTTTGCGATGTCTGGTGGTCGTGAAAGGTGCTACATAAATGCAAGTCTTTCTTTTTACTGAAGAAATAAATTATAACAAATAATCATTGTACATGACTTGCATGGTATACACAACTCCTGGTATACATTTCTCAACTGGAACCCATTTTATGTTTCCAAATTCTACTATAGAATTCTGTAACACAAACAAAATATATTAACTTATTTTCCATATGTACAGATTAAACTTAATCACTGGTTTTGTTTCAAAGAGAATACCTTGGGCCGAAATTCAGTGCAGCCAGAAAGCTGGTGGCATTAAGGCCCTTTTCCCCCCCCGATTTGCGCCTCAAAGTTTGTGGCGGCCATTGGATCCAAATTCAGCTTTTTGACCACAAAAAAAGTGTTTGTTTTATTTGCCCTTCAAACCTGCAGCCCTAATTGGGGCATTATTCCCACGGGAAATTCACCCTTAGGGTGTTGTGGCAACTGCCATTGCAGCAAAGGCGCGAGGCAACAAGCGTATCGGTGCTGCTTTGGAGAGGATGGCCGTGGCTCTGCAAGAGTTGACGGGGCGTCTAAGTGCTGTCATATCTGGGGGCTTTCAGACTGCGGCTGCTCGCATGCAGTCTCAGCTGGATGCCCCAAGATCTCAGTGTTGCTTTCGCGGCTGGGTCCACCACGGGCCATGGGGGACCTTCCGGTGTGGCGCCTTAGCACCGACCTGAGCTCCCACAAATTGGCGGGGGTAGTATTGTGCCACCCCTGATGAGTTACTCAGGCTCCTCGGGCCAGGATATGGATGATGCGCTCCCTCCGGCTCGCAGCATTCCTGGCCCCTGATCTGTCGCTCTGCCAGTGCCTCCACGCATGGCCTCGCCCAAGCCAAGTCAGGGAACTCTTCCAGGAAGGTGTTGACCAGCCTCCAGCTGGCTCTTCCAGGCCCAAAGCTGCTCGAGGGGGTCCTAGAAGGACATCGGCAGCTTCCACACAGCAGTCTTCCCAGACCCATGAGGCAGCCATAGGAGAGACACTGAGGCGAAGTCGCAGATTAGGTACGCATAAGATCATCAAAGGCAGTCCCTCAAAGTTGAGGATAACTTGCTTCCACTCTAAAAATGAGTTCTCAGGTGGCTGAACAGTCCAATACGGGAACTTCAGTCTCTGTCACGTGGGGCAGACAGTGGTTGAAGGAAAGTGTGGGAGGGGAGCCTGGGTTGCCGCACGCTCCTTCCACTGTCTGTGCTTGGTTTCTGCATGCTCTCGGCGACAAGACTCAAGGTGCTCAGCGCCTTCCCGGATGCTCTTCCTCCACTTTGGGCAGTCTTGAGCCAGGGATTCCCAGGTATCGATGGGGATGTCGCACTTTATCAAGGAGGTTTTGAGGGTGTCCTTGAAGTATTTCCTCTGCCCACCTGGGGCTTGCTTGCCATGATGAGGCTCCGTGTAGAGCGCTTGCTTTGGGAGTCTCGTGTCAGGCATGCGGACGATGTGGCCTGCCCAGCAGAGCCGATCGAGCGTGATCAGTGCTTCGATGCTGGGGATGTTGGCCTGAGCGTGAACACCGTCGTTAGTGCATCTATCCTCCCAATGGATTTGCAGGATCTTGCAGAGGCAGCGTTGATGGTACTTCTCCAATGATTTGAGGTGTCTGCTGGAAATAGTCCACGTCGCTGAACATATAGGAGGGCGGGTATCACTACTGCCCTGTAGACCATAAGCTTGGTGCTGGATTTGAGGTCCTGGTCTTCAAAACTCTTCCTCAGGCGACCGAAGGCTGCGCTGGCACACTGAAGGCAGTGTTGGATGTCGTCATCGATGTCTACCTTTGCTGACAGTAGGCTCCCGAGGTATGGAAAATGGTCCACTAGCCTGGAGGCGGCGGAAGTGGAAGAGATTCCCGTTTGCTACCGCTCGGAATGCTGAGCTAGGGCGATGTTTCAAGTCTGAGCCCCTGGATTGAGATTTCAGCTTTCTCTCTGTGAATCTCGGGATCTCTATTTCTCTCTCTCTAGTTTTGCTCCCTCTTTTCTCTTTATACCTATTTCTCTCTCTCCCAATCAAATGTTCTCATTCTGGTTCTCCTTCCCTTTCTTCACTTCTATCTCCTTCTCCTTTCTCTTTTGCTCCCTTCCCTCTCTCCCCCCACGAGTGCGGATTCTGTGCTAAACATCCTCAGGTTTGGATCTTACGTTCTTGTCTCTCTCCACTCCCACGGCTCCGAGATCTCTGCCACTCTACACCGGCCCTAAAAGCTGGCGGGGGCTAAAGGACCAGCTTTTTCATGCTGAAAATGGGTCTGGGGGCGGAGTGGCAGCGGTGTGCACTTTTAGCATGTCACTACTGCCGCAAGCCCCACAATGCCACGAGAGTTGGCGGTGACTGACACCGCTGCAAGACCTCCAGGCTCAATTTATGTCGGGGCGGCCAGTTGAGCCCAAAGCGGCGGCCATTCGATTTTGATGAATGACCGCCGCAAACGGGCAGTAACGGTCCTTCCCGGGACCATGAATTTCAGGGCCCTTCTTTCCTGACAGAACTTTCCGATCTTGTTGGAGGACTTTGACTCGTTTTAGGCTGAGCCTGAGGAGAGATTTTCTCCAAGGGCCGACCTTGATCTACATTTGGACTCTCCACACTTTCAGACTGTTTGTCTGCCTGACTCGGACTTAAATTCTGACTTTCTCTGGAATTTGTTTCCGGTACATCTGATGTAGGATTTGCTAATGGTACTCTACTTGTAACAAGATTATCTGACTCATCAGAATACATTGAATCATCCCAACTTTCAACTCCTTCCACATCTGTAGTTGATTTGATCAATGTGAACAAACCTAACTTTTCTATGATCAAACATCTTTTTGACGAAATATGTGCGAGGGCCACATATCTTCATTACTCTTCAGAGTAACCACTTTACCCATTCATGTGATGGTTCTTCACTAACCTTCTGATTCAACTTCACAATTCTTTCTCGTACTCTCCCTTTATTATGACTTGATTGAATCTCTTCTACTAACTGTGGCAAATTTTGGCTTTAACAACGAGAACCTGATTAGTGACTACATTTGAGAAACAACTCTGCTGGTTTTTATCAGTATGAGGAGTATTCTGATAAGTAATCAGAAAATGTGCTAGTTTGTGGTCCAACGACAACCGACATTTCTTCTTTGGATTTGGATCCAACTTTAGCTTGATGAAGGCATGTTTGACAATTTGTACCGTGCGCTCTGCTGCACCATTTGAAGCAGGGTGGTCGATGGAACTTTGGTATGTTTCACACCGTTTCTGCTTATGAACGGTGTGAACCTTCGATACAAAATTGGGGTCCATTATCAGACACAATTTCTTCTGGGAGTCTGTATAAAGAAAACAATCTTTGCAAATTGCCCAGTGTTTTACTTGTTATTATCCACATTGGAAACACCTCTATCCACTTTGAATGACTATCAGTATGAACAATTGCTATCCTTCTAGCTCAGCAATATCTATATGTTATCTTACATCACACCCTGGGAGGCCATTTGCATGGCTGTAATGGTACTGATGGTGGTTTCTTGCTCACCGATTGACAAGTTGTACACTGACTGACATCTCTAAACCTGGCCACAATAAGTAACGGTGTGCAAAACTCTTGGTCAAGCACATTCCCAGGTACTGGTCATGAAGATAAGAACATAAGAAATAGGAGCAGGAATAGGCCATACGGCCCCTCGAGCCTGCTCCGCCATTTAATACGATCATGGCTGATCCGATCATGGACTCAGGTCCACTTCCCTGCCCACTCCCCATAACCCCTTAATCCCTTATCGGTTAAGAAGCTGTCTATCTCTGTCTTAAATTTATTCAATGCCCCAGCTTCCACAGCTCTCTGAGGCAGTGAATTCCACAGATTTACAAGCCTCAGAGAAGAAATTCCCCCTCATCTCAGTTTTAAATAAGCAGCCCTTTATTCTAAGTTTATGCCCCCTAGTTTTAGTCTCCCCTCTCTGCATCCACCTTGTCAAGTCCCCTCATAATCTTATACGTTTCGATAAGATCACCTCTCATTCTTCTGAATTCCAATAAGTAGAGGCCCAACCTCCTCAATCTTTCCTCATAAGTCAACGTCCCTCATCTCCAGAATCAACCCAGTGAACCTTCTCTGAACTGCCTCCAAAGCAAGTATGTCCTTTCGTAAATATGGAAACCAAAACTGCACGCAGTATTCCAGGTGTGGCCTCACCAATACCCTGTATAACTGTAGCAAGACTTCCCTGCTTTTATACTCCATCCCCTTTGCAATAAAGGCCATGATTCCATTGGCCTTCCTGATCACTTGCTGTACCTGCATACTAACCTTTTGTGTTTCATGCACAAGTAACCCCAGGTCCCGCTGTACTGCAACACTTTGCAATTTTTCTCCATTTAAATAATAACTTGCTCTTTGATTTTTTTCTGCCAAAGTGCATGACCACGCACTTTCCAACATTATACCCCATCTGCCAAATTTTTGCCCACTCACTTAGCCTGTGTCCTTTTGCAGATTTTGTGTGTCCTCCTCACACATTGCTTTTCCTCCCAACTTTGTATCGTCAGCAAACTTGGCTACGTCACACTCGGTCCTTTCTCCAAGTCGTTAATACAGATTATAAATAGTTGGGGTCCCAGCACTGATCCCTGCGGCACCCCACCAGTTGCCAACCCGAGAATGAACCATTTATCCCGACTCTCTGTTTGCTGTTAGTTAGCCAATCCTCTATCCATGTTAATATATTACCCCCAACCCCATGAACTTTTATCTTGTGCAGTAACCTTTTATGTGGCACCTTGTCAAATGCCTTCTGGAAGTCCAAATACACCACATCCACTGGTTCCCCTTTATTCAACTTGTTCGTTACATCCTCAAAGAACTCCAGCAAATTTGTCAAACATGACTTCCCCTTCATAAATCCATGCTGACTCTGCCTTATGCTTTTCCAAATGTCCTGCTACTGCTTCTTTAATAATGGACTCGAACATTTTCCCAACCACAGATGTTAGGCTAACTATAGTTTCCTGCTTTTTGTCTGCCTTCTTTTTTTAAATAGGGGCATTACATTTGCAGTTTTCCAATCTGCTGGGCCCTCCCCAGAATCTAGGAAATTTTGGTAAATTACAACCAATGCATCCACTATCCCTGCCGCTACTTCTCTTAAGACCCTAGGCTGCAAGCCATTAGGTCCAGGGGATTTATCCGCCTTTCGTCCCATTATCTTCCTGGAGTACTATCTCCTTAGTGATAGTGATTGTGATTGTGTTAAGTTCCTTCCCCCAGCCCCCGCCATAGACCCTTGACTATCCACCATAGGGATATTGTTTGTGTCCTCTACCGTAAAGACTGATAAAAAATATTTGGACCTGAACCTATTTGGGATACCACTCTTGCTCCCCACATGATATAATCTTTATCTTTTGACAATTCATTCCTAAGAATGAAGTACGGATGAATATCTTCTTCTGATATCTAGTTTGGCCATCCATTTGCTATGTAATCATACATCTTTGACATAACTGGGTCACGTCTGATAGGAAGAATAGAAAAGCAAAATTTTATTTAAATGGAGAGAGACGACAGAATGCTGCAATACAGAGGGATCTGTGTGTCCTCGTACATGAGACACAATAATTTAGCATGCAGGTGCAGCAAGTAATTAGGAAGGCAAATGGAATGTTGGCCTTTATTGCAAGGGTGGGGGGTGGAGTATAAAAGTAGGGAAGTCTTGCTACACCTAGAGTACTGCATAGAGTTTTGGTCTCCTTATTTAAGGAGGGATGTACTTGCATTGGAGGCAGTTCAGAGAAGGTTCACTAGGTTGATACCTGGGATGAAGGGATTGTCTTATGAGGAAAGGTTGAGCAGATTGGGCCTGAACTCATTAGAGTTTAGAAGAATGAGAGGTGATCTTATTGAAAAATATAAAATTCTGAGGAGGCCGATAAGGTAGCTGCTGAGAGGATGTTACCCCTTGTGGAGGAATCTAGAACTAGGGGGCATAGTTAGAGATTAAAGGGATCACCCATTTAAGACAGAGATGAGGAGGAATTTCTTCTGAGGGTTGCAAATCTTTGGCATTCTCTACCCCAGAGAACTGTAGAAGCTGAGTCATTGAATATATTCAAGGCTGAGATAGACAGATTCTTGAACTTTAGGGAAGTCAAGAGTTATGGGGAACAGGCAGGGAAGTAGAATTGAGGCCAAGATCAGATCAGCCATGCTCTTATTGAATGGCGGAACAGGCTCGAGGGGCCGTATGGCCTACTCCTGCTCCTATTTCTTATGTTCTTATGAATGGTTTTGAATTGCTCTAGCAAAGAGCTGGCACAGACATGATGGGTCAACTGGCCGCCTTCTGTGCTGTAAACATCTACTGTTCAAATGGCACTTGGTGAAGTCAGAATGAACACTCATCACTGGGCTTCTCCAGCAGTCAGC
This sequence comes from Pristiophorus japonicus, assembly GCF_044704955.1. Classification (NCBI taxonomy): domain Eukaryota; kingdom Metazoa; phylum Chordata; class Chondrichthyes; family Pristiophoridae; genus Pristiophorus; species Pristiophorus japonicus. The sequence continues at coordinate 82,325,951 of NC_091982.1, read as the reverse complement.
AGAACCCCTGGAGAAAATGCATAAATGGTTAAAAACAGCAATTTACGCCATCCCATTAGGGCTTTCGCCAAAGTTACAGCAGGTGAACTATGCAGAAATTCTCCCAATATTTTTAAACTGAACCAATAGATCTCTCATGGTATTGCTCATAGCAAGTCCTCTTAATCTCTGATCTTTGTTTCTGGCCCATTCTGTCACCCTGATGTGTCTATCTTTTTCTTTCCTTTCCAGATAGCTCCCTTTATTCTTTACGTGATCTGCCTCTCGTCCTCAAATGTATTCTTTGTCCCTCTGATCTGTCTCATCTTCCAGATTTCTCTCTTCCTCCGTCCGACAGCACACTCTATATCCGCTATCTTTCTCCTGCTGGATTTTTGTTTATCCACTTCAAACTCCCACCCAAGCCCCCAAGTATCTTTCTCCAGGTTTGGCTTTTTTTTTGCAAGATCTTTCTCTATCAACCCCTGATTTTGGTCCTCCCTGATCTCTGCCATACTGATCCCTTGCTCTCAGTTTCTTTACTGATCTCGCTATCTACTCCAATCACCCAAACTATATCTTTCCATACACCAAGCTGTCTGCCTGCCATGATGTCTCGCTCACCTGCTGTGTTTTTGTCCTTTAGAGCTGTGAACAAAGAAAAGCAGAGCGAAGGTGGAACCAGCGTGAAAAGACCTTGAAGAAACCTGTCCGCCCGGGTGCGTCCTGGCATCAGGACAGAGTGGAAAGGTTGGTGTCGGGGCTAGCATTGGGATACAGGCAACAATAAGAGAGCAGTTTTGGGTCGAGGAGCGTGACTGGCCAGCTTGGCTAAATAAACAACAGCAGGAAGTCCAGGAGCGCCTGAGGAAGGAAGTGGAGTTAAATGAGTTTTGGATTAGGAAGTAGGAAGGTGACGGCCTGGGACAAGAAAAAGAAGCGAGCCAGCGTTGAGGACTGGGTCAGGAGAAAGAGATGGAAAGAGGCTTATCACAAGTACCTACTGTTGGAAAGGTACTCAGGGCATGAGAAAACTATTACGCCAGGTATGGCCAAATCATCACAGAAGAAATAAGCATAACAGACAGTAAGCGTGTAGCCATAAGACGAGTAAGATAGGTGGCTCTCGTACTGTGATGGTGCTGAATTGGTTCCTTTCAAGTTCCTGCCATCAGCAAAGCCTCGTCGGTACTTGTTCTTTTTTGCTTCCTTCATCACTGCTGACTCCTACCTCTTTCCTCAGTTTTTTTCAATAATCCACTCACCTCCAATCTCTGATCTTCAGAGGCCTGTTATTCTACAACTTGTCTGCATCTTCAGTGACATTCTGCCTTTTGTTCTCTCTCTATTTTCTATGCCGCAATCGCTTCCAACCTCTCTGCTTCTTCACTTACCCAATCCTTTGCTTTTGTACATTCTCTTTGCCCCCGCCCCTCCAGTTTTGCCATGCAGAAATGTGAACACAGCCGGGAACTGGGGATGAAATATTCCAAAGACAAACTAGAGAGGAAGGAAAAGAAGTAAAAGTAAAAGAAGATCAAGGAAACGGTGAAATGCTGTAAAAGTAAAGAAGCATAGAGAAGACAAGAGAAGTGAATATGAGAGAGAGAAAGGGGGACTTAATAAGAGGGGCAGAAGAGAAGCAAAAGAGGAAGGAGAGAAACAGAAAATAATTAGGTGAGAGAAATAAATTTGTGAAGCAGTTGGAAAAAAGAGGAAACATTCTGGTACTGATAGTTAGCTAGAATGGTATGAAAGGTTATAAATAGTTTGGTGGGGCTCAAAAGTTGGAATTGTTGGGAGCTAGCTCAAAAGAAGTTTGCAAACCACTGCTTTAGACTACCCACTCACTCATCTATGTCTGTATTTATTTTTGTATAGATTTTACCTTGACTATAGTTTGTCCAGCTGATTTGCCAAGCAATTAATCAATGGAGCACTGGCCAGCTTGAAAAGGGGTCGATCCTACACTCTGTACAATAAATTAAGCCTTAACAAAAAAAAACAGAATGCTGTATATTTCCATAGGAGACTATCAAACTATATCCAAGCTCTCCTAACATGTGAAAAGCAGTAATACTACATGATGTTCAATAGCAACAATGCAGCATTTCATTTGTATCTATTAGCTCAGTCACGAGTAGCAACAAGCAAGTAACAAGGTGGTTCACAAGGCAGAATAATGTTTTGCATCACAACAGTGAAATTCAATTAATTTGTGAATATCCTTGTAACAGAGGAAAGATTTTTTGTTTCTTTTACTTCATTGCTCCATATTTATACGCGTATTGGTTCAGTAATTCTTTTAAATTTTGTTTTCCACTAGTAACTGGAAGCAAGAGTCCAAAAAGGAATTTGCTTGCCCACCTTTCAGCAGGGGCATATTGCAAACTAATTTGGATAAGCTTTATGAGAAAAGTATTTATAGCAATGAGTGGCTTGAAGGAATTTAGAATCATCAGAGATTTACAATTATATTGTTAGTGTTCCACTGTTAATCGTTTTCTTTGATATGTAAATCTTAGTATTTCCATCTGGAAGTCTCATGCAGGAAGAAACTGATGTGGGTATGAGCTGTTAATATCTGACTTGAACAAATCTTAGACACTAAGTATTAATATTGTACTAATGAAGGAGAAATCACATATGCGGTGTATTTCAGCATGCATGGGAATACAGTGCACATTGGTGCACTGGGAATTACATACAGTATATCAAACACACGGTGTACATCAGTTTACAGGCAAATCATATAGGATTGTATATCAATGTACCAAGAAATTACATGCAGTGCATATCTGTGTACACTACTGCACATAGTATACACTACTGTACAGGGATACGCACATGGTATATATCAGGTGTACAGAAGAATCAAATAAATTGTGTTTTAAAAAAAATAATTCTTGGGATGTGGGCATTGCTGGCAAGTCCAGCATTTATTGACCTTCCCTAGTTGCCCTGAAACTGAGTGGCTTGCTAGACCATTTCAGAGGGCAGTAACGAATCAACTTATATTTATATAGCATCTTTAACATAATAAAATGCCCCAAGGCGCTTCATAGGAATGTTATCAAAAATCTGACACCGAGCCATACATGATGATGTTAGGGCAGATGACCAAAAGCTCAGGTTGAAGAGGTAGGTTTTAAAAAGCGCCTTAAAGGAGGAAAGAGAAGTAGAGAGGCGAAGCGATTTCGGGAGGGAATTCTAGAGCTTAGAACCTAGGCAGTTGAAACCACGACGACCAATAGTGGAGCATTTAAAATTGGGGATGTTCAAAATGCCAGAATAGGAGGAGCGCAGAGGTCTAGGGGGATTACAGAGATAAAATAGGGTGAGGCCATGGAGGGAGTTGAAAACGAGTACGAGAATTTTAAAATCAAGGCTTTGGTTAACTAGGAGTTAATGTAGGACATCGAGCACAGGGGAGACGGGTGAGTGCGACTTGGTGCGAGTTAGCACATGGGCAGCAGAGTTTTGGATGACCTCAAGTTTGTGGAGGGTAGAATTAGGGAGGCCGGCCAAGACGGCATTGTAATAGTTAATAAAGGCATGGATGAGGGTTTCAGAAGCAGATAAGTTAAGGTAAAGGTGGAGAAGGGCGGTATTACTGATAGAACGGATATGAGATAGGAAGCTCAATTCGTGATCAAATATGACACCAAGGTTCCGAACAGACTTGGTCAGCCTTCGACAGAGGAGAAGCTGGGGGGGGAAAGAGAAGAGAGAGAGGCTGGGGGGGAGGAGAGAAGGGCTGGGGCGCATGGAGAGGGCTGGCGAGGTGGGGGGGAGGGGGGAGGAGGAGAGGGGGCTGGCCTGTGGGGGGGGGGAAGAGAGAGGGGCTGGCAGGGGGGTGGGGGAGGAGAGAGGGGCTGGGGGAGGAAGGGGGGGGGGGAGAAGGAGAGAGGGGCTGGGGGGGGGGGGGGAGAGAGGGGCTGGGGGGGGCGGAGAGAGGGGCTGGGGGGGGGGCGCGGAGAGGGGGGCTGGGGGGGGGAGGTGAGAGGGGCTGGGGAGGGGGGGGAGGAGAGAGGGGCTGGGGAGGGGGGGGAGGAGAGAGGGGCTGGGGAGGGGGGGAGGAGAGAGGGGCTGGGGGGGGGGGAGGAGAGAGGGGCTGGGGAGGGGGGGGGAGGAGAGAGGGGCTGGGGAGGGGGGGGAAGGAGAGAGGGGCTGGGGAGGGAGGGGAAGGAGAGAGGGGCTGGGGAGGGGGGGGAAGGAGAGAGGGGCTGGGGAGTGGGGGGAGGGGAGGAGAGAGGGCCTGGGGAGTGGGGCAGGAGAGAGGGGCTGGGGCGGGTGGGGAGGAGAGAGGGGCTGCGGGGGGAGGAGAGAGGGGCTGGGGGGGGGGAGGAGAGAGGGGCTGGGGGGGGGAGGAGAGAGGGGCTGGGGGGGGAGGAGAGAGGGGCTGGGGGGGAGGAGAGAGGGGCTGGGGGGGAGGAGAGAGGGGCTGGGGGGGGGAGGAGAGAGGGGCTGGGGGGGAGGAGAGAGGGGCTGGGGGGGGAGGAGAGAGGGGCTGGGGGGGGGAGGAGAGAGGGGCTGGGGGGGGAGGAGAGAGGGGCTGGGGGGGGAGGAGAGAGGGGCTGGGGGGGGGAGGGAGGGAGGGGCTGGCGGGGGGGGGGAGGGAGGGGCTGGCGGGGGGGAGGGAGGGAGGGGCTGGCGGGGGGGAGGGAGGGAGGGGCTGGCGGGGGGGGGGAGGGAGGGGCTGGCGGGGGGGGGAGGGAGGGGCTGGCAGGGGGAGGAGGGAGAGGCTGGCGGGGGAGGAGGGGCTGGCGGGGGGGAGGGAGGGGCTGGCGGGGGGGAGGGAGGGGCTGGCGGGGGGAGGGAGGGGCTGGCGGGGGGAGGGAGGGGCTGGCGGGGGGAGGGAGGGGCTGGCGGGGGGAGGGAGGGGCTGGCGGGGGGAGGGAGGGGCTGGCGGGGGGAGGGAGGGGCTGGCGGGGGGAGGGAGGGGCTGGCGGGGGGAGGGAGGGGCTGGCGGGGGGAGGGAGGGGCTGGCGGGGGGAGGGAGGGGCTGGCGGGGGGAGGGAGGGGCTGGCGGGGGGAGGGAGGGGCTGGCGGGGGGAGGGAGGGGCTGGCGGGGGGAGGGAGGGGCTGGCGGGGGGAGGGAGGGGCTGGCGGGGGGAGGGAGGGGCTGGCGGGGGGAGGGAGGGGCTGGCGGGGGGAGGGAGGGGCTGGCGGGGGGAGGGAGGGGCTGGCGGGGGGAGGGAGGGGCTGGCGGGGGGAGGGAGGGGCTGGCGGGGGGAGGGAGGGGCTGGCGGGGGGAGGGAGGGGCTGGCGGGGGGAGGGAGGGGCTGGCGGGGGGAGGGAGGGGCTGGCGGGGGGAGGGAGGGGCTGGCGGGGGGAGGGAGGGGCTGGCGGGGGGGAGGGAGGGGCTGGCGGGGGGGAGGGAGGGGCTGGCGGGGGGGAGGGAGGGGCTGGCGGGGGGGAGGGAGGGGCTGGCGGGGGGGAGGGAGGGGCTGGCGGGGGGGAGGGAGGGGCTGGCGGTGGGGAGGGAGGGGCTAGCGGGGGGAGGTTGGGGCTGGCAGGGGGGAGGGAGGGGCTGGCGGGGGGGGGGAGGGAGGGGCTGGCGGGGGGGGGAGGGAGGGGCTGGCGGGGGGGGAGGGAGGGGCTGGCGGGGGGGGAGGGAGGGGCTGGCGGGGGGGGAGGGAGGGGCTGGCGGGGGGGAGGGAGGGGCTGGTGGTGGGGGGAGGGAGGGGCTGGTGGTGGGGGGAGGGAGGGGCTGGCGGTGGGGGGAGGGAGGGGCTGGCGGCGGGGGGAGGAGCTGGTGGGGGGGGAGGAGCTGGTGGGGGGGAGGGAGGAGCTGGTGGGGGGGAGGGAGGAGCTGGTGGGGGGGAGGGAGGAGCTGGTGGGGGGGAGGGAGGAGCTGGTGGGGGGGAGGGAGGAGCTGGTGGGGGGGAGGGAGGAGCTGGTGGGGGGGAGGGAGGAGCTGGTGGGGGGGAGGGAGGAGCTGGTGGGGGGGAGGGAGGAGCTGGTGGGGGGGAGGGAGGAGCTGGTGGGGGGGAGGGAGGAGCTGGTGGGGGGTAGGGAGGAGCTGGTGGGGGGTAGGGAGGAGCTGGTGGGGGGTAGGGAGGAGCTGGTGGGGGGGAGGGAGGGGCTAGCAGGGGGGAGGGGGAGGGAGGGAGGGGCTGGCGGGGGCAGAGGGAGGGGGAGGGAGGGGCTGGCGGGGGCAGAGGGAGGGGGGGCCGGCGGGGGGGTAGGGAGGGGCCGGCGGGGGGGGGGGGGGGGGGGGGGGAGGGGCCGGCGGGGGGGGGGGGGGGGGAGGGGCCGGCAGGGGGGGAGGGAGGGGCCGGCGGGGGGGGGGGAGGGGCCGGCGGGGAAGGGGGGAGGGAGGGGCCGGCGGCGGGGGGAGGGAGGGGCCGGCGGCGGGGCGAGGGAGGGGCTGGCAGGGGGGAGGGGGAGGGGGAGGGAGGGGCTGGCGGGGGAGGGGGAGGGTGGGGCTGGCGGGGGGAGGGGAGGGAGGGGCTGGCGGGGGGAGGGGGAGGGAGGGGCTGGCGGGGGGAGGGGGAGGGAGGGGCTGGCGGGGGAGGGGAGGGAGGGGCTGGCGGGGGGAGGGGAGGGAGGGGCTGGCGTGGAGGGGGGTGGCTGGCGGGGGGAGGGAGGGGCTGGCGGGGGGAGGGGGAGGGAGGGGCTGGCGGGGGGAGGGGGAGGGAGGGGCTGGCGGGGGGAGGGAGAGGGAGGAGGAGAGGGTCTGGCGGTGGAGGAGGGGGAGGGAGGGTCTGGCGGGGGGGAGGGAGGGTCTGGGCGGGGGGGAGGGAGGGTCTGGCGGGGGGGGGAGGGAGGGTCTGGCGGGGGGAGGGAGGGAGGGTCTGGCGGGGGAAGGGAGGGAGGGTCTGGCGGGGGAAGGGAGGGAGGGTCTGGCGGGGGAAGGGAGGGAGGGTCTGGCGGGGGAAGGGAGGGAGGGTCTGGCGGGGGAAGGGAGGGAGGGGCTGGCGGGGGAAGGGAGGGAGGGGCTGGCGGGGGGAGGGAGGGAGGGGCTGGCGGGGGGAGGGAGGGAGGGGCTGGCGGGGAAGGGAGGGAGGGGCTGGCGGGGGAAGGGAGGGAGGGGCTGGCGGGGGAAGGGAGGGAGGGGCTGGCGGGGGAAGGGAGGGAGGGGCTGGCGGGGGAAGGGAGGGAGGGGCTGGCGGGGGAAGGGAGGGAGGGGCTGGCGGGGGAAGGGAGGGAGGGGCTGGCGGGGGAAGGGAGGGAGGGGCTGGCGGGGGAAGGGAGGGAGGGGCTGGCGGGGGAAGGGAGGGAGGGGCTGGCGGGGGAAGGGAGGGAGGGGCTGGCGGGGGAAGGGAGGGAGGGGCTGGCGGGGGAAGGGAGGGAGGGGCTGGCGGGGGAAGGGAGGGAGGGGCTGGCGGGGGGAGGGAGGGAGGGGCTGTCGGCGGGGGGAGGGAGGGGCTGGCGGCGGGGGGTGGGGCTGGCGGGGGGAGGGGCTGGCGGGGGGGAGGGAGGGGCTAGCAGGAGGAGGGGGAGGGAGGGGCTAGCAGGAGGAGGGGGAGGGAGGGGCTAGCAGGAGGAGGGGGAGGGAGGGGCTAGCAGGGGGAGGGAGGGGCTAGCAGGGGGGAGGGGGAGGGAGGGGCTAGCAGGGGGAGGGAGGGGCTAGCAGGGGGGAGGGGAGGGAGGGGCTAGCGGGGGGGAGGGGAGGGAGGGGCTAGCAGGGGGGAGGGGAGGGAGGGGCTAGCAGGGGGAAGGGGCTGGTGGTTGGGGTCCGGGGGAGGGGCTGGTGGAGGGGGGGGGGGGTCAGGGCGAGGAGCTGGCGGGGGGGAGGGAGGGGCTGGCGGGGGGGAGGGAGGGGCTGGCGGGGTGGTCAGGGGAGGGAGAGGGAGGGGGAGGGAGGGAGGGGGAGGGAGAGGGAGGGGAGGGGGAGGGAGAGGGAGGGGGTGGGAGAGGGAGGGGGGTAGAGAGGGGTGGTGCCAGTGGCCGCTCCTAACCCTGGCCGAAAGGCCTTTCTCTCCTCATCACCCACCCCCTTTCCTCTCCTCTTCCCCCCACTCCCCTCCCTCTCCCCCCTCTTTTCTCCCCCACCCCCTCCTCCTCCTCCTCCTCTTCCCCCACCCCCTATTCCTCTTTCCCCTCTCCTCCCCCCTTACCCTTCCTCCCCTCGCCCTCTCCTCGCTGATTCTGTTACCTGCGCCGATTTTGTTATCTGCCCAGAAGGTTTTTCCCAGAGTGGTCACATACGCCATCCTAAGAAAAACTGGGTTAAATCGGAGCTGGCCAAACTTGCTTAAATGGCCAGAATTGACGTGGGTGGCTGGTTACGCCCCCAATGAGATAAAACAATTATAGGCTAAAACAAATCCTACCTAAGTGAATTATGCTCGTGCAGAAACTTTGGGAAAACTTGGAGATTTTAATGTACTCCAAAAAAAACAGTGCACGCCAAAAAAATGGTGCAGATAATTGGGGAAAATTGAACCCAATGACTATTTTTCAAGGTATATTAATAGGATTATTTTTCACAAAGCATGGTGCTATTTTCCCCTAAGTGACAATGAGCCAAGCGGAGAACAGGGAGCACTATAATAGCTGTTACTTCCAAAGGGAATCATCATTACTTTTTAAAACGTTTGAAGGGAAGAAAAGAATGCTCATGATGAATACCTACATAATAATGTATAAAGAAAGTTTGCCAACATCCCATGAAGCTAGTTGATGTTGTGTACATGGACTTTCAAAAAGGCGTTTGAATGAACCACATAATAGACTTGTTAGCAACATTGAAGCTCATGGGATTAAAGGGACACAAAACTGGCTGAGGGACAGAAAGCAGAGTGTTGTGGTGAACGGGTGTTTTTCAGTCTGGAGGGAAATATACAGTGGTGTCCCCAGGGGAACACTGCTCTTTTTGATATATATTAATGACCTGGACTTGGGTATACAGGCCATAATTTCAAAGCTTGCAGATGACATGAAACTTGGAAAAGTAGCAAACAGTGCACACTTCAGGGAGACACATAGATATACTGGCAAAATCGGCAGGCACATTACAGGTGAAATTTAACGCGTGTGAAGTGATGCATTTCTAAAAGAAATGGTGCTATTTTAAAGGGGGTGCAGGAACAGAGACCGTATACAAATCTTTGAAGGTGGCAGTACAAGTTGATCAGGCTGTTAAAAAAGCATACAGATCCTTGGCTTTATAAATAGAGAAAGAGAGTACAAAAGCAAGGAAGGAGCTTGAACACAGAGCTTGGGGGTTTCGCAAACGGAGTGAATCGCAAGCAGAGTAAGGAATTTTGTGAACGCAGGAATTCGGTGAAGAGGAGGAAGGCAGTGGAGACATCTGACTGAAAAGGAGGAGTGGAGCCACAGAACCCAAGGTCTCTAAGTTAATAGACACGAGAGGTGACCTGCGGGACAGCAAAAGGAGCAGCCTCAGATAAATTTAGGCCCAAGAGACCAGAGGGAGCGGGAGTGTCAGGGAGTGAGGTAAGTGACATCAACGCAAGGGAAGGAGCTGATTGGTGAGTAGTTGGTGATCATGTTAAGTCTTAAGTTTATTTCTGTTAAGTTACTTAATAGTCTATTAAGTAGAGGCATGGCATGGCATCTCGGTTCCGTGGAATGCACATCTTTGTGCCATGTGGGAACTCCAGGATGCTTCCACGGTCCTGGACAACCACAGGTGCAGGGAGTATCATCAGCTGGAGGAGCTCCAGCTCCAGATTTCAGAGATTGAGCAGCAGCTAGCGTCACGGTGGTGCATCAGTGAGGCTGAGAGCTACGTGGAAAGCATGTTTCAGGAGGTGGTCACCTCACAGCGGAAGAGTGTGCAGGCAGAGATGGAATGGGTGACCATCAGACAGACAAGGAAGACCAGGCAGGTAGTGCAGGAGTCCCCCGAGTGCATCTGTACGGGGGGGGGCGGGGGGGGGAGAAGGAAGAAGATCGGTGATAGGAGATTCGATAGATAGGGGACCAGACAGGCATTTCTGTAGCTGCAGACATGATTCCAGGATGGTATGTTGCCTCCCTGGTGCCAAGGCCAAGGATGCCACTATGCGACTGCAGAATATTCTGAGGGGGGGGGGGGGGGGGGAAGGATGAACAGCCAGAGGTCGTGGTCCATATCAGTATCAATGACATAGGTAGAAAGGGCAAGATTGGGTACTAAATATTCCTGGATACAAGGTGTTTAGCAAAGATAGGGAAGGAAAAGAGATGGGGTGGCAGTATTGATTAAGCAGAATATTAGTGCTGGAGAGAGAGGATGTCACGGTGGGTGATCCTTCATCTTACTCTCTCTCTTTCGGCATCCAGGGAGCTCTGGCTTTGGTTGCCCTATGTTTCCCCCTCGTGGGAATGTACCTCGACTGTACTTGAACCATCTCCTCTTTAAAGGCAGCCAATTGTTCGATTACAGTTTTGCCTGCTAATCTTTGATTCCAATTTACCCAGGCCAGATCCATTTAACTAAAGGGGAGGGACATTGTGACGTGTCAGCACGACATGTGGTGCAGATGACTCAGAGCCGACCCGGTCCAACAGCACTTCCGCCCCATTCCCAACCTCACATCCACCCCTCTGCAAAAAAAAAAATAAAGTCCTAAATTTCACCGGATTATCCGCCACATGCATTTGGGGCGGACAGAACACTTACAAAACAGTAAGTGCGCCCAGTTTGGGGTGGAGAGCAATTTCGGCTCCATAGAGTAGTGATAATAGGAGACTTCAACTATCCTAATATAGACTGGGATAGTAATAGTGTAAAGGGCAGAGAGGGGGAAGAATTTCTGAATCGTCTTCAGGAGAACTTTCTTGGGCAGTAAGTTTCCAGCCCAACGAAGAAGGAAGAACTGCTAGATCTGGTTCTGGGGAATGAGCTGGATCAAGTGGGGCAAGTGTCAGTAGGGGAACATTTAGGGAGCAGTGATCACAGTATCAAAAGGTTTAGATTAGCTATGGAAAAGGACAGAGAGCAATCTAGACTAAAAATACTTAATTGGAGGAAGGTCAATTCAGTGGGTTGAGAATGGATCTGGACTGGGTAAATTGGAATCAAAGATTAGCAGGCAAAACTGTAATCGAACAATGGGCTGCCTTTAAAGAGGAGATGGTTCAAGTACAGTCGAGGTACATTCTCACGAGGGGGGAAACATAGGGCAACCAAAGCCAGAGCTCCCTGGATGCCGAAAGAGAGAGAGTAAGATGAAGGAGAAAAAGGGGGCGTATGACAGATGCCAGGTTGAGAATACAAGTGAGAACCAGGCTGAGTACAGAAAGTTCAGAGGGGAAGTGAAAAAGGAAATAAGAGGGGCAAAGAGTACGAGTACAAATTGGCAGTTAACATAAAAAGGAATCCAAAAGTCTTCTATAGGTATATAAATAGTAAATGGGTAGTAAGGAGGGGTGGGGACAATTAGGGACCAAAATGGAGACCTACACATGGAGTCAGAGGGCATGGCTGAAGTACTAAATGAGTACTTTGCCTCTGTCTTTACCAAGGAAGAAGATGCTGTCGAAGTTATACTGAAAGAGGAGATAGTTAAGATACTGGATGGGATAAGAATTGATAAGGAGGAGGTACTAGAAAGGTTGGCTGTACTTAAAGTAGATAAACCACCAGGACCAGATGGGATGCTGAGGGAAGTAAAGGTGGAAATTGCGGAGCCATAATCTTCCAATCCTTCTTGAATACAGGAGTGATGCCAGAGGACTGGAGAATTACAAATGTTACATTCTTGTTCAAAAAAGGGTGCAACGGTAAATCCAGCAACTCCAGGCCAGTCAGTTTAACCACGGTAGTTGGGAAACTTTTAGAAATGATAATTAGGGACAGAATTAACAGTCACTTGGACAAGTGTAGATTAATTAAAGAAAGCCCGAACGGATTTATTAAAGGCAAATCGTGTTTAACTAACTTGATTGAGTTTTTTGATCAGGTAACAAGAGAGGGTTGATGAGGGCAATGCGGTTGATGTGGTGTACATGAACTTCCAAAAGATGTTTGATAAAGTGCCACATAATAGGCTTGCCAGCAAAGTTGATACCCATAAAATAATAGGGACAGTGGCAGCATGGATATAAAATTGGCTAAGTGATAGGAAGTGGTGAACGGTTGTTTTTCGGACTGGAGGAAGATATACAGTGATGTTCCCCATGGATCAGCACTAGGACCACTGTTTTTCTTGATATATATGAATGACTTAGACTTGGGTGTACCGGGCACAATTTCAAAATTTGAAGATGACGCAAAACTTGGAAGTATAGTGAACAGTGAGGAGGATAGTGATAGACATCAAGAAGACATAGACAGGCTGGTGGAATGGGCAGACACATGGCAGATGAAATTTAACGCAGAAAAGAGCAAAGTGATATATTTTGGTAGGAAGAACAAGGAGAGGCAATATAAACTAAAGGGTACAATTCTAAATGGGTTGCATGAACAGAGAGACCTGGGGGTATATATGCACAAATTGTTGAAGGTTGCAGGGGAGGTTGAGAAAGCGGTTAAAAAAAAGCAGACGGGATCCTGTGCTTCATAAATAGAGGCAAAAGCAAGGAAGTTATGATGAACCTTTATAAAACACCGATTCGGACTCAACTGGAGTAGTGTGTCCAATTCAGGGTACTGCACTTTAGGAAGGATGTGAAGGCCTTACAGAGGGTGCAGAGAAGATTTACAAGAATGGTTCCATGGGATGTGGGACTTCAGCTTTGTGGATAGACTGAAGAAGCTGGGGTTATTCTCCTTCGAGCAGAGAAGGTTGAGAGGTGATCTGATAGAGGTATTCAAAATCATGAGGGGGTCTAGTCAGAGTAGATAGAGAAAAACTGTTCCCATTGGCAGAAGGGTCAAGAACCAATGGACGCAGATTTAAGGTGACTGGCAGAAGAAGCAAAGGCGACATTTACGCAGCGAGTGGTTAGGATCTGGAATTTAGTGCCTGAAAGGGTAGTGGAGGCAGATTCAATTGTGGCTTTCAAAAAGAAATTGGATAAGTACCCGAAGGAAAAAATTTGCATGGCTATGGGGCAAAGGCAGGGGAGTCGGACTAGCTGACGTGCTCTTGCAGAGAGCTGGCATAGGCTCAACGGGCCGAATGGCCTCTTTCTGTACTGTAACCATTCTATGATTCTAAGTTATGCTAATCATTTATAAATCACTGGTTAGGCCTCAGCTGGAGTATTACATCCAATGCTGGGCATCACATTTAGGAAGGATGTCAAAGCCTTGGAGAGGGTGCAGAGGAGATTTATTAGAATCATGCCAGGAATGAGGAATTTCAGTTATGTAGAGAGAGACTATAGAACATAAGAACATAAGAATTAGGAACAGGAGTAGGCTATCTAGCCCCTCGAGCCTGCTCCGCCATTCAATAAGATCATGGCTGATCTGGTCGTGGACTCAGCTCCACTTACCCGCACTCTCCCCGTAACCCTTAATTCCCTTATTGCTTAAAAATCTATCTATCTTTGACTTGAAAACATTCAGTGAGCCAGCCTCAACTGCTTCCTTGGGCAGAGAATTCCACAGATTCACAACCCTCTGGGAGAAGAAATTCTTTCTCAACTCGGTTTTAAATTTGCTCCTCCGTATTTTGAGGCTGTGCCCCCTAGTTCTAGTCTCCCCCACCAATGGAAACAACCTCTCTGCCTCTATCTTGTCTATCCCTTTCATGATTTTAAATGTTTCTATAAGATCACTCCTCATCCTTCTGAATTCCAAGGAGTAAAGACCCAGTCTACTCAATCTATCATCATAAGGTAACCCCCTCATTTCTCGAATCAGCCTAGTGAATCATCTCTGTACCCCTTCCAAAGCTAGTATATCCTTCCTTAAGTAAGGTGACCAAAACTGCACGCAGTACTCCAGGTGCGGCCTTACCAATACCTTATACAGTTGCAGCAACACCTCCCTGCTTTTGTACTCCATCCCTTTCGCAATGAAGGCCAACATTCCATTTGCCTTCCTGATTACCTGCTGCACCTGCAAACTAACCTTTTGGGATTCATGCACAAGGACCCCCAGGTCCCTCTGCACCACAGCATGTTGTAATTTCTCCCCATTCAAATAATATTCCCTTTTACTGTTTTTTTCCCCCCAAGGTGGATGACCTCACACTTTCCGACATTGTATTCCATCTGCCAAACCTTAGCCCATTCGCTTAACCTATCCAAATCTCCTTGCAGCCTCTCTGAGTCCTCTACACAACCCGCTTTCCCACTAATCTTAGTGTCATCTGCAAATTTTGTTGCACTACACTCTGTCCCCTCTTCTAGGTCATCTATGTATATTGTAAACAGTTGTGGTCCCAGTACTGATCCCTGTGGCACACCACTAAATACTGATTTCCAACCGGAAAAGGACCCATTTATCCCGACTCTCTGCTTTCTGTTCGCCAGCCAATTCTCTATCCATGCTAATACATTTCCTCTGACTCCGCGTACCTTTATCTTCTGCAGTAACCTTTTGTGTGGCACCTTATCGAATGCCTTTTGGAAATCTAAATACACCACATCCATCGGTACACCTCTATCCACCATGCTCGTTATATCCTCAAAGAATTCCAGTAAGTTAGTTAAACATGATTTCTCTTTCATGAATCCATGCTGCGTCTGCTTGATTGCACTATTCCTATCCAGATGTCCCGCTATTTCTTCCTTAATGATAGTTTCAAGCATTTTCCCCACTACAGATGTTAAACTAACCGGCCTATAATTACCTGCCTTTTGCCTGCCCCCTTTTTTAAACAGAGGCGTTACATTAGCTGCTCTCCAATCCGCTGGTACCTCCCCAGACTCCAGAGAATTTTGGTAGATTGTAACAAATGCATCTGCTATAACTTCCGCCATCTCTTTTAATACCCTGGGATGCATTTCATCAGGACCAGGGGACTTGTCTACCTTCAGTCCCATTAGTCTGTCCAGCACTACCTCCCTAGTGATAGTGATTGTCTCAAGGTCCTCCCTTCCCACATTCCTATGACCAGCAATTTTTGGCATGGTTTTTGTGTCTTCCACTGTGAAGACGGAAGCAAAATAATTCTTTAAGGTCTCAGCCATCTCCACATTTCCCATTATTAAATCCCCCTTTTCATCTTCTAAGGGACCAACATTTACTTTAGTCACTCTTTTCCGTTTTATATATCTGTAAAAGCTTTTACTATTTGTTTTTATGTTTTGCGCAAGTTTACCATCGTAATCTATCTTCCCTTTCTTTATTGCTTTTTTAGTCATTCTTTGCTGTTGCTTAAAATTTTCCCAATCCTCTAGTTTCCCCCTAACCTTGGCCACCTTATACGCATTGGTCTTGGATTTGATACTTTCCTTTATTTCCTTGGTTATCCACGGCTGGTTATCTCTTCTCTTGCCGCCCTTCTTTTTTACTGCAATATATTTTTGTTGCGCATTATGAAAGAGCTCCTTAAAAGTCCTCCACTGTTCCTCAATTGTGCCACAGATGAATACGTGGCTTGAGCAGTGGTGCAGCAGGGAGGGATTCAAATTCGTGGGGCATTGGAACAGGTTCTGGGGGAGGTGGGACCAGTACAAACCGGACGGTCTGCACTTGGGCAGGAACGGAACCAATGTCCAAGAGGGAGTGTTTGCTAGTGCTGTTGGTGAGGAGTTAAACTAATATGGCAGGGAGATGGGAACCAATACAGGGAGACAGAGGGAAACAAAAATGAGACAAAAACAAAAGACAGAAAAGAGATGAGTAAAAGTGGAGGGCAGAGAAACCAAAGGCAAGAAACAAAAAGGGCCACTGAATATAAAAGGGCTGCAGGAGGGGTAAAAACTAAAAATCATGGTTTAAAAACTAGGATGAAAACACTCTACCTAAATGCACGCAGCATTAGAAATAAAGTAAATGAGTTGACGGCACAAATCATTACAAATGGGTATGATTTGGTGGCC
This sequence comes from Pristiophorus japonicus, assembly GCF_044704955.1. NCBI lineage: Eukaryota > Metazoa > Chordata > Chondrichthyes > Pristiophoridae > Pristiophorus > Pristiophorus japonicus. The sequence continues at coordinate 82,310,132 of NC_091982.1, read as the reverse complement.
ATTACAGAAACATGGTTGCAAGGTGGCCAAGACTGGTAATTAAACATACAGGGGTATCTGACGATTCAGAAAGATAGGCAAGAAGGGAAAGGAGGTGGGGTAGCTCTGTTAATAAAGGATGATATCAGGGCAGTTGTGAGGGATGATATTGGCTCCAATGAACAAAATGTTGAATCATTGTGGGTGGAGATTAGAGATAGTAAGGGGAAAAAGTCACTGGTCGGCGTAGTTTATAGGCCCCCAAATAATAACTTCATGGTGGGGTGGGCAATAATCAAGGGAATAATGGAGGCATGTGAAAAAGGAACGGCAGTAGTTATGGGGGATTTTAACCTACATATCGATTGGTCAAATCAAATCGCAGGGGGTAGCCTGGAGGAGGAATTCATAGAATGCATACGGGATTGTTTCTTAGAACAGTATGTAACAGAGCCTACAAGGGAGCAAGCCATTTTGGATCTGGTCCTGTGTAACGAGACAGGAAAAATAAACGATCTCCTCGTAAAAGATCCTCTCGGAATGAGTGATCACAATATGGTTGAATTTGTAATACAGATTGAGGATGAGGAAGTTGTGTCAGAAACGAGCGTACTATGCTTAAACAAAGGGGACTACAGTGGGATGAGGGCAGAGTTGGCTAAAGTAGACTGGAAACAAGGACTAAACGGTGGCACAATTGAGGAACACAATAGAAGCTGGGATTGTTCGACTTAAAGAAGGTTCTGGGGAGATTTGATAGAGCCATTCAAAATCATGAAGGACTTTGATAAGAGTGAATAAGGAGAAATTGTTTCCACTGGCAGAACGGTCAGTAACCAGAGGACACATATTTAGGGTAATTGGCAAAAGAACCCGGGGTCAGATGAGGAGACATTTAGTTTTACACAGCAAGTTATTATGAACTGGATTGCACTGCCTGAAAGGGTGATGGAAGCAAATTCAACAACAACTTTCAAAAGGCAACTGGATAAATACTTGAAAGGGAGTAAATTGCAGGGCGAGTGGGACTAATTGGATAGCTGTTTCAAAGTGATGGCACAAGCACGATGGGTTGAATGGCCTCCTTCTGTGCTGTCAGATTCTATGAAACAAAATTTAGCTTACAATTTCAAAAGTTTTTCCTGAGCACCTTGGATACTGAAGAACAAGTCCTATGCATCTAACAGTGAGGGTGGAGCTAGTTGATGACAGGCAGATGCACTACAGTGCCACCAGATGCAGTAGGGTTACAAGTACAATTCTGAATAATGACAGAAACATAGGATAATGCAATATTAAATGTTGACATAAAAGTATGACAAAAATCATGGCAAAAGAAAGTAAGATACTTGGACTAGCAGTGCACATCAAAAGATGCGTGGTCACAACATTCCAAACTTTATTGCACCTGAAGGTGGTGCTGTGAGCATAACGTTGCATGATGTAACGTTTGGTTGGGGCCAGCTATAGCATAAATAATTAACACACCTTTTGAACCACGTAAGAGAGAAAAAAGTGAACAGCATCTTAAATAAATCTGGAAGATGCTTGACTTAAAAAAAATAAAGAAGTTGGTCAAAGAACAAAATGTAAGGCACCCATGACTCAGCACTCTGAACTTGTCCTCTCGTGAAAGAAATGTTAAATAGATTTGCTGCGGTAAGCGATATACATATTCTCCCTATCCAGAAATTAAAAGGAACCTACAACACCCAGCCAACAAGACAGCAGCAGGCAGCATGCTGAATCATAATGACAACTTGTATTGAAATAACGCCTTTAACGTAGTGAAACGGCACTTCACAGGAATAGTATGAGATAAAAAGTTTGACACCGAGCCACATAAGGAGAAATCAGGGCAGGTGACCAAAGGCTTGGTCAAAGAGGTAGGTTTTAAGGAGCATTTTGAAGGAGGAAAGAGAGATAGAGGGCCAGAGAGGTTTAGGCAGGAAATTCCAGAGCTCAGGGCCGAAGAAACAGAAAGCACGGACACCAATGGTTGAGCGATTATAATCAGGGATGCTCAAGAGGGCAGAATTAGAGGAGTGCAGATACCTCGGGGGGGGGGGGGGGGTTTGTGGGGCTGGAGGGGGGTTGTGGGGCTGGAGGAGATTACAGAGATAGGGAGGGGCGAGACCATGGAGGGATTTGAAAACAAGGATGAGAATATTGAAATCAGGCGTTGCTTAACTGGGAGTCAATGCAGGTCAGCGAGCATAGGGGTGATGGGTGAGCAGGACTTGGTGCAAGTTAGGACACGGAGCCGACCTTTGGATCACATCTAGTTTACAGAGAGTAGAATGTGGGAGGCCAGCCAGGAGTGCATTGGAATAGTCAAGTGTAGAGGTAACAAAGGCATGCAGGAGGGCTGCAGCAGCAGATGAGCTGAGGCAAGGGCGGAGTCAGGCGATGTTACGGAGGTGGAAATAGGTGGTCTTAGTTACGCTGCGGATATGTGGTCGAAAGCTTAGCCTCAGACAGAAGTTGGGGAGAGGGATGGAGTCAGTGGCTAGGGAACAGAGTTTGTGGCGGGGGCCGAAAACAATGGCTTCGGTCTTCCCAATATTCAATTGGAAGACATTTCTGCTCATCTGGAACTGGATGTCGGACAAGCAGTCTGACAATTTAAGAGACCATGGAGGGGGTCGAGAGAAGTGGTCGTGAGGTAGGGCTGGGTGTTATCAGCGTACTTGTGGAAACTGACGCTGTGCTCCGGATGACGTCGCCAAGGAGCAACATGTAGATGAGAAAGGGAGGGGGGCCCCAAGGATAGATCCTTAGAGGACACCAGAGGCAACGATGCGAGGGCGGGAAGAGAAGCCTTTGCAGGTGATTCTCTGGCTACAATTCGATAGATAAGAATGGAACCAGGCGAGTGCAGTACCACCCAGCTCGATGACGGTGGAGAGGCGTTGAAGGATAGAGTGGTCAACCACGTCAAAGGCCACAAACAAGTCAAGGACGAGGAGGAGGGATAGTTTGCCTTTGTCACAGTCACAAAGGATGTAATTTGTGACTTTGATGAGAGCCTTTTCGGCACTGTGGCAGGCGCGGAAACCAGATTGGAGGGAATTAAACATAGAATTGCGGGAAGGATGGGCACAGATTTGGGAGGAGACAACATGTTCAAGGATTTTGGAAGAGGAAAGGGAGGTTGGAGATGGGTCGATAGTTTGCAAGGATGGAGGGATTGTGGGTTGGTTGTTTGAGGAGGGGTTATGACGGCAGATTTGAGGGAGAGGGGGACAGTACCTGAGGAGAACCGTCAACAATGTCAGCTAACATGGGAGCCAGAAAAGGAAGTTGGGTGGTCAGCAATTTGGTGGGGAATAGGCTAAAGGGAGCAGGAAGTGGGTCTCATGGACAGGATGTGTTATGAATGTGAACCTCACCTGCATGTAAGACTTGCCACTAGAGGGTACACCTGTGGGAGACCTATGGGTCACCGGTGTACCCTGGTGCAAGCAGGTATAAAAGGCAGGGCACCACGTTGCTGTTTCTCTTTGGAGTTATATTAAAGAGACCAAGGTCACAATGGTTTGAGTTTATAACACAGTCTCGTGGAGCTATTCTGAACATAACAGGATGAGCTTGGAAAGGTCATGAGAGGAGATCGGAGAGAAACTGGGAAGATCTGAGGTCAGGGCTAGGGAAGGGGAATGTGGGTGGAGAGCGATACAAGGAAGTGGTCAGAGATGGCCTTATCTGTGACTGACACAATGGGAGTAGCGAGGCCACGAGAGATGGCAAGGTCGAGGGGGTGGCCGTGAATATGGGTTGGGGAGTTTACATGGAGGGACCGATTAAGGGAGGATAGGAGGTTAGTGAACTCAGGAGAGAGAGCATGATGAATTAAAATGGAGGGTGAAATCCCCGAGGATGAGAAGTCATTCAGTGGAGAGGCAGAGTGAGGAAAGTAGTGAAGGAATATCAGTAATTAAAAAAATTTGGTAGCACGGTAGCATTTAAAACCTATCACACAAATATTGTTCCACCTAACCGGGACAAAACAAAATGGTCTCTGGCATCCGCCACTTCTCAAAAAACAAAACTTTCCCTCCCACATTCCCCTCCGCTGATGCATCAATCACCTGCCTCTCCCATTGAGGTCAACCACATACATAAGAACAGAGGAAATAGGAGTAGGCCATACGGCCCCTCGAGCCTGCTCCGCCATTTAATACGATCATGGCTGATCTGATCATGGACTCAGGTTCACTTCCCTGTCCACTCCCCATATGGTTTAATAAACTATCTATTTCTGTCTTAAATTTATTCAATGCCCCAGCTTCCACAGCTCTCTGAGGCAGCAAATTCCACAGATTTACAACCCTCCGAGAAGAAATTTCTCCTCATATCAGTTTTAAATGGGCGGCCCCTGTTTCGAAGATCATGCCCTCTAGTTCTAGTCTCCACTATCAGTGGAAACATCCTCTCTACATCCATCTCGTCAAGCCGCCTCAATCTTATACGTTTCAGTAAGATCACCTCTCATTCTTCTGAATTCCAATGAGTCGAGGCCCAACCTACTCAACCTTTCCTCAAAAGTCAACCCCCTCATCTCCGGAATCAACCTAGTGAACCTTCTCTGAACTGCCTCCAAAGCAAGTATATCCTTTCGTAAATATGGAAACCAAAACTTCACGCAGTATTCCAGGTGTGGCCTCACCAATACCCTGTATAACTGTAGCAAGACTTCCTGCTTTAATTCTCCATCCCCTTTGCAACAAAGGCCAATATTCCATTGGCCTTCCTGATCACTTGCTGTACCTGCATACTATCCTTTTGTGTTTCATGCACAAGTACCCCCAGGTCCCGCTGTACTGCAGCACTTTGCAATCTTTCTCCATTTAAATAATAACTTGCTCTTTGATTTTTTTCTGTCAAAGTGCATGACCTCACACTTTCCACCATTATACTCCATCTGCCAAATTTTTGCCCGCTCACTTAGCCTGTCTATGTCCGTTTGAAGATTTTTTGTGTCCTCCTCACACATTGCTTTTCCATCTTTGTGCCGTCAGCAAACTAGGCTACGTTACACTCTTCCAAGTCGTTAATACAGATTGTAAATAGTTGGGGTCCCAGCACTGATCCCTGTGGCACCCCACTAGTTACTGATTGCCAACCAGCCCCACACTACAAGCCCCACACCTAATGAAGATATTCATCAGAATCCCTCTGCTTTATAGAAACAAAACCGTAGACAACCCTAAGTTGAGGCGACATTCTCCCCCATCACTCTCCTTCCCCCCTCCCCTCTTCCTCTCTGTTCTCTCTCCTGCTGGTAACTCAACTGAATGTTAGCTAGGCTCTAATTCACAAGTTAACCGCTGCAGATAATGTTTGCGTTTTGATGAACAGTGACTTAGGCTGGAATGTTGGTGTAAGTGTTATGGGCTTAGAACATGGTAGGAAGAAGTGGTGAAAATGTTACCATCTCAACCCCTTTTTTCTCTCAAATCCCCCTCTCTGTCTCTTAACCGTCTCACACATGTTTGAAGCAATACTTATTGGCCTTTTCTAAGAATAAAACAGAGGTGAGGCAATTAGTTGGCTTCAATGTTAAACTTTTTTTGAAAACTGATTAACATTAAATGAAGAAAGCACATAACCCTCCATCACCTCTCTTTGACTTGTATCTCTATCTCATCTGTCTTTCAACCTCTATTAAATCCATTTTTTAAGTTTATATAAACACAAAATGCATGTAATCAGAAGTGTTACTTTTCTCTCTCAAACATAATTTTAAAACATTTTAAAAAGCTTATCAATTTTATTTTAGTACAGCTTTTGAAATTCATCATTGTGTGTTTCAAAATTATTTCAAGAGAAGCTACTGGGCAAAAAGTGCTGGGCTGTAACAAAAGTGATCTCAGCAATCCAGCTGACTGAACAGTGCTGATGAATCCTGGGAAATGAGGTGCACTAAACATGTTCAAAGTTCAAACTGAACAATCCAAATTCAGCACATAGCATCACAACTCTGGGGAAAACATCAACTTCAAGCCCAGGCTTTTTAGAAAAGTAATTTTTTGAATTTATTTTGTTTAAACCCTTATTTTGCTGGGTGAACAAATTATTTTCCAGGCACTTACTTCTTTGCATGATGCCATCCCCCAGGCCAGTTTATTGCCACCTGATATTTTTTGTCCATCAGACATTGTGCAGCTGTCAGAGTGGCCCCAGCTACCGCTGCAGCATAATCAAACACTCCTTCTGCTGCAGGGCAGTCATAACCTGAAAAATATAGAAATGGGGAGAGGTTATCAAACAGAAACATAGAAAATAGGTGCAGGAGTAGGCCATTCGGCCCTTCGAGCCTGCACCGCCATTCAATGAGTTCATGGCTGAACATACAACTTCAGTACCCAATTCCTGCTTTCTCGCCATACCCCTTGATCCCCCTAGTAGTAAGGACTACATCTATCTCCTTTTTGAATATATTTAGTGAATTGGCCTCAACAACTTTCTGTGGTAGAGAATACCACAGGTTCACCACTCTCTGGGTGAAGAAGTTTCTCCTCATCTCGGTCCCAAATGGCTTACCCCTTATCCTTAGACTGTGACCCCTGGTTCTGGACTTCCCCAACATTGTGAACATTCTTCCTGCATCTAACCTGTCTAAACCCATCAGAATTTTAAACATTTCTATGAGATCCCCTCTCATTCTTCTGAACGCCAGTGAATACAAACCCAGTTGATCCAGTCTTTCTTGATATGTCAGTCCTGCCATCCCGGGAATCAGTCTGGTGAACCTTCGCTGCACTCCCTCAATAGCAAGAATGTCCTTCCTCAAGTTAGGAGACCAAAACTGTACACAATACTCCAGGTGTGGCCTCACCAAGGCCCTATACAACTGTAGTAACACATCCCTGCCCCTGTACTCAAATCCCCTCGCTATGAAGGCCAACATGCCATTTGCTTTCTTAACCGCCTGCTGTACCTGCATGCCAACCTTCAATGACTACCCAGGTCTCATTGCACCTCCCCTTTTTCTATCTGTCACCATTCAGATAATAGTCTCTCTGTTTTTACCACCAAAGTGGATAACCTCACATTTATCCACATTATACTTCATCTGCCATGCATTTGCCCACTCACCTAACCTATCCAAGTCACTCTGCAGCCTCACAGCATCCTCCTCGCAGCTCACACTGCCACCCAACTTAGCATCATCCGCAAAGTTGGAGATACATTTAATCCCCTCGTCTAAATCATTAATGTACAATGTAAACAGCTGGGGCCCCAGCACAGAACCTTGCGGTACCCCACTAGTCACTGCCTGCCATTCCGAAAAGTACCCATTTACTCCTACTCTTTGCTTCCTGTCTGACAGCCAGTTCTCAATCCACGTCAGCACACTACCCCCATTCCCATGTGCTTTAACTTTGCACATTAATCTCTTGTGTGGGACCTTGTCGAAAGCCTTCTGAAAGTCCAAATACACCACATCAACTGGTTATCCCTTATCCACTCTACTGGAAACATTCTCAAAAAATTCCAGAAGATTTGTCAAGCATGATTTCCCTTTCACAAATCCATGCTGACTTGGACCTATCATGTCACCTCTTTCCAAATGCGCTGATATGACATCCTTAATTGATTCCATCATTTTACCCACTACCGATGTCAGGCTGACCGATCTATAATTCCCTGTTTTCTCTCCCTCCTTTTTTAAAAAGTGGGGTTACATTGGCTACCCTCCACTCCATAGGAACTGATCCAGAGTCTATGGAATGTTGGAAAATGACTGTCAATGCATCCGCTATTTCCAAGGCCAGCTCATTAAGTACTCTGGGATGCAGTCCATCAGGCCCTGGGGATTTATCGGCCTTCAATCCCATCAATTTCCCCAACACAATTTCCCGACTAATAAGGATTTCCCTCAGTTCCTCCTTCTTCTTGCTGGTGAGAGGGGAGCGGCCTATAAAAGGCCCAGCGGGAGATCGAGAGCCAGCGGCAGTTGGTGAGAGGGGAGTGACCTATAAAAGCCCAGCGGGAGATCGAGAGCCAGCGGCAGTTGGTGAGACGCGGGAGCGACCTATAAAAGGCCCAGCGGGAGATCGAGAGCCAGCGGCAGTTGGTGAGAGGGGAGCGACCTATAAAAGGCAGCTACAGCGGGAGAGAAAGCAAAATAGAAGTAGAAAGTAATCAAAAAGTGACGTCACAGCCAATGAGGTAAGTGATTGGCTGGCGATTGGTGAGTAGCTTTTCTTTTATTTTTTATATCAGTAAGTGAACTGTAACATTGTTATTACCAATTTAAGTGTATCTAAGGTTAAGGCATGGCAGGAGAGCTCGGCCATGTGATATGCTCCTCCTGTACCATGTGGGAACTCAGGGACACTTCCGGTGTCCCTGGGCGCTACGTGTGTGGGAAGTGTATCCGCCTCGAGCTCTTGACGGTCCGCGTTGCGGAATTGGAGCTGAGGGTGGATTCACTCTGGAGCATCCACGATGCTGAGAATGACGTGAGTATCACGTGTAGTGAGTTGGTCTTACCGCAGAAGAAGGGTCCACAGCCAGATAAGGAATGGAAGACCAACAGGAAGAGCAGTGCAAGAAAGATAGTGCAGGGGTCCCCTGTGGTCATCGCCCTGCAAAACAGATACACTGCTTTGAGTACTGTTGGGGAGGATGACTCATCAGGGGAGGGCGGCAGCAGCAGCCAAGTTCATGGCACCATAGGTGGCTCTGCTGCAAAGGAGGGCAGGAAAAAGATTGGGAGCGCGATAGTGATAGGGGATTCGATGGTGAGGGGAATAGATAGGCGTTTCTGCGGATGCAACCGAGACTCCAGGATGGTATGTTGCCTCCCTGGTGCAAGGGTCAAGGATGTCTCGGAGCGGGTGCAGGACATTCTGAAATGGGAGGGAGAACAGCCAGTTGTCGTGGTGCACATTGGTACCAACGACATAGGTTAAAAAAAGGGATGAGGTCCTACGAAAAGAATTTAAGGAGCTAGGAGCTAAATTAAAAAGTAGGACCTCAAAAGTAGTAATCTCGGGATTGCTACCAGTGCCACGTGCTAGTCAGAGTAGGAATCGCAGGATAGCGCAGATGAATACATGGCTTGAGCAGTGGTGCAGCAGGGAGGGATTCAAATTCTTGGGGCATTGGAACCGGTTCTGGGGGAGGTGGGACCAGTACAAACCGGACGGTCTGCACCTGGGCAGGACCGGAACCAATGTCCTAGGGGGAATTTTTGCTAGTGCTGTTGGGGAGGAGTTAAACTAATATTGCAGGCGGATGGGAACCTATGAGACAGAAAGGAGATGAGGAAAAGTGGAGGGCAGAGAAACCCAAGGCAAAGAACAAAAAGGGCCACTGTACAGCAAAATTCTAAAAGGACAAAGGGTGTTAAAAAAGCAAGCCTGAAGGCTTTGTGTCTTAATGCAAGGAGTATCCTCAATAAAGTGGATGAATTAACTGTGCAAATAGATGTTAACAAATATGATGTGATTGGGATTACGGAGATGTGGCTCCAGGATGATCAGGGCTGGGAACTCAACATCCAGGGGTATTCAACATTCAGGAAGGATAGAATAAAAGGAAAAGGAGGTGGGGTAGCATTGCTGGTTAAAGAGGAGATTAATGCAATAGTTAGGAAAGACATTAGCTTGGATGATGTGGAATCTATATGGGTAGAGCTGCAGAACACTAAAGGGCAAAAATCGTTAGTGGGAGTTGTGTACAGACCTCCAAACAGTAGTAGTGATGTTGGGGAGGGCATCAAACAGGAAATTAGGAGTGCATGCAATAAAAGTGCAGCAGTTATAATGGGTGACTTTAATATGCATAGATTGGGCCAGCCAAACTGGAAGCAATACGATGGAGGAGGATTTCCTGGAGTGCATAAGGGATGGTTTTCCAGACCAATATGTCGAGGAACCAACTAGGGGGGAGGCCATCTTAGACTGGGTGTTGTGTAATGAGAGAGGATTAATTAGCAATCTCATTGTGCGATGCCCCTTGGGGAAGAGTGACCATAATATGGTGGAAGTCTGCATTAGGATGGAGAATGAAACAGTTAATTCAGAGACCATGGTCCAGAACTTAAAGAAGGGTAACTTTGAAGGTATGAGGCATGAATTGGCTAAGATAGATTGGCTAATGATACTTAAGGGGTTGACTGTGGATGGGCAATGGCAGACATTTAGAGACCGCATGGATGAATTACAACAATTGTACATTCCTGTCTGGCGTAAAAATAAAAAAGGGAAGGTGGCTCAACCGTGGCTATCTAGGGAAATCAAGGATAGTATTAAAGCCAAGGAAATGGCATACAAATTGGCCAGAAATAGCAGCGAACCTGGGGACTGGGAGAAATTTAGAACTCAGCAGAGGAGGACAAAGGGTTTGATTAGGGCAGGGAAAATGGAGTACGAGAAGAAGCTTGCAGGGAACATTAAGGCGGATTGCAAAAGTTTCTATAGGTATGTAAAGAGAAAAAGGTTAGTAAAGACAAACGTAGGTCCCCTGCAGTCAGAATCAGGGGAAGTCATAACGGGGAACAAAGAAATGGCAGACCAATTGAACAAGTACTTTGGTTCAGTATTCACTAAGGAGGACACAAACAACCTTCCGGATATAAAAGTGGTCAGAGGGTCTAGTAAGGAGGAGGAACTGAGGGAAATCTTTATTAGTCGGGAAATTGTGTTGGGGAAATTGATGGGATTGAAGGCCGATAAATCCCCAGGGCCTGATGGACTGCATCCCAGAGTACTTAAGGAGGTGGCCTTGGAAATAGCGGATGCATTGACAGTCATTTACTATCGAGTGGAGGGTAGCCAATGTAACCCCACTTTTTAAAAAAGGAGGGAGAGAGAAAGCAGGGAATTATAGACCGGTCAGCCTGACCTCAGTAGTGGGTAAAATGATGGAATCAATTATTAAGGATGTCATAGCAGCGCATTTGGAAAATGGTGACATGATAGGTCCAAGTCAGCATGGATTTGTGAAAGGGAGATCATGCTTGACAAATCTTCTGGAATTTTTTGAGGATGTTTCCAATAAAGTGGACAAAGGAGTACCAGTTGATGTGGTATATTTGGACTTTCAGAAGGCTTTCGACAAGGTCCCACACAGGAGATTAATGTGCAAAGTTAAAGCACATGGGATTGGGGGTACTGTGCTGACGTGGATTGAGAACTGGTTGTCAGACAGGAAGCAAAGAGTAGGAGTAAATGGGTACTTTTCGGAATGTCAGGCAGTGACTAGTGGGGTACCGCAGGGTTCTGTGCTGGGGCCCCAGTTGTTTACATTGTACATTAATGATTTAGACGAGGGGATTAAATGTAGTATCTCCAAATTTGCAGATGACACTAAGTTGGGTGGCAGTGTGAGCTGCGAGAGGATGCTATGAGGCTGCAGAGTGACTTGGATAGGTTAGGTGAGTGGGCAAATGCGTGGCAGATGAAGTATTATGTGGATAAATGTGAGGTTATCCACTTTGGTGGTAAAAACAGAGAGACAGACTATTATCTGAATGGTGACAGATTAGGAAAAGGGAAGGTGCAACGAGACCTGGGTGTCATGGTACATCAGTCATTGAAGGTTGGCATGCAGGTACAGCAGGCGGTTAAGAAAGCAAATGGCATGTTGGCCTTCATAGCGAGGGGATTTGAGTACAGGGGCAGGGAGGTGTTGCTACAATTGTACAGGGCCTTGGTGAGGCCACACCTGGAGTATTGTGTACAGTTTTGGTCTCCTAACTTGAGGAAGGACATTCTTGCTATTGAGGGAGTGCAGCAAAGATTCACCAGACTGATTCCCGGGATGGTGGGACTGACCTATCAAGAAAGACTGGATCAACTGGGCTTGTATTCACTGGAGTTCAGAAGAATGAGAGGGGACCTCATAGAAACGTTTAAAATTCTGACAGGTTTGGACAGGTTGGATGCAGGAAGAATGTTCCCAATGTTGGGGAAGTCCAGAACCAGAGGTCACAGTCTAAGGATAAGGGGTAAGCCATTTAGGACCGAGATAAGGAGAAACTTCTTCACCCAGAGAGTGGTGAACCTGTGGAATTCTCTACCACAGAAAGTAGTTGAGGCCAATTCACTAAATATATTCAAAAGGGAGTTAGATGAAGTCGGGGGATCAAGGGGTATGGCGTGAAAGCAGGAAGGGGGTACTGAAGTTGCATGTTCAGCCATGAACTCATTGAATGGCGGTGCAGGCTAGAAGGGCTGAATGGCCTGTTCCTGCACCTATTTTCTATGTTTCTTACTAGACCCTCTGGCCCCTTTTATATCCGGAAGGTTGTTTGTGTCCTCCTTAGTGAATACCGAACCAAAGTACTTGTTCAATTGGTCTGCCATTTCTTTGTTCCTCGTTATGACTTCCCCTGATTCTGACTGCAGGGGACCTACGTTTGTCTTTACTAACCTTTTTCTCTTTACATATCTATAGAAGCTTTTGCAGTCCGTCTTAATGTTCCCTGCAAGCTTCCTCTCGGACTCTATTTTCCCTGCCCTAATCAAACCCTTTGTCCTCCTTTGCCAAGTTCTAAATTTCTTCCAGTCCACGGGTTCGCTGCTATTTCTGGCCAATTTGTATGCCACTTTCTTGGCTTTAATACTATCCCTGATTTCCCTCGATAGCCACGGTTGAGCCACCTTCCCTTTTTTATTTTTACGCCAGACAGGAATGTACAATTGTTGTAGTTCATCCATGCGTCTCTAAATGTCTGCCATTGCCCATCCACTGTCAACCCCTTAAGTATCATTCGCCAATTTATCCTAGCCAATTCACACCTCATACCTTCAAAATTACCCTTCTTTAAGTTCTGGACCATGGTCTCTGAATTAACTGTTTCATTCTCCATCCTAATGTAGAATTCCACCATATTATGGTCACTCTTCCCCAAGGGGCCTCGCACAACGAGATTGCTCATTAATCCTCTCTCATTACACAACACCCAGTCTAAGATGGCCTCCCGCCTAGTTGGTTCCTCGACATATTGGTCTAGAAAACCATCCCTTATGCACTCCAGGAAATCCTCCTCCACCGTATTGCTTCCAGTTTTGTTAGCCCAATCTATATGTATATTAAAGTCACCCATGATAACTGCTGCACCTTTATTGCATGCACCCCTAATTTCCTGTTTGATGCCCTCCCCAACATCACTACTACTGTTTGGAGGTCTGTACACAACTCCCACGAACGATTTTTGCCCTTTGGTGTTCTGCAGCTCTACCCATAAAGATTCCACATCATACAAGCTAATGTCCTTTCTTAACCATTCCTAACAAAGAATGGTTAAACCAAGTCAATGGCAGATGGGAACCCTGAACTATGGGCAACCCGAGCCACAGAATAGACATTGTTTTCTAACATCAGTTTATCCTCTGCCTCTTACTTAAAAAAAAATGTTTTCTGATGTTCAGCCTCCTGCTTCCCTGCTTCCCTGAGAGTGTTAAGTCCTTGCTGAGGTACGATTCCATGGCCATTCATTCAAGCGGCTATTACTCAGATGCGAGCTTTGAAAATGCATGGCATCCAGCTATCCAACTGCTGGAGAAATTACAACTGAGGCTAATTCTGTCCGCAAACCTCCAGTCACGCACACTTTCAGAACTGGATAACGACCAGGTGCAAGAACCCTGACTGATTTTTCTTTTCATAACAAAGGGTTGTTGAAGCTAATTGTAGCACCTCTACCATTGCTCGAGCTGCAATTAGCTAATTCAGCACAGACTGATAATTGAATCACTCTATTTAGTTTTGCTATTCACGATATACTCACCGAGCTGTCAAGAAAGCCATTTGCTCTTCCTTTTCAGCCTCTCCAATGCCACATACCATTTCCTGAGCTGAAAGAAACCTTTATGCAATCTGTTCCTAGGCCTCTGCTGCTCATCAGCTAACCATTGGGAGATGCATCATATCAGACCAGAACACTTAAGCCTCCCGGAGTAACTCATTTTCCCCAGATCAACTAATCATTCCATTTCCCTCCTCCAGGGAGGGAGCTCGTGGGAATTAAATAAAAATCAGAGTGCAAGTCAAACCTACATAATTTTTGCACAACTCCCATGAACTGTATTATCACGCAGAGTGCATGAAGTTGCTCTGCATTAAAGAGCTCCAAATACAACTCAGCTTGAGATAATTGTCTTTCTTCAGTTTATAAATATCAGCTAATGCCTCATATCAGCCTGAATTTCAATGCAATTTTTTGCCAAAGGGTGAGTCACTCTCTTTTTAAAGACCTTTCTTAGGTCAGCCCACACCACACACTATCTGGGCCAAAAGAATGTACAGATTATTACATTTTAAAAATGTTTAAACAGTATTTGAATGTCGTCATTTACTATTCTGAAAACTCTTATGGATCTTAGGCAGTCCATAGGAAGAGATAGTGAGTGAGGGGAAGATCAAGTCACCCTCGGTTATGTGGGGGTCGCCTCATTACCAGATGCATGATAGTACAGGATTAGAAACGGGTCACTTGGCAGTACTTCAGCACAGAATGATTCCCAAAAACATGGAGAAACAAAGGAAAATTATAATTTAAATAAAGAGTGTATTAAACTTCAGCATGTCAGATTAACCTGAAATAGGAAAGATTTGAACAATACTGCAAATTTACATCGACAACATACCCCTTGCATACTTCATTCTATTTCATTGAACACCAGAGCACGAGGCCTTTGTTTCTACCACAGAAAGCAACAGAAATGCTTTTTTCCCCCTTCCAAAGCCAACTGGGAGCCAGAGAGTGGGGATTTCAGGGTAGAAAACACCAGTCTGGTTGCCTTTGTCTTTTCCCAAAATTGGCTGCTAACAGTTCCACAGAAGATCTTTTGTTAGATCAGGTTTACGTGAAAGATAATGAGAGTTCTGTGAGCTCAAATTCCTCTATGTTGGAATGGTCCCAGCTTTCAGACAACCTGACTGACACTAATCCTTATCTATAGAGTTATTGCGAGGCACAGTCTGAGGCTGCATAACACCTAGCAACAGGAGAAAGGCTTGGCAGCCCGAGCAATGCCAAGGGTCCTCTTATGACACAGACAGGAGACACCGTGCTTTTCACAAACTCATTACTTTTTGGAAACCATGAGAGGCTGTGTTTGTGACAATCAGCCTTTTTGTAGGAAGTGCAATAAGACAAGGTTAACTTCTTGAGTACCAAAATTCCATCGAAGCTGGAAATATTGGTAGTGTGGTGGCACATGATGGGAAGAGGTTGATTTGTACCATTGATTACCAATGCAATGGCTGAGATAAACAAGTCATTTTTGTGTGTTTTCTGCTCACTTGTTCATTTTAAAAATAAATCACTATGGTTAGAATTTTGAAGTTCAGACCTGCCGGGAGCCCAGTAAAGCATGGGAAACCCAGAAATGTGACATCATCGGCAGATTCCAGGCCCAGAAGTCAGCCTAATTGACAGGCTGAACAAGAGGCTGGAGACCAGGTAGGTGCGATCCCTGACCCAAGCAAGGAGGGGGGATGGTTCCGATCACCGTCCTCGGGGGAGCGGGGGGGGGAATGAGTTCTGGTCAGTGGGGCGGGAGGCTGCTGGTGGGGCCAATTTTCTACGTGCCCTGTTACCACTTCCTTATGTCAGGCTAACTGGCCTGTAAGTTCCCCGTTTTGCCCCTCCCTTCTTTCTTGAATAGCGGGGTTACATTTGCTACCTTCCAATCTTCTGGAACATTTCTAGAATCTAGGGAATTTTGGAAGATCACAACCAATGCATCCACTATCTCTGCAGCCACCTCTTTTAGAACCCTAGGATATAGGCCATCAGGTCCAGGGGATTTGTTAGCTTCTCAAGTACTTATTCTCTACGGATATTAATTACTGTAAGTTCCTCAGTTCCCCACTATTTTTGGTATGCTTGTTGTGCCTTCTATTGTGAAGACAAATACAAAATATTTGTTTGAAGTCTTTGCCATTTCCTTATTCCCCATTATAATTTCACCAGTCTCAGCCTCTAAGGGACCAATGCTTACTTTTGCTACTCTCTTTTTTACATACTTGTAGAAACTTTTGCAATTTGTTTTTACATTTCTTGCTAGTTTACTCTCATTCTATTTTCTCCCTTTTTTAATCAAAGATAAACATTACTTTCAAGCTAAAGTTCTCGCTCTCACATAGTAAAGCTCATTTTTGATTTTGAGGCTGTTGCCATCCAAGTAGGAAATCAACCTACATCCTGCCATGAGAACTATTTACTGATACCCCCATCATAGAATCATCAATTTTACTGCACAGAAGAAAGCCATTCAGCCCATCAAACTTGTGGCGGCTCTGAAATAGCAATGCACTTAACCCATCCCCACAGCCTTTTAATTTTTTTCTCAATACTTATCCACTGCTTTTTTTTTTAAAGCTACATTGTATTCAGTTTCCACTAGGGCATACAATATACTAACTGTCCGCATAAAAGTGCTTTCCCTAATCACTCCCTGCGTTCTTTTGGCGAAGATCTTACATTTATACCCTCCCGTTACCGACGTACTGAGCAATGGAAGTAACCTTAGGAATTCTGAACAGTCCTAGCAGATCTCCTCTTAACCTTTTCTGTCAAACTGAACGAAGCTTAGTTTTTCCAACTCACCTTGTAACTAAAGGCTCCCATTCTCGGCATCATCCCAATAAATCTCTTCTGTAATCTCTCTCTCTGTGCCCTTGTCATCTTTCCTGAAGTTGGTCACCCAAAACTGGTCACAATATTCTAAAATTACCCTAACCAATGATTTGCATAGATTTAGCATTATCACTTGGTTTTTATACTCTATACCTATGCCTCGATTTCGGGATCTCACCTGGTTCCACCCCTCTCGCCTCTCATTTAAAATCCTCGATCTCTCCCGCCCACCAAAGTACCATGAAAATGTTCTAACCAAGGTATCTTCATCGCTTTCCTCCCTTACCTCTTCTCATCCTCGGTGATTTCAACCTCCATCTCAACTCAACATGTTCTCTCTCCTCTGAGCTCACTGCCCTCCTATCCTCCCTTAATCTCTCCCTCCATATAAACTCCCCAGCCCATATTCATGGCCACCCCCTTGACTTTGCCATCTCACAAGGCCACGCTACTCCCAACGTGTCAATCACAGATATGGCCATATCTGATCAGTTCCTTGTATTGCTCTCCACTCACATCCCCTCCTGCTCCCAACCTTACCTCCTTCTGTGTCCGCCCCCAGAAAAAACTCTCTCAATTCACTTATAACTGCATGTTCAAAATCCCAACCGTCTAGCCTTTGGCCCTCCATTCACCACGACATTTCTGCAGCGAACGATCTGCCCAGCCACATCCTCAGCTCCACCTTTAATGCCCTTGTCCCCATTCAAACCAATACTCTCTCTCACCTTGGTCGTTCCCCCAGTACGGCCCTCATCTCCGCTCCCTGAAGTCCAAGGGACGCAGCGTGAACATATATGGCAGACAACTGGTTTAACCATTCATCGCCAGATCTGGTGGACCACATAAAGCACAATCAGGTCTTCTACTCTCATCTGCCAAAACTGCTCTCTATTCCAGGACCACCGTGGAATGCAAAGATAACCCCAGCTTCTTTTCTCTACTGCAAACCGTCTTTTAAAACCCTTCTCCCCTGCCTCCTGCCCCTTCATCGCCAACAGTAAGTGCAACAAGCTCATGGACTTATTTGTCACTAAGATTGAGACTACCCATTCAACTGCCTTTGCCACTTTCCTCCCCTTTCCCTAGCCCACCGGGTCAAACTTCCTCCAAGGTTCCCCATTGCCCTAGCCCTGAATGCAAACGCCTCATCCTACCTCTCCATGGCATAGGACAATAGATAGCTGTTAACCAAGGTTAAAATAGGTGCTTCTCCGAACACTATAATAATGTATAGTTTTACATTTGGTTGTGGGATAAGGTATTCTGATTCTGCTTTTGTATCTGGTGATGCAGCTGGTTTAACATAGAAACATAGAAAATAGGTGCAGTAGGCCATTCGACCCTTCGAGCCTGCATCACCATTCGATAAGATCATGTCTGATCATTCCCTCAATACCCCTTTCCTGCTTTCTCTCCATACCCCTTGATCCCTTTAGCCGTCAGGGCCATATCTAACTCCCTCTTGAACATATCCAATGAACTGGCATCAACAACTCTCTGTGGCAGGGAATTCCACAGGTTAACAACTCTCTGAGTGAAGAAGTTTCTCCTCATCTCAGTTCTAAATGGCCCTTATCCTAAGACTGCGTCCCCTGGTTCTGGACTTCCCCAACATCGGGAACAATCTTTTACCGCATCGAACCTGTCCAGTCCCGTCAGAATCTTGTATGTTTCTATGAGATCCTCCCTCATCCTTCTAAACTCTAGTGTATAAAGGCCCAGTTGATCCAGTCTCTCCTCATATGTCAGCCCAGTCATCCCGGGAATCAGTCTGGTGAACCTTCGCTGCACTCCCTCAATAGCAAGAACGTCCTTCCTCAGATTAGGAGACCAAAACTGAACACAATACTCCAGGTGAGGCCTCACCAAGGCCCTGTGCAGCTGCAGTAGGACCTCCCTGCTCCGATACTTAAATCCCCTAGCTATGAAGGCCAACATACTATTTGCCTTCTTCACCGCCTGCTGTACCTGCATGCCAACTTTCAATGACTGATGAACCATGACACCCAGGTCTCGTTGCACCTCCCCTTTTCCTAGTCTGCCGCCGTTCAGATAATATTCTGCCCCCAGAGTGGATAACCTCACATTTATCCACATTATATTGCATCTGCCGTGCATTTGCCCACTCACCTAACCTGTCCAAGTCACCCTGTAGCCTCCTAGCATCCTCCTCACAGCTCTCACCGCCACCCAGTTTAGTGTCATCTGCAAACTTTGAGATACTACACTCAATTCTTTCATCTAAATCATTAATGAGTATTGTAAAGAGCTGGGGTTCCAGCGCTGAGCACTGCGGCACTCCACTAGCCACTGCCTGCCATTCTGAAAAGGACGCGTTTATCCCGGCTCTCTGCTTCCTGTCTGCCAACCAGTTCTCTATCCACGTCAGTACATTCTCCCCAATACTATGTGCTTTGATTTTGCACACCAATCTTTTGTGTGGGACCTTGTCAAAAGCCTTTTGAAAGTCCAAATACACCACATCCACTGGTTCTCCCTTGTCCACTCTACGAGTTACATCCTCAAAAAATTCCAGAAGATTTGTCAAGCATGATTTCCCTTTCATAAATCCATGCTGACTTGGACCGATCCTGTTACTGCTTTCCATTTGTGCTGCTATTTCATCCTTAATAATTGATTCCAACATTTTCCCCACTACTGATGTCAGGCTAACCAGCCTATTAATTACCCGCTTTCTCTCGCCCTCCCTTTTTAAAAAGTGGTGTTACATTAGCTACTCTCCAGTCCATAGGAACTGATCCAGAGTTGATAGACTGTTGGAAAATGATCACCAATGCATCCACTATTTCTCGGGCCACTTCCTTAAGTACTCTGGGATGCAAACTATCAGGCCCCCGGGATTTATCGGCCTTCAATCCCATCAATTTCCCTAACACAATTTCCTGCCTAATAAGGATATCCTTCAGTTCCTCCTTCTCACTCGACCCTCATTCCCCTAGTACTTAGGGGAGGTTATTTGTCTTCCTTCGTGAAGACAGAACTAAAGTATTTGTTCAACTGGTCTGCCATTTCTTTGTTCACCATTATAAATTCACCTGAATCCGACTGCAAGGGACCTATGTTTATCTTCACTAATCTTTTTCTCTTCACATATCTGTGGAACCTTTTGCAGTCAGTTTTTATGTTCCCGGCAAGCTTCTTCTCGTACTCTATTTTCCCCCTCTTAATTAAACCCTTTGTCCTCCTCTGCTGAATTCTAAATTTCTCCCAGTCCTCAGGTTTGCTGCTTTTTCGGGCCAATTTATATGCCTCTTCCTTGGATTTAACACTATCCTTAATTTCCCTTGTTAGCCACGGTTGAGCCACCTTCCCAGTTTTATTTTTACTCCAGACAGAGATGTACAATTGCTGAAGTTCATCCATGTGATCTTTAAATGTTTGCCATTGCCTATCCACCGTCAACCCTTTAAGTATCATTTGCCATTCTATTCTAGCCAATTCACGCCTCAAACCATCGAAGTTACCTTTCCTTAAGTTCAGGACCCTAGTTTCTGAATTAACTGTATCACTCTCCATCTTAATAAAGAATTCTACCATATTATGGTCACTATTCCCCAAGGGGCCTCACACAAGATTGCTAATTAGTCCTTTCTTATTACACATCACCCAGCCTAGTATGGTCAGCTCTCTAGTTGGTTCCTCGACATATTGGTCTAGAAAGCCATCTCTAATACACTCCAGGAAATCCTCCTCTACCGCATTGCTATCAGTTTGGTTAGCCCAATCAATATGTAGATTAAAGTCACCCATGATAACTGCTGTGCCTTTATTGCACACATCCCTAATTTCTTGTTTGATGCTGTCCCCAACCTCACTACTACTGTTTGGTGGTCTGTACACAACTCCCATTAGCGTTTTCTGCCCTTTGGTATTCCGCAGTTCCAACCATTCCGATTCCACATCATCCAAGCTAATGTCCCTCCTTACTATTGCATTAATTTCCTCTTTAACTAGCAACGCCACCCCACCTCCTTTTCCTTTCTGTCTATCCTTCGTAAATGTTGAATACCTCTGAATGTTGAGTTCCCAGCCTTGGTCACCCTGGAGCCATGTCTCCGTGATGCCAATTACATCATATCCGTTAACTGCTATTTGCGCCATTAATTCGTCCACCTTATTCCAAATACTCCTTGCATTGAGGCACAGAGCCTTCAGGCTTGTCTTTTTAAAACACTTTGCCCCTTTAGAATTTTGCTGTAATGTGGCCCTTTTAGTTTCTTGCCTTGGGTTTCTCTGCCCTCCACTTTTACTATTCTCCTTTCTATCTTTTGCTTCTGCCTCCATTATATTTCCCTCTGTCTCCCTGCATAGGTTCCCATCCCCCTGCCATGTTAGTTTAACTCTTCCCCAACAGCACTAGCAAACACTCCCCATAGGACATTGGTTCCGGTCCTGCCCAGGTGCAGACCGTCCGGTTTGTACTGGTCCCACCTCCCCCAGAACCGGTTCCAATGTCCCAGGAATTTGAATCCCTCCTTTTGCACCACTCCTCAAGCCACGTATTCATCTGAGCTATCCTGCGATTCCTACTCTGACTAGCACGTGGCACTGGTAGCAATCCTGAGATTACTACTTTTGAGGTCCTACTTTTCAATTTAGCTTCTAGCTTCCTAAATTCATCTCGTAGGACCTCATCCCGTTTTTTTACCTATATCGTTGGTACCTATATGTGCCACGACAACTGGCTGTTCACCCTCCCTTTTCAGAATGTCCTGCACCCACTCCGAGACATCCTCAACCCTTGCACCAGGGAGGCAACATACCATCTTGGAGTCTCGGTTGCGGTCGCAGAAACGCCTATCTATTCCCCTTACAATCGAATCCCCCATCACTATAGCTCTCTCACTCTTTTGCCTGCCCTCCTGTGCAGCAGAGCCACCCACAGTGCCATGAACTAACTTGGCTGCTGATGCTCTCCCCTAATGAGTCATCGCCCTCAACAGTACCCAAAGCGATGTATCTGTTTTGCAGAGGGATGACCGCAGGGGACCCCTGCACTACCTTCCTTGCACTGCTCTTCCTGTTGGTCACCCATTCCCTATCTGGCTGTGTACCTTTAACCTGCGAACATTGATGACACAAAAGTCATTGTATAAATATTGGTACAGTTTACTTTAAAAAAGTCATGGTGGTGAACCAGTAGTAAAATGTCTTGGCACAACAGTGCACTACACAATACAACTTCATGACTTCGTGCCCAGCATGATCCTAGAATTTTGCAGCGACACCAAGTCAAGGTCAGGTGCCACTCCACAGGGAAGGAGGGGAACACACAAAATATTAAGACTATTGGATATTGCAAATAACCTCACTCAACTAGTCTCTGTATGAAATATCAGCCAGCGTGAGTTAAGGAATCTGTGCTACTCTGGATCAGCAGTCATAAAGCCGGCCTTGCGCTCACTAGCATCAGCTTCGTCAGTTTGTGCCTCCACCCAATGCAAACTTTGAATCTCAACAGGTGTGGCACAGAGCTCAAATAAATAAAATTAAATTATAGAGGCATTAATTTATTTGAGCTCTGTAATATGAAAAGTAACATGAAAAGAGGCAACCTTAGAAGCTATAGTCTCCTTCAATACTTTCCTTTAATAAATATTTACAGCAATGAGGCAGGCAACTTGTGGCTCTTTCTGAAGACTGGCACCTAATGCCATCTAGTGGCTTGTGGCAGTAATATATTTGCATTTGGGCAAGCCAATAGGAATATTCTTCAGTTCTATGAGTGCATTTGAAGGAAGATTTATTGGATGAAATAAACATAGTGAGAGAGGAGGTATTAAGGGGTTAGCAGCTTTGAAAGTAGATAAGTCCCCAGGCCCGGTTGAAATGCATCCCAGGCCGTTGAGCGAGGTAAAAGAGGAAATAGCAGAGGCCTTGGCCATCATTTTTCAGTCCTCTTTGGATGTGGGCATGGTGCCGGAGGACTGGAGCACTGCTAATGTGGTACCCTTGTTTAAGAAGGGAGAAAGGGATAGGCAGAGTAATTGCAGGCCTGTCAGCCTAACCTCAGTGGTGGGAAAATTATTGGAAAAAATCCTGAAAGACAACGATTAATTAGGGACAATCAGCACGGATTTGTTAAGGGAAGATCGTGTTTGACTAGCCTGATTGAATTTTTTGAGGAAGTAACCAGCAGGGTCGAAGAGGGTAGTGCATATGATGTAGTGTATAAGGACTTTAGCCATGCTTTTGATAAGGTCCCACATGGTAGACTGGTCATGAAGGTTAAAGCCCATGGGATCCAGAGCAAAGTGGCAAGTTGGATGCAAAATTGGCTTAGAGGTAGGAAACAAAGGGTAATGGTTGATGGATGTTTTTGTGACTGGAAGGATGTTTCCAGTGGGGTTCAGCAGGGCTTGGTACTGGGTCCCTTGCTTTTTGTGGTATACATCAATGATCTAGATTGGAATATCGGGAGTATGATTAAGAAGTTTGCAGATGACACTAAAATTGGCTGTGTGGTTGTTAATGAAGAGTAAAGTCATGCAGGTGGATATCAATCTACTGGTCAGGTGGGCAGAGCAGTGGCAAATGGAATTTAATTCGGAGAAGGTAATGCACTTTGGGAGGGCTAATAAGGAAAGGGTACACACATTAAATGGTAGGCCACTTAGAAGTGTAGATGAACTACACTTGGGGACCTTGGAGTGCTTGTCCACAGATCCCTGAAAGTAGTAGGCTAGGTGGGTAAGGTGGTTAAGAAGGCATCTGGAATGCTTGCCTTTATTGGCCGAGGTACAAGAGCAGGGAGGTTATGCTTAAATTGTATAATACTCTGGATACGCCACAGCTGGAGTACTGCATGCAGTTCTGGTCACCGTATTACAGGAAGGATGTGATTGCACTAGAGAGGGTGCAGAGGAAATTTACTAGGATGCTGCCTGGAATGGAGAATCTTAGCTAGGACAGATTGGATAGGTTGGGTTTGTTCTCATTGGAACAGAGGAGGCTGAGAGGAGACCTCATTGAGGTGTACAAAATTTTGAGTGGCCTTGATATAGTGGATAGCAGGGGCCTATTTCTCTTGGTGGTGGGACCAATTACAAGGGGGCATAGTTTTAAGATGGTTGTTGGAAGGATGAGAGAGGATTTGAAAGGAGGCTTCTTCACGCAGAGGGTTGTGGGGGTCTGGACCTCACTGCCTGGAAGAGTGGTGGATGCAGAAACCTTCACATTTAAAAAGTGTTTGGATGGGCACTTGAATTGCCATAACCTGCAGGGCTACAGACCTAGAGCTGGTAAGTGGGATTAAACTGGATAACCTCTTGTTGGCTGGTGCAGATACGATGGTAAGTACTGTAGGGAATCGAATACTGCCAGGGTGATCTCATGGATGGGTCGGAGAGGAATTTTCCCAGATTTTTTTTTCTCCAATTGGTCTGGGTTTTTCATCTGGTTTGTGCCTCTCCCAGGAGATCACATGGCTCCGGTTGGGGTGATGTGTAGAATGTTTCGGTGCAAGGGGTGTCGCAGTTGTGTGGGGCGGACTGGTTGGGCCGGGTGCTCTTTACCTTTCCACCATTGTTCATAGGTTTGTTTATATGTAACCTTCAGGGCTGCTGACCGAGGACGGCCGGCGCGGACACAATGGGCCGAAATGGCTTCCTTCTGCGCTGTAGATTTCTATGTTTCTAAATCAGCATTTATAATGGTAACTTCTAAATAGTATTGCAACAAGCAATGCACAACTGCTGCAGGAGGATGATAAACCCTATATGGTTTGACAATAGGGTTACAATAGCTCGTAAGGAACTGTATTCTCAAAAATTCTTTCAAATGGTCGCCAGCTCTTAAATTCATTCAAATTAGCTCTGATGTGACAGATGAATGCATAGATTATTAAATGTCAAATGTCTAATCTAAATCAATCAACCTCTGGGACTATACTGTGCACAACTGACCATTGCTCAGACACTTTACAGTTTACAAAAGTAGCATAAATCTTGAATCACTGCAAAATGAAACAATGTTATCTATAAACTCCCTGAGCAGTAATGTTCAAAGAGGTTTTCTGAAACTCAGATTCAGGAGATGACTGCTTGATCAGCTATTCGTTTCCAAGTACAACTAGTACACAGATCAGGCACAGCTATAAGGAAATAGCAATAACCTAATAGAATGTTTAGATTATGTGGACCTAGCATCTAGAGATGATTCAAAAGCTTCACTCCCTTTCAGAAAACAACAGGAACGATCAGATTAGGGTTTCCATCTGCAACCTGCTAAATGGACCAAAATCCTACCCATTCATTCCCACTGGATACAATTTCAACATATCAAACCCCTTCCCATTCACTTCCTTTATGCAGAATTCCAATGGACTAAACCTCTATAAACACACCACGATGATTACTACTGTGAATTATTTCTGTTCAGCATTTTCTGCTTTGGTTGTAGACCAAGTTGTTGAATGAGTAATGCACTGTGGGACAAAGAAAGTGAAATTATCTTTAATGTATCTACAATTTCCAGAAAGTTGGATCCAAGCAGTACATTTCCTGGCAAAGCAGCTTTGCATTTATCTGAACTCAACTCTTAAAACATATGGACTTAATCAAAAGAAAAAGCCTACAGAACAACTGGAGCATGAAATATATTTATGAAACATATGTAAAAGACGATCAAAAAAAGACCAGCTGATCCATGGAGTCTGTCCCATTCAGCCATGTTGCAACGAGGCAACGCAACCCCACTCATCCACCCACAAGCAACCATATAATCGCTTGGGAAAGGCAAGAAAAGATTTAAAAACCCGAGGCCAATTCATGGAAAAAGATGAACCCTCATTACATCGCAATGGTTTACTTCAGTTTACTGTGGCACTAAAGTCACAGAATTACCAATGCGTCAAGATGCATCAAAAAACAGCAACAGACTGGCACAGAGTTCATCCCTGTGATCATTCTCCCCACAACCCTAAGTTCCTGAGCTCAGTCATACAGTGGAGCAGGAGGTTGCCAAGCAGAGACTAAGAGAAAGAACACCGGTTAGGAGAATCTGGCAAATATTCCAAAGAATAGTTTCAGAACAGCTTAGGTGGAGCTTTGGAGTAGGTTACTCTTTATTCACTTTGTGGAAGCTGATGAGTAGTTGAGGGAAACTACAGGAGAAAGGGGAAAATAGTTGGAAAGAAGCGCTGCATCATAATGTACAATAATAGAATACCTCATTCATTTTAGCACAGTGGATTTATAAAACTGTCCTTTTACTCTTTTGTCCTGGTTTATAATCCAGCCCAAACTGCTGGGATGAAACATGTCCTTTCTGCCAATGCCAAGGTTCCTAAGTGAAGGACTTCAGCAGTCTCAACCTGGTCCTTTGCGGTCATAAACTCAAAGCTGCCCTTACTTTCACTCATTGGGGCCCAATTTTGGCCATGACTTGCTCCAATTTTTTTGGAGTAAGTTGGTTTGTCTGGCCTAAGTTAAAAAACGCTATTTTCCCCAATCAACTTGCTCCAGAGTAACTTAGGTACAATTTTTTTTAGTTCAGGTTTTTTTTTCCAAAAAGGGGAGTTCCCAGCCACTTACGCCAGTTTTGGCCATTTAGGCAATTCTGGCCAGTTAAAAGTTACTCCAAATCCACTTAGGTCAGCGTTTGTGGCCAGCTCTGAAAAACCTTGCGGGTGCAGGTAAGTAAATAAGGACCTGCATCCAAGCACCAAACATTGCAAATGAAAGTTGAAATAACTCAATAAAAATAAAGAACTCAGGTAAACAATTGAATAATAAATAATTGTAGTAAATCCTACCTTGAATTGAACTCGGCCGTGGAAGGCAGCGGGCCGGCCTGTACGGGAGGCCATACCGCCTGGGAAAGGAGCGGCCGGCAAAGACGCATCGGGAGGCTGAAGGGAAGGGAAGGGGTTGGAGGGAGAGGCTCGGCTGGGCTGGGCAGAAACGCGGCAAAGTATTGGGAGGCTGAAGGGACGACGACTCAATTCTCGAATACAAAACAGAAGACCCACTGGATCTGATAAACAATAAGCTGCAATGTTGCTTTTTGATTCTGTCTGAGGTCTGGGGGGGGGGGGGGGGGCAGCGATTGTTGTTGTGCTTATTAATTTTCCTAACTTCTCCACTAACGGCAGCCCGATTCTACTGCGCACACGCGGTCAGTTGAAACTGCAGCTCTGTCACTCACCCACTGACCCGATTCTACTGCGCATGCGCGATCGCGGCAATTCTGATCCTACTGCGCATGTCCAGCATCCCGGCACTGCTTCCAGCGCAGGACACAGGCTCCGCCCACAGACCCAGTCACCACGCCAGCAGCTAGAAGACCCGGGACAGCGGCCAAAATAGGCCCGAAGATTTTTGGCGCACTTCCACGCGTGGAAAACTGGTGCACCTCTGGTAAGCAGTGGCTAAAATTGAGCCCATTATCACCATCAAGTACTATTCTGTATTAAATTGGCAGTATCACTCAGAGGCCACAGAAATGCAAAAGTCACATTAGTGCAGTAGTGGTGAACCACTAATATAAAGGCAGAGTGGAGATTCCTTTCTCTACATCTGACCGATTATACCTAGAAGTTCTTGATGGTGAAAATCCTTCACAACGATAAAATCGCAAACAAAAGATGGGGGGGAGGGGAAGGAAAGTCGAAACATTTTAAAAAGATTCAGGTCAGGCTGCTCACCTAGTCCATACTCTACAGACTCAGGGTCATCATCATCACCATCCTCACTGATTTTCCGTAAATGTTCCAGGTAGGCATCTGTATGAAACATTGCCATTTCCTCCATTGAAGCTACTCGGGGTTTGACTACTCTGTTGGAAACGATAAAAACATCAACTTTATGATTTTACACCTTCTGGAACAATTGGATGGAACCCAATTCTCACTAAAATATGAACCAGCTTCTGGGGTTTATCCCTCAGTCTCAATGACTATCTGGACTGGAGGATATTTGTGTGTCATCCTTAATAGGTGTTCAATATTTTCAAAGTACAGTGACAGAATTGCAGCACAATAAAAAGTATTGTCAACTGGGTAGATGATTATACAAAGCCAAATACTGAATAAAACATGTAGCTATATGTGTTCCAACTAAATCAGCACATACCATAAAACCTATATATTTTTGGAAAGGGTGGAAATATTAAAGTTAGCTGCCTGACTGAACTCAATGGGAAAACACAATTACCAGTGTGATAATGCGCTATGCAAACCAGGAAAATCCCAGTTTGATCCGTGCTGAATTAGTTGTTCTCAATAAAGGCTACAATTAGCATCAGTGCCCCCAAATCAGGGATGGGGAACAAAACAATTAGCCTGGGCTCTCATTGCTGATCCTCTCTCAATGAGTTGCTGGAAGCACAAATGTGTATGCGTCAGATGAGAGCCTGCGAATGCTCACTGCCGAGATTCACACATGAAGCACAGACAGTTAGGTGAGGAAACAATATATGGTTTCAATTGGCTAGTAGAACCAAAGACACTAAAGATCTACAACTTGTACCAGAAATCGGAAGCGCAACTTTGCTAAATTGGTAGACGATTTGGAACGGGTTAATTGGCTAACCGGTTAACATGATTGGGGTGGAATGTAGACTGTTTTAGTGTAAGGGGTGTTGCAGTTGTGTGGGGTGGACTGGGCTGGGTGCTCTTTACCTTTCTGCCATCGTTCATTGGTCATAGGTTTATATGTAACCTTCAGGGCTGTTGACCGAGGGCCGTGTGGTTCTTTGTCAGCCGGCGCAGACACAATGGGCCGAAATGGCCTCCTTCTGCGCTGTAGATTTCTATGTTTCTAATCCTACTGGGTGGTGATGAGACCAATGTTATAATTGGAAAGTTTTGAAGATGATAAAAAAATGTGTAAGACAAATATGTACCCAAAGTCTAAAGAAGGGAGTGCGATAAGAAAAAGCTAAGGTGGCTGACTGGTCATGTACAAAGACAAAGTAGATGTAAACAGAAATATTTCCACAAACTAAAAGGCATCTAATTCTCAAATAACCAGCGTAAAAGTACATGGAACAGCTAAAGAAAACAAGGCTGCTATCAGATCAGCTAAAAGGATAATAGAAAAGGGGATTGTAGACAATTGTGGAAGTAATGGGGAAAGCTGTGTTATGTTAAGAGTTAGAGAACTATCAAAGACTGTATTGGGCCGTTGAAGGATGCTCAAAGACAGGTTATTAAGGACTCATCGAGTATGGCAGAAATATTAAATGAGTACTTTACATAAGTCTTCACTCTTGAAGACAGTCACTGCACTCTGGAATGATTCCTGTATACTGCAAGGAGGCTAATGTAGTCCCCAGACCTCAGTACAGCCTTGGCCCAAACATGGACAAAAGAGCTGAATTCCAGGGGTGAGGTGAGAGTGACTGCCATTGACCTCAAGGCAGCATTTGACCAAGTGTGGTGTCAAGGAGCCCTAGTAAAATTAAAGTCAATGGGAATTGGGGAGGGGGGGGGGGAACACTCCAATGGCTATAGTCATACCTCGCACAAAGGAAGATGGTTGTTGTTGTTGGAGGTCAATCATCTCAGCCCAAGACATCGCTGCTAGAGTTCCTCAGGACAGTGTCTAGACCCAACCATCTTCAGCTGCTTCATCAATAACCTTCCCTCCATCATAAGGTCAGAAGTGGGGATGTTCGCTGATGATTGCATAATGTTCAATTCCAGTCGCAACTCCTCAGATAATGAAGCAATCTATGCTCGCATGCAGCACGGCCTGGACGACATTCAGGCTTGTGCTGATAAGCGGCAAGTAACGTTCGCTGCTAAAAAATGCCAGGCAATGACTATCTCCAACAAGCGAGAGTATAATCACTGCTCCACGACATTCAATGTCATTACCATCGCCAAATCCCCCACCATCAACATCCTGGGAGTCACCATTGACCAGAAACTTAACTGGACAAGCCACATAAATATTGTGGCAACAATAACAGGTAAAGATTGGGTATTTTGCAGCAAGTATCTCACCTCCTGACTTCCCAATGCCTTTTCAACATCTACAAGGCATAAGTCAGGAGTGTGATGGAATACTCTTCCATTTGCATAGATGAGTGCAGTTCCAACAACACTCAAAAAGCTCAACACCATCCAGCACAAAGCAGCCCAATTGATTGGCACCCCATCCACCACCTTAAACATGCACTTCCTCCACCACCAGGGCAACATGGCAGTAGTGTGTACCATCTACAAGATGCACTGCAGCAATTCGCCAAGGTTTCTTCGGCAGCACCTCCCAAACCCACGACCTTTACCACCTAGAACTAGGGCAACAGACGCCATCATCATAGGCAGTCCCTCGAAATCGAGGAAGACTTGCTTCCACTCTAAATGTGAGTTCTCAGGTGACTGAACAGTCCAATACGGGAATTACAGTCTCTGTCACAGGTGGGACAGTTGTTGAAGGAAAGGGTGGGTGGGGAGTCTGGTTTGCCGCATGCTCCTTCCGCTGCCCGCGCTTGTTTTCTGCATGCTCTCGGCGACGACACTCGAGGTGCTCAGCGCCCTCCCAGCTGCACTTCCTCCACTTAGGGCGGTCTTTGGCCAGGGACTCCCAGGTGTCGGTGGGGATGTTGCATTTTATCAAGGAGGCTTTGAGAG
The DNA here is from genome assembly GCF_044704955.1 of Pristiophorus japonicus. Taxonomy (NCBI): domain Eukaryota; kingdom Metazoa; phylum Chordata; class Chondrichthyes; family Pristiophoridae; genus Pristiophorus; species Pristiophorus japonicus. The sequence goes on along the minus strand of NC_091982.1, from coordinate 82,279,944 downwards.
TGTCCTTGAAATGTTTCCTCTGCCTACCTGAGGCTCGCTTGCCGTGTAGGAGTCTTGCGTCAGGCTTGCGAACAATGTGGCCCGCCCAACGGAGCTGGTCGAGTATGGTCAGTGCTTCAATGTTGGGGATGTTGGCCTGATCAAGAACACAACATTGGTGTGTCTGTCCTCCCAAGGGATTTGCAGGATCTTGCAGCGACATCGTTGGTGGTATTTTTCCAGCGATTTGAGGTGTCTACTCTATATGGTCCACATCTCTGAGCCATACAGGAGGACAGGTATCACTACAGCCCTGATACAACAGATGCACGGGAACAACATCACCTTCAAGTTCCCCTCAAAGTCACACACCGTTCTGACTTGGTGTGTAACTTGATCCTCCTTCATCATTGAATCAAATTCTTGGAACTTATTCTTCAGCAGCACTGTGAAAGTACCTTCACCACAATTAGGGATGGGCAATAAATGCTGATCTTGCCAGCAATGTCCGCATCCCAGGAATGGCTATACAATATATGTATACATATTTTTATTAATTGCCGGGGGAGGAGGGGTGGGGGGGGGGATTGCCTGGGTTTTTAATCTGTTTTTTTGCCTCTCCCAGGTCACATGGTTTTTGGGTGGGGTAGAGAGTGTGTTTATTGTGATACACAAGGCATTACATTTGTGTGGCACATGCTGGATGAACCAGAGGGCATTGTTTGTAAAAAGGAGCGCAACTATCATCTATAAAACACATCACGACCTCAGTCACCACCTTCTGGAGAACTGAGGAGAAACTGGGAGGTTGGGAAAAAAGTTAGGTGCCTGATCCCAATCTGATCTGATAATCTGAGTGAAACGAGAAGCAAGCTTTAACTTCAGCAAGTATCCTCTTCAATCAGATAACAGCACTTTCATTAAAATGGAACAAGAAAGCTTCATGAACTACAAATAAAGGGAGCTGTACATTTCTTTTCACCCACACCCCAATTTTTTACTCTCCTTTTCATATTTTAAAACCAGCACAGAGGACCACCCTGGGAGCAGATATTTAATGTCAAATAGGGACAGTGGGTGGCAGCCCATATTCATGCCACTGGAGCAAAATTTATCCATGTTAGCAATTTAGGATTTCTAGACCACATCTGCAGAACTGTGTACAGTTGTGGATACTGCACCTTAGAATTGGCCTTGGAAGGAGTGCAACGCAGATTCACCAGAATGTTACCAGAGCTCCAACAGTTAAGAGTATGAGGCCAGATTACATAAATTAGGCTTGTATTCCCTGGAACATAGAAGGTTAGGGACTCATTTGATTAAGGTTTTTAGGATTTTGAAAGGAATTGATTGGGTAGAGAGTAAAACTTTTTCTACTGATGGGGAGTCGAGGACAAGGGGACATTACCTTAAAATCAAAGCCAGGCCATTCAGACAGAAGTTAGGAAACACTGCTACACGCAAAGGGTGGTAGAAACGCGAGACATGCTCCCACAAAAAGCAGTAGATAACAACTCAATTAAGAATTTTAAATCTGAGATCGGTAGACTTTTGCTAGCCAAGGGTATTAAGGGATATGGAGCCAAGGCGGGTGTGGATGGAGTTAGAAAATATAATAAACATGAAGCTTAATGTCTGCAAAGATATTTCTGGTAAACAATATGGCTGTACCTCATGTATTTCAGCAATCCATAAGAGGCAATCAGCGAATGGACCATACTGGCCTAGAAGAAACAAAAAGGGATAAGAAGTGAAGATCAACAATATACTACAATATGTACAGGCTTCCAACAGCAACCAAGCAGTACATTTGAGTGCGCGAACATGAATTTGTTCTTCCAATTCCTTACACAGCAATTCAAGATCTTGCCCATTCTGTCAGGGAACTAAGTAGATTCTAGGGATTGCCCCATGGGAAAGGCTGGGAGAAGATTTTTAAACAGCAAGTCTCCCCCATGGTCACACTCAGTCATTTCCACACAGCCAGTTCAGGAGCAGAAGTTTCAGGGACCAAAGGATAATTTGTGTTGTCTCTGGGTAAAGGAACTGCATGAATCAAATGCCTAAAGAATATTTTATTTTCAAAATATGGGCATGTTGAATTGGATGATCTTAGACAGGACAGCACTGCAATTGGCCTCGGTATCTCTGGACTGAAAATAAAATCAGTACAGTTCCTACTCCTGCCCACCGTAAATTGCTGCACAGTGCAAGCACATGAATCTTGGGCAAGGACAGGACTGAGTTCAGCTATAATGCATCCTCTGCCCCCATGGTCAAAGGACTGGAGTGTGCCTAATACTATGGAACCATAGTGATTGGGCAAAAATTTGGCGGATGGAGTATAATGATGGAAAGTGTGAGGTCATGCACTTTGGCAGAAAAAAATCAAAGAGCAAGTTATTATTTAAATGGAGAAAGATTGCAAAGTGCCGCAGTACAGAGGGACCTGGGGGTACTTGTGCATGAAACACAAAAGGATAGTATGCAGGTACAGCAAGTGATCAGGAAGGCCAATGGTATCTTGGCCTTTATTGCAAAGGGAATGGAGTATAAAAGCATGGAAGTCTTGCTACAGCAATAAAAGGTATTGGTGAGGCCACACCTGGAATACTGCGTGCAGTTTTGGTTTCCATATTTACGAAAGGATATACTTACTTTGGAGGCAGTTCAGAGAAGGTTCACTAGGTTGATTCTGGGGATGAGGGGGTTGAATTACGAGGAAAGGTTGAGTAGGTTGGGCCTCTACTCATTGGAATTCAGAAGAATGAGAAGTGATCTTATCAAAATGTATAAGATTATGAGGAGGCTTGACAAGGTGGATGCAGAGAGGATGTTTCCACTGATGGGGGAGACTAGAACTAGAGGGCATGATCTTAGAATAAGGGGCCGCCCATTTAAAACAGAGATGAGGAGAAATTTCTTCTCAGAGGGTTGTAAATCGATGGAATTCGCTGCCTCAGAGAGCTGTGGAAACTGGGACATTGAATAAATTTAAGATAGAAATAGACAGTTTCTTAAACAATAAGGGGATAAGGGGAGCGAGCGGGGAAGTGGAGCCGAGTCCATGATCAGATCAGCCATGATCTTATTGAATGGTGGAGCAGGCTCGAGGGGCCATATGGCCTACTCCTGTTCCTATTTCTTATGTTCTTAATGCTACCCAAGCTTTTACTCATCATTTTGGATGGGACTGATAACCAAATTTCAGTGCCTTATTACAGGGCAGCAGAGTGGCACCAATGCTGCAGGAACACTTTCACTCAAAAAGCCATTTGCCAAAAGGCATGTCATTATTTTTTTGTGAAACTGTTGCTGCAAATATTATACCCCATCCTATTTATACATTCTGAAATGGTGCCAGTAGCCAAGATGTTCAAACAATTTGTGGAGGGAAGCAAGCTGAGGGAAAGAAGGAAACCTCAATAGACTCAGCAAGATTACTGAGCATTGTGTTACTGTTAAAAATTGGCACTGAATTTCGGTGAATTTGCTTGCTTCACAAAGTAGAAAAAAACTTGTATTATATAGCAGCTTTCACATTCTCAGGTCGTCCCAAAGCACTTCACACCCAATGAAGTAATCACTGTTGGAATGTAGGGAAATGCAGCAGTCAATCTGCATGCAGCAAGGTGCAAAAAGCAGCAGAGATGAATGACCAGATAATTTGTTTTTGGTGGTGTTGTTTGAGGGATAAATGTTGGCCAGGACACCAGGAGAACTTCCCTACTCTTCTTCAAAAAGTGGGATCTTTTATGTCCACCTGTGAGGGCAGAGTTGGTTTAATACCTTATCTGTAAGACAGCACCTCCAACAGTACAGTACTTCCTCAAAAATGCATTGAAGTGTCAACCTAGATTATGTGCTCAAGTATCTGTGGCCTAAGGCTCAAACCCATAACTTTCTAACTCAGTGATGAAAGTGCCACCTCTGAGCCAAGGGTGACACCAAGAAAATGAAAATGGGTTGGAATAGATGTTTGGCCAGAAACAATTCCAATCCCACAACTACAAATCTGCACTAATTGGTGTGGAATTGAAATTAAACCTTGTATAACTGATTCTTCACAAGCGAATAGCAATTACCAAGTCACACCAATAATCTTTGTTCCCTAGATTCATAAATGCACCAGTTACTTTACTGGTCCTCTGGCGATGGTTGAGAACCAAGTCCCCTACATTCTGCCTTGCTTGAAACTTGCACCCAAAAGCTCCTAATTTTTGCATTGGACAAGTTACAGGATACCTGTGAAACTTCCTGCTTTTATATTTTAAACTGCTTTAAACATTGACTTAGTCGTACCCATGATGCAACGAAGACAACCTTTTGATTTAGTTGTGTATGGTCAACATATAAAAATAAACCTATTCATGATTATAGAATGTTACAGCATAATGAACAGACCATTTAGCCTGTAAAGTCTCCAATGGTATAACGTTTGAGATTTTTACCTATTTAGCCTAGAAGGGAATTTGGTTTTATTTATATTATCGTGTTCCTATGAAGTGAAGATACAATTTGCAAAAGGTGAACTCCTAAAGACAGATAAGCTATTTAGGATATTGTTTCAGGCAAATTAGTTGTAATACCAGTTGAATCAGTGGTTTCCAAAGTGCATATTTTTGTATACCATATATGAGTGCTATCGAGCGACACCTACTCACCAATTAATTTCCTCACTGCAGCTCGGTTTGGGTTCCATCAGAAGCACTTGGCTCCAAACCTCATTGCAGCCTTAATCTTGATATTGACAGAACTGAATGCCAGGAGAGAAGAAAGTAGCTGCCCTCAATATCAAGGCAGCATTTAACTGAATATGGCACAAAGGAGTCCTTGCAAAAATAAGGTCAATGAGGCTAAAAGGGAAAACACAAAGGAAGATACTCATTTTTGTTGGATGCTGATTATCGCAGATCCAGGACATTATTCCAGGTTTTCCTCAGGGAATCAGCTTCAGCTGCAAAGTCAATAACATTCCCTCGTCATAAGGTCAGGAATAGGAGTATTCGGTGATGGTTCCAGTCCTCAGCTCCATTCACAACTACAATGGTAATGAAACAGCCAATGCCAACCTACAGCAGGACTTGGACAGCATTCAGGTCTGGGCTGATGGTAATGTAATGATTAACTCAAGAAATAGAAAAACAAAGACATCTCCACTAACCATCAGCAGCACCAGCATCGCTGAGTCCCTCATCAGCAATATCTTATGGATTATTGTTCACCGGGTAATTAACTGCACCAGCCATGGTTACCAAAGCAGAGCAGAAGCTATATACTCTAATGCCTGGCAAACCTCCTGACCCTTCAAAAGTATTTTCACCAGTTGCAAGGCTCGTCAGGAGTGTGATAGGATACTGAACACTCACTTAGATGGGTTCAACCAAAGCAACAATCAAGAAGCTCAACACCATCTAGGATAGAGCAGGTTGCTTGATCGGCACTCTGCTATTCAACTCAATATTCAGCCTCTCCATCACCAGATCACGGAGGCTGCAGCTACAGGGTGCACAACAGCTTTGCGCCAAGATTTTGTCGACAACATCTCCATCCTGTGACCTCTACTACGAAGAAGGACAAGAGCAGCAATCATAGAATCATAGAAGTTTACGGCACAGAAGGAGGCTATTTGGCCAGTCGTGTCTGTGCCCGCCAATACAAAGACCCATCTAGCCTAATTCCAGCTCTTAGTCCGTAGTCCTATAGGTTGCAGCACTTCAAGTGCATATACAACTACTTTTTAAATAAAAATGAAGCGTTCTGCCTCTACCACCATTTCAGGCAGTGAGTTCCAAACCCCCACCATCCTCTGGGTGAAAAATGTTCTCAACTCTATATCATGGAAACATTAAACGGACATAGAAAAATGAAGCACGGTAAAAGATCAGCTGGTCCAGCAAGCCTGTCTCATAGAAACATAGAAAATAGGTGCGGGAGCAGGCCATTCGGCCTTTCGGGCCTGCACCACCATTCAACATGATCATGACTGATCATTCAACCTCAGTACCCCATCCCAGTCTTCTCTCCATACCCCCTGATCCCTTGAGCTGTAAGGGCCACATCTAACTCCCTTTTGACTATGTCCAACAAACTGGGCTCAACAACTTTCTGTGGCAGAGAATTCCACAGGTTCACAACTCTCTGGGTGAAAAAGTTTCTCCTCATCTCGGTCCTAAATGGCTTACCACTTATCCTTAGGCTGTGTGCCCTGGTTCTGGATTTCCCCAACATCGGGAACATTCTTCCTGCATCGAACCTGTCCAGTCCCGTCAGGATTTTATACGTTTCTATGAGATCCCCTCTCATTCTTCTAAATTCCAGGGAGTACAAGCCTAGCCGATCCAGCCTTTCCTCATGTCAGTCCTGCCATCCCGGGAATCAGTCTGGTGAACCTTCGCTGCACTCCCTCAATAGCAAGCACGTCCTTCCTCAGATTAGGAGACCAAAACTGCACACAATACTCAAGGTGTAGTCTCACCAAGGCCCTGTATAACTGCAGCAAGACCTCCCTGCTCCTATACTCAAATCCCCACGCTATGAAGGCCAGCGTGCCATTAGCTTTCTTTACTGCCTGCTGTACCTGCATGTCTACCTTCAATGACTGATGTACCATGACACCGAGGTCTTGTTGCACCTCCCCTTTTACTAATCTGTCACCATTCAGATAATAATTTGCCTTCCTTTTTTTGCCACCAAAGTGGATAACCTCACATTTATCCACATTATATTGCATCTGCTATGCATTTGCCCATTCAGCTAATCTGTCCAAGTCCCCCTGCAGCCTCGAAGCATCCTCGTTGCAGCTCGCTCTGCCACCCAGCTTAGTGTCATCTACAAACTTGGAGATATCACACTCAATTCCTTCGTCTAAATCATTAATGTGTATTGTAAATAGCTGGGGTCCCAGCACTGAACCCTGCGGCACCCCACTAGTCATTACCTGCCATTCTGAAAAGGACCCGTTTATCCCGACTCTCTGCTAACCAGTTCTCTATCCACATCAATACATTACCCACAATACCATGTGCCTTTATTTTGCACACTGATCTCTTGTGTGGGACCTTGTCAAAAGCCTTTTGAAAGTCCAAATAAAAATCTACTGGTTCTCCCTTATCCACTCTACTAGTTACATCCTCAAAAAATTCTAGAAGATTTGTCAAGCATGATTTCCCTTTCATAAATCCATGCTGACTTGGACCTATCCTGTCACTGCTTTCCAAATGCACTGCTATTACATCTTTAATAATTGACTCCAGCATTTTTCCCACCACCGATGTCAATCTAACCAATCTATAATTCTGTTTTCTCTCTCCCTCCTTTTTTAAAAAGTGGGGTTACATTAGCTACTCTCCAGTCCATAGGAACTGATCCAGAGTCCATGAAATGTTGGAAAATGACCACCAATGCATCCACTATTTCTAGGGCCACTTCCTTAAGTACTCTGGGATGCAGACTATCAGACTATGGTGCAATCCACATAAATCATATTCACTGCATTTCCTTCATCTATACTCTGTTATTCCTTCAAAGTAATTCTATAAGGTTAGCCAAGCAGAACCTGTTTTAAAATGATCACTTATTGGTTCAATCTGCTATTTCATAGCTTAACTGCTGTAACGCGAGTTTGTTTCAATTGTGAGTGAGCTGCAAACTTTTTTTTTAAAGTCGATTCAGGGAACCGAAAATTCCCTGGGATGAAAACAAGAATGAAATGGGTCGGGTTATAACTTTTTCCATCTTGCTGGACGTCAAAAGCGGCGGATTACTAGGGCCGTGACTCCGTGTCTCTGACATTTCTGGCAACGGGTCTGTCGGTCTCTCTCTTCAGATATTGATGGGCCTGCTGTGTATTTATAGCGCGACCTGTTTTTATTTCGGATTTGCAGAATTTTTTAACCGCCCTAATTTGGGGGTGGGGGGGGGGGGGGGAGGCGGATGAGCGTGTCTCACACCGGAGTCCCGCCAGGGTCTGGTTGCTATGGACACCTGCGTGGGCCTTTCGCCTTACCCGGCTGGTGACCTTGGAAAGGGAGTCGCATCTCTTGACGTAGGCGGGAGTGTAGATGTAGGTGGTGGTGGTGGAGACGGCGGCGGACTCCAAACCCGGCTCCGGCTCCATCTCTATCTGACCGCCGGCCCCGTGCAACCCAGAAACCCGTCCGCCCTCGCGCAACCTGCTAAAGGGTCCGGGTGTCTCAGCCTGGCATCCGCACACGTTATCCTGGAAAAGCACAGTTCCGCCCTCACCAACATCAGTTATGAAGGGGGAAGGAAGGGGAAAGAACGCAACAATGGGCCTGGAACATGTTACCAAAAGACAAATGGATAATATACATCCTGTAGGTGCGGTGTCACTATATATTCGTCTCTATTTCAGTCATTTTTGTTCTTTCAAGGATATTTAGTATTCAGTCAGCCGTGACTCAGACACGTCTCTGAGTCAGAGGTTGTGGGTTCAAGTCCCACTCCAGGGACTTGAATACATAGATCTAAGCTGACACTCCAGTGCAGTGCTGAGGAAGTGCTGCACTGTCAGAGGTGCCATAGAATCACAGAAGTTTACAGCACAGAAGATTAGCATTTCAGCCCATCATGCCCATGCCGGCCAATGAGGCTATCCAGCCTAATCCCATTTTCCTGCTCTAGTTCCGTAACCCTGCCCGTCTTTCAGATGAGGTGTTAAACCTGTCAGCCCTCTCAGGTGGATGTAAAAGATCTCATGACACTATTTCGTAGATGTGATATCTTCACAGAGCACAGCACACAGCTCCTAATATGGCAGGCAGCTCTCTCGGAAGTCTCCAGAAATCTGCCTGGTTCTGTTTATTATTAATCCTGCACTTGCAGTACACAATACGTCCACATCCACAGTGTGGGGCTACAAACATTACAAGCTTACAGACATTACACTTCTCCCTCCTTAATGAAGAAGCCATCATAACAAACATCATACATAACTTTCATGTTTCTACATAACACAGGATTATAAACTTATTTTTTTGTCAATATTTACAAATTTAACTTCACCACTTCTTTTCTGTTTCGAAGAGGATACCTTCGCTCTCGAACAGAACCTTCCAAACATGGTGTTGAATCTAAACTCATTCGAGGCTCATCCAGAGGAACGTTTTCCTCCACGGAATTTCCTTGATTTTCATTTGAACTCGCTCTAACTTCAGTGTCTTTGTTTTTCTGACTCGGACACAGACTTTCATTCTGATTCTCTCCTGGATTTGTTTCCAGTACTTTGGATTTAGGATTTGCTACTGGTATATCAAAACTGTCTGAAAAGTCAGAAATAATTGAATCATTCCCACCTTCAACTCCTTCCATGTCTGTAGGTAAAATATGATCAATATGAACAAACCTAACCTGTCCATTATCAAACATCTTTACCAAATATATGCGAGGACCACATATCTTCACTACTCTTCCTGGTAACCACTTTAACCATTTATGGTGATGGTTCTTCACTCTCACCTTCTGGTTTAATTTCACACTTCTCTCTTTTACTCTACCTCCATCATGATTCTCTTTCTGTCTTAATTGTGTCTCTTCTACGGACTGTGTCAAATTTGGTTTTAACAACGAGGATCTGGTTCGTGGCTGTCGTTTGAGAAACAACTTTGCTGGTGTTCTACCAGTAGTTGTATGAGGAGTATTTCGATATGTAATCAAAAAATTAGCCAATTTGTGATCCAATGACAACTGTCATTTCCTTGGATTTGGATCTAACATTTGTTTTATGAGGGCACGTTTTGCAATTTGTACAATGCGCTCTGCTGCACCATTCGAAGTAGGATGGTATGGTGGAACCTTGGTATGTTTCACACCATTTTTGCTCGTGAATTGTGCAAATTCTTCTGAATGAAATTGTGGTCCATTATCCGAAACAATCGCTTCAGGGAGACCAAATGAAGAAAATAATTTTCGTAAAATGTCCAATGTTTTACCTGTTGTTATTTTCCACATTGGGAACAGCTCAACCCACTTCGAATGGCTATCAATCACAATGAACAGTTGTTGTCCTTCTAACTCAGCAAAATCAATATGTAGCCTTTGCCACACCCTGGGAAGCCATTTCCATGGCTGTAGTGGTACTGGTGGTGGTTGCTTGCTTACCGATTGATATGTCGTACACTGACTCACGATGTACTCTATATCTTTATCAGGACCTGGCCACCATAAATAACTGCACGCAAAACTCTTGGTCAAGCACATTCCCAGGTGCTGGTCATGGAGGTCTCCTAATAATTTGGACCTGAATTTATTTGGTATAACCACTCTTGCACCCCACATAATACAATCTTCATCGACTGATAATTCATTCCTATGAATGAAGAATGGATGTGTATCTTTGTCTGTTACCTGGTTTGGCCATCCATTTGCTATATACTCATACACCTTTGACATCACTGGGTCACATTTGGTTGCTCTACCAATCTCTTCAGCTGTGACTGGTAGTTCATCAATGTATGAAAAATAAAACACTTCTTCCCTATCGGGTGTACCTTGTGATGGGGAAGGCAATCTAGACATTGTATCAGCATTACTGTGATCAGCTGATCGTCTGTATTCAATATCATGTATATGCTGACAAAATCAAAGCCCATCTCTGCATTCGGGCTGCAGCTAATGTTGGAACTGGGGACTTTGGATGGAGGATTGCTGTTAGGGGCTTATGGTCCATAACGATGGTAAACTTACGACCATACAAGTATGTGTGAAACTTCTTGACCCCAAAAATTAATGCCAAAGCTTCCCTTTCAATTTGCGCATAATTACTCTCACTGGCACTGAGAGTGTGTGAAGCAAAAGTAATTGGTCTCTCCTCCCCACTACTTAATATATGAGAGATTACTGCCCCAACTCCATATGGAGAGGCAAGACATGCTAGCTTAATCTCCTTAGATATGTCATAGTGAACTAACATGGTGCTCTCTGCCCATTTGCTTTTAAACTCCTTGAATGCTGTATCGTATTATTTTGACCACTTCCAATGGACCTGTTTTTTCAAAAGTTAATTCAGTGGATGTAATACTGTAGCCAAATTTGGTAGGAACTTCCCTAATAGTTCAAAAGACCCAAGAATGAACGAAGTTCAGTGACATTCCTGGGAGTGGGTGCATTTCTGATTGCATCCAATTTTTCCATGGTTGGATGTAAACCATCTTTGTCTACTCTGTACCCTAAGTACTCCACTGAGTTTTTAAATAACTCACACTTACGAGCAGACACTTGTACTCTGTGCTTCTCTAGCCATTTGAGGACTTCATTCAATATGTTATTATAAATTTGCCTATTTGGTGCTGAAATTAATTTGTCATCCAAATAACATACTACCCCTTCCAATACCTTCCAAAATCTGGCTCATCACCCCTTGGAATATGGCAGGGGCAGAAGACACTCCAAACGGTAGCCTATTAAATTGATATAGACCTAGATGAGTATTTATAGTCAAACATGACTTGGACTCCTCATCAAGTTCAAGCTGTAAGTAGGCATTCGTAAGATCCAGTTTTGAGAAGATCTGACCACCTGTCAGCGTTGTGAACAAATCTTCTATATTCGGCAATGTATTGGGAACCTTACCCTCTAGAACCTGGTTTACGGTTACCTTATAATCACCACACAATCTTACCTTACCATTGGACTTAGGTACAACAACAATGAGTGTAGCCCAATTACATCGATCTATCTTACAAATAATGTTCTCAGTCTCTAGTCTTTTGAGTTCTTGCTCAACTTTCTCCTTGAGTGCATATGGTATGGAACATGGCTTGTAGTAAACCGATCTAGCGTCCTTCTGTACCCTGACACTCGCCTTGAAGCCTTGGATCGGACTGCCCGTTTCGCAGAACACCTTCGGATACTTCTTGATAACCTCATCCGTTGATGAAAATCGCGCTTCCACACAGAAAATCTTACTCCAATCCAGCTTCAGTGAGCTCAACCAATTTCTTCCTAGTAAGGCAGACTTGTCTCCTTTCACTACTATTAGAGGCAAGTTCTGAAATTGATCTTTATATTTCACCGGTACGGTAATACGCCTTACCACAGGAATTTTCTCTCCTGAGTAGCCTCGCAGCTCTATCTTGGATTTCTCCAGTTGGAAATCACGCAATTTGTCGCGATATAGTGACTCCGGTACTGCATTCACGGATGCACCCGTGTCAATTTCCATTCGTATCTTGAATCCCGCAACATCTATGTGGATTTTGATGCTTTCCGAATCGCTGTCCGTTAACCTCGTGCTCCTGATGACGTGTAACTCTTAACATCTCCTTGTCCTGCTGTTGTTCTTCCATGCTATGTCGTCTCTTGGGATTTCTACTCATAGCTTTGAACGCTGGACTCATAGCTTCACCAGTCAGGAGTTTGTAAAACTTAACGGCATAAAACATGCAAGGTCAGCACCAGTCAAGCCTGCGTCCAATGGGCAAGCAGAATGTGCAGTACAAATTATCAAGCAAAGCATGAGGAGAGTAACCCAAGGGTTACTGCAGACCCGCTTGTCTTGCATATCACTGAGTTACAGGACAAGATCCCACACACTCACAGGGGTTTCGCCTGCTGAACTTATGATGAAAAGAGGTCTTAAGACCAAGTTATCTCTTGTACACCCAGATTTAAGTAATCATGTTGAATACAGAAGACAGAGTCAATAAGGGTACCACGATTGCGCAACTGTGTCACATGATATTTCTGTTAATGATCCTGTATGTGTGTTGAATTATGGTCAGGGTCCCAAATGGATCACTAGTACAGTCATGACCAAGGAGGGCAACAGAGTATTTGTTATTAAGCTCAAGAATGGGCAAACTTGCAGGAAACACATGGATCAAACAAAGCTGAGGCACACAGATGAGCCAGAGCAGTCGGACGAAGAAACCGTCGATGACCAACCAACCTACCAACAGCCTTCAGTGGAGTCAAGGGTCATCAGTGAACCCGGAATTTCAATCACGGACTTGTTCAATAAAAATGGACTTGCAATTCCTGACAAGGCCATTGCCACCCCCAACAAGTCAGCCATCCAGCCACCAGCCATAACAGACTCCGCACATTCACCCAAGGCCGGAATTGAACTGAGACAGTCAACCTGGGAGCGTAAAGCACCAGACCGTCTCAACCTGTGAAAGACTGTGATAAGATCTCAGGGGAGGGTATTGTCATGTATGTACATGCTGTTTGTAGCCACCAGATGGTGTCATTGTTGGAGGCCACTGAGCAGTGCGCACATGGTGCTGCTCTGGTATAAAAGGCCAGCCATTTTGTGTGTCAGGCAATTTGGGCAGAAATAAAGCAGAAGGTGGTTTTACCTTGTTCAGTTCAGCAGTACTCAGTTTGTACCTTTGTTGCATCCATAACAATTTGGATAGTGGTGTTGGTAGTATGGTCAGTGAGTTTGAAAATGATACTAAAATCTGTGCAAGGGTTAAGATTATAGAGGAGTGAAATCTAATGGAAAGAGATTTAGATGTGCTCAGCAAATGGGCCATATAATGGCAAATGGCATTTACTAGATAAATGTAGTGTCAGACATGTTGGTAAGACCAACACAGAATATGCTCATCATTTACAGGGAATAATACTGAAAGCAATTGAGAGAGAAAAAGATTTAGGTGTTATTGTGCATAGATCACTAAAGATTCATAATCAATACAGAGAAGCTGTAGCTAAGGTTAACAGGGTATTGTGTTGTATTAACAGAATCACAGTACTAATCAAAGGACCCTATTCTGTCACTATACAGATCACTGGTTAAATTGCATCTGGAATACTGCGCCCAGTTTTGGTCCCCTCACATGGTGGATGAGAAGTGGCCTTGGAAAAGGTTCAGAGAGAGCTGAAAACGATTCCTAGCTATAAGGCTCTTTGTTTTGAAATTTTCAATTGAACTAGCCTGAACAGCTTTTTTTTTTTAGCGGCGGGGGAATGAAGTGGGGGAAAGAGTTCCAGATTTCCATTACCCTTTGTTTGAAGAACCTGTCATCATCCCTGAACAGCCTAGCTCTAATTTTAAAGTTACGACCCCTTGTTCTGGACTCCCCCACCAGAGAAAATTGTTTCTCTCTATCTACCCTATCACACCTCAATCATATCACCCCTTAATCTTCTATACTCAAGGGAATACAAGCCTACTCTCTGCAACTGTCCTCATAATGTAACCCCAGGTATCATTCTGGTAGATCTGCGCAGCACCCCCTCCAAGGGCAATATATCCTTACTGAGGCGTGATGCCCAGAAAGTGGAACCTGACGTCATGTCTTCTGATGATGTCTTGAAGTGGCTATATGTAGATGAGAAATAGGCGAGGGCCAACAATATATCCTTGCGGGTCTCCAGAAGTAATGGTGTGGGACTGGAAAGAAAAGCCATTGCAGGGGATTCTCAGGCTACAACTGGATAGGCAAGAGTGAAACCAGGTGAGGACAGTCCCACACAGCTGGACAACAGAGGAGAGACGTTAGGGGAGGGTGATGTGGTCAACCATGTCAAAGGCCAAAAAAGATGAGGAGGGCTAGTGTACCATGGTCACAGTCACAGAGAATGTCACTTGTGACTGTGATTAGGGCCCTATCAGTGTTGTGGCAGTGCTGCAAAAATGATTGGAAAGGTTCAAGCAAGGAGTTGTGGGAAAGTTGGGCATGGATTTGGGAGGCAACACACAACTGAAAAACAACAGAAATACATTATGTGCATGCATACACAAATAATTATTCAGATACAATAAAACATATTCAAAGTATTAGCATGACACAAACAATTATTTAAACAACTTCATATTGAGTTCATAGTTTTAATAAAAGTTTTTATGAACAAAACAGTTTAGATATTTTGGTGAAGATGGTATTAAAATGTTGAACCAAGTGACGAATAACTGATGTCTTCTTACTGGGATCTGATGCAGTTTTCAAGGCAATACTAGTGATCTTTTGATTATAACATCTTCATAAGCATCATCTAAAACAGTAAGCTCACACTCTCAGTTACCCAGTTACTTTCTACCCCTTCCCCACAATGTTCACTTAAACCTTAAAGTACCAGTCTCTACATTTGTTGCATTACACATATGACATTCCTGTTAAATGAGCAGCATAATGATTATAATTGCACATCATTCTAAAGTTCATCAGACTTGACTACCCTTGTAGAATAAAGATAAAGGCACATTAATATGTTAAGCAGGTCAACTACAAGTAAATTGTTAAGCAGGTTGCCAAAAAAGCAGCATATTACCAAAATGGACAAAGATTTCTCTCCTTTATGATTTTAAAAATGTACTTAACTTTTAAAACTAAGTTTCTTATAGATTATTACTCAAAATAAGACAGTAATATTACCTTGATCATTACTGTCAAATGTCAAAGTGTAAATTTCTTTTTTTTTAAATAAAAGGTGATAAAAATCTAAGATCCTGGATGTCTACAGTTTTGTTTTGGGATGAGGAGAAATACTCTTTATATTTTTTATTTATCCGTTTCTGAGGCTTAGTTTCATTAAGCGAATGAGAATTGTGTAATCTTAATGTGAGTGCTAGATGTCATGCAACACAAGAGACATTAAGCTGGTGGAAAGAGGTGCTAAAATGCACCATTGAACCTGTTAATCTACTGTTATAAATTAAGATTGTTTGCATGGAAAATAAGTCGTTTTCTCATCAAGTATCCTGTACTACAGTATTTTTAGTACTGGTGTTGTTTTAAGGAGTTTATACAGGGCTAGATACTTCACCTCTTAGCTGCAAATAGGTGACTTTCAAGCCCAACAGTCTGAAATAAATAGCAGGCTTGTAGCCATGCATAAAGTTTTGCCTTATTTAATTATGCAATTTTGCTGATGCACTAAAAAGATTTATATAAAAATATCCCAGATCTTCTCCAATTTCTACTGAAACAAAACAGTCCATGCTTAACAAGAGCATACAGAAAAATACACAAGGTCATGCTTCCTTTCTGTTTAAGTGGAAGATTTAATTGATTTAAGGATTTCATTCACAGTCATTTCTTCTTGGCAACTATAAGTGACTCAACAGGGACTTCACAGTTTCTGGATTACTAGTGTATGGCAACTGCGAATTTCAATGTTGCACATTGTCACTCTTGCAAATGGCAACTTGGTGTTCAGTCTCTTGATTTATATTGCGTAAATAAATTTGAGAATCAGTTTACTGCATAAAGCATCCGCTGCCTGGTAAGAATTCTTCCATGTGAATGGCTGCAGCCTTCAAAAGATAGGTCATGGTGCCAAAGCGACCACTTGGGGCACTGTCATATAGCAACTTGCAAATCCCAGTGGCAGAATCCTTCTCCAGCATGACATCGTCAGCACCCAGGGCTGTCTGATAAAAGAAGTGAGAAATACAATTAGTGCTACATCTTTATAAAGATAATGGGCTGGATGTTCTGTTTTGCCATTTTCGGAGCGAAAACGGAGGCCAGGCGGGAAAGTTACCGCCCAGGTAACATTTGCGCTGCGTGGAGAAGTTTTTGCCATCTGGGCCCTGGGCGCAGCGCAAAGGGAGGCGCTGAACAACTTTCGTGGCGCAAAAATGGGAACCTCACAAACTAAAGTGCGGGGCCAGGAGCGCTCCAAGAGAGGCCTTGGGAGGAGGAAAAAAAAAAATCACAAAAACATTCCAAAAACATTGCCCACACCACAAGACAAATCGCTACAAAAAAATAAAATAAACACCAGAACTTACCTTCTTTGCAGTTTATCTACCTCACTGCCGCCGACAGGGCTAGACCGCTGTTTTCCCTGGCGGTCATTGTGGGGCGCGTTTCGGGTGCGAGTCCAAACTACTGCCAGTGTCACAACAAGAGGCGTTGCACACCCAGTGCAGCTCTTCCCGGCAGTGCTTTTAAGCGCCGCTGCAAAACGAGACTGGAGGATCGCGACAGGGCACAGAAGATATTACTGCCCCATTTCTCGCTGCACCGGGTCAAAACCCCGCAAAACCTGGAGTGCAAAGGACCCGAAAATCCAGCTCATTAACTACAACAACTGCAATTAGAGTTCAGGTTCATGATGAATCCAGAGATGGGCAGAACAACAGAAAGCACAGGTTCTCCAACATATTGCGCTATTCACCACAATTCTCTGTTTGACAAGTTTCCAGAGGCATTGGAGGGTTGATGGAGAAGAGAACAGGCACCTCAGGGCAATTCCAATAACTGTGTCATGTTTGTAACCTTCACATAACTGTAACCCTTATGTAACAACACTGTACACTGTATACACCTGAGTAATGCACACCTTGACCACAGGGGGTGAACTTGTGGGAGACACTCCTCACCTGGTCATCCAGGTATATAAAGGGAGGTCCCACGCAGGGTCAGCACTTCTTGGTCCTGGGAATAAAGGTTCAGGTCACGTAGTGACTTTGTCTGCAGTACATGCCTTGTGTGATTCTATTGTAAGGTGTAAGGACACCACAAACTGGATACAAACTAGCTTCTGGAGATTACCTTCTCCTCCGTCCAAACATTTTGACCAGGGTAAAAGGGATAGGAACAGGAAAGAAAAAAAAAATGGAACTCTGATAAGTATGAACAATCCAAATTTACCTGATCCTCAATAAATAAGTTATTTGCCATATGTGCAATGCGTTCAATGTGAATTATTCCACCAATACTTTGTACATCTACATCTGCCAGCATGGTGATGACAAGGATTGTCTCCACAAGAAGTTGTCGATACTCTGGCTGTGGCACACAGTTTAGGAAAGTCTCCACCTGAACAGAAAACTTTATTTCCCCAGGAGTCATCTAGAAAGAAAAAAGAAAATGCAGGTCAAGTAAATCAAGATGTTCATCTAAATATCTATAAGAAATTTCAGCTTCATAATACAGTAGAGAATCAAGATGAATGCATAAAGTACTGAGGAGAACTGAAAAAGGAAGTAAGAGGGGCAAAGAGAATGTATGAGAATGGATTAGGGAGTAACATAAAAGGGAACCCAAAGTATTTTATAAACATATAAATAGTAAAAGGGTAGTTAAAGGAATGGTGGACCGATTAGGGACCAAGAAAGAGATCTTGTGGAGGCAGAGGGTATGGTTGAGGTACTAAATAAGTACTTTGCATCTGTCTTCACTAGAACTAGTATCACAGTAAAGGAGGTAGTAGATAATTGGATACGATAAAAATAGATAAAGAGGTACTTAAAAGGTTAGCAGCACAGCACAGTAGAAAAGTTACCAGGTTCAGCTGGGATGCATCCTAGGTTGCTGAGGGAAGTAAGGGTAGAAATTGCAGAAGGTCTGGCTATTATGGATGCAATAAAGGTACAAACTGAGAACTGTTTAACTGAACAAGGTACAACCTTGTTCTGCTTTATTACAGCCCAATGTGCCTGACTCATAAAATGGCTGGCCTTTTATACCAGAGCAGCACCATGTGCGCGCTGCTCAGTGCCTCCAACAATGACACCATCTGGTGGCTACAAATAGCATGTACATACATGACAATACCCTCCTCTGAGAAATTATCAGTCTTTCATAGGTTGAGACGGTCTGGTGCTTTACGCTCCCGGGTTGGCTGTCTCAGTTCGATTCCGGCATGAATGTGCGGAGCCTGTTGTGGTTGGTGGTTGGATGGCTGACTTGTTGGGGCGGCAGTGGCCATGTCAGGAATTGCAAGTCCATTTTTATTGAACAAGTCCGTGATGGAAATTCTGGGTTTACTGATGACCCTGGAGTCCACTGAAGGCTGCTGGTAGGTTGGTTGGTCGTCGACGGTTTCTTCGTCCGACTGCTCTGGCTCGTCTGTGTGCCTCAGCTTTGTTTGATCCATGTGTTTCCTGCAAGTTTGCCCATTCTTGAGCTTAATAACAAACACTCTGTTGCCCTCATTGGCCATTACCGTACCAGCGATCCATTTGGGACCCTGACCATAATTCAACACATATACAGGATCATTAACAGAAATCTCGCGTGACACAGTTGCGCGACCGTGGTACCCTTGTTGACTCTGTCTTCTGTATTCAACATGATTACTTAAATCTGGGTGTACAAGATATAACTTGGTCTTAAGACCTCTTTTCATCATGAGTTCAGCAGGCGAGACTCCTGTGAGTGTGTGGGGTCTTGTCCTGTAACTCAGCAGTATGCAAGACAAGCGGGTCTGCAGTGATCCTTGGGTTACTCTCCTCATGCTTTGCTTGATAATTTGTACTGCACGTTCTGCTTGCCCGTTGGACGCAGGCTTGACTGGTGCTGACCTTACATGTTTTATGCCGTTGAGTTTTACAAACTCCTGAAACTCCTGACTGGTGAAGCACAACGCATTGTCGCTCACCACTATGTCAGGCAGACCATGTGTCGTGAACAAGACATTGAGATTGCCATGGACGTACTGGATGACATGATTATGCATACTATCCACTTCGAATAAACATCCACCACCATTAAAAACATCTTGCCCAGGAAGGGACCTGCAAAATCTACATGGATTCTGGACCAAGGTTTGGAAGCCATGACCACAGCCTCAGCAGCGATTCCGCTGGTGCTTTGCTGACTCGCATGCAGGTGTTGCACTGATGCACGCATGCTTCCAGCTCAGAATCAATTCCTGGCCACCATATGTGGGACCTGGCGATGGCCTTCATCATCACTATACCAGGATGTGTCCTATGTAACTCACGCACAAACTTCTCTCTCCCCCTTTCCTAGGCATTATAATTCGATTGCCCCACAATAAGCAATCTGCTTGAATAGACTGTTCATCCTTGCGACGAATGTACGGTTTGGACTCCTCGCACATTTGCTTAGGTATGGCAGACCAATCCCCTTTGAGGATGCAACTCTTTACCACCGATAATATCGGGTCCTGGCTGTTGTGTATCTGTAATCCATGCACTCCCATGTTCCACCACCAGGGAGTGCATCCCCTGAAGTCCCAAGGGATCCCAGCATTCCTTGGGAGCACTGTGTATAAGCCGGCCCCTAAGGCCTGTTCCTGTCTCTGGAGTGTCTTAATAAAGACTGAGGTCACTGTTACTTTAACCTCCCTGTGTACAGTCTCATCTGTGTTAGGAACACAATAACTGGCGACGAGTATATGAATCCATTGCTAAGATGCAGCAAACTGTGGGCATCCTGGAGAAGTTCTCGGAGGGTGAGGACTGGGAAGCCTAGGTCGAATGGCTAGACCAGTACTTTGTAACCAATGAGCTGGACGGAGAAGGAAGCGCTGCAAAAAGGAGAGCGGTCCTCCTCACGGTCTGCGGGACATCAACCTACAGTCGCATGAAGAATCTTCTGGCTCCGGTGAAACCCACAGATAAGTCGTATGAGGAGCTGTATACACTGGTTCGGGAGCATCTTAACCCGAGGGAGAGCGTGCTGATGGCGAAGTATCGGTTCTACACGTGCCAGCGATTTGAAAGTCAGGAAGTGGCAAGCTACATCGCTGAGCTAAGACGACTTGCAGGACAATGTGAGTTTGATGGCTACCTGGAGCAAATGTTCAGAGACTTTTTTGAACTGGACATTGGCCACGAGACCATCCTATGAAAACTTTTGACTGTAGAGACACCGACCCTCAGTAAGGCCATTGCGACAGCACAGGTGTTGATGTCCACCAATGATAACACCAAACAAACCTCTCAGCACATAAGTGCTAGCAATGTCCATAAACCGGAACCGTGTTTGCGAGCAGAAATGTACAGGGCAGAAACGAGTCTGCAACTGCCAGCAGGCCTCAGGTGACCCAGATGACTCAGTGTCCCCAACAAAGGATGAATGCAAGGCAATTCACACCTTGTTGGCGTTGTGGAGACTTCCATTCAGCCTATTCATGCTGTTTCAAAAGGCATGTTTGCAAGAGCTGTGGAACAATGGGGCACCTCCAACGAGCTTGCAGCTCTGCAAAACCTGCTAACCACTACATGGCAGAGGAAAATCGGTCCATGGTGGATCAAAGCAATTTCGAGCCTCAGAGAGAGGAGGCAAATGCTGAAGTAAACGGGTTGCACACATTTTCGATGAAATGTCCACCTATAATGCTAAATGTAAAATTGAATGGCTTACCCGTAGCCATGGAACTGGACACTGGCGCTAGCCAATCCATCATGAGTAAAAAGATGCTTGAGAGACTGTGGTGCAACAAGGCATTCAGACCAGCCCTGAGCCCCATCCACACGAAACTGAGAACGTACACCAAAGAGCTCATCACTGTCCTGGGCACCGCCATGGTCAAGGTCATCTACGAGGGCACGGTGCACAAACTGCCACTCTGGATTATCCCGGGCGATGGCCTCACACTACTTGGAAGGAGCTGGCTGGGCAAAATCTGCTGGAACTGGGATGACATCCGAGCACTATCACATGTCGATGAGGCCACATGTACCCAGGTTCTGACCAAATTTCCTTCCCTTTTTGAGCCAGGCATTGGAAACTTTTCTGGGGCGAAGGTGCGGATCCATTTGGTCCCAGAGGCACGACCCATTCACCACAAGGCACGAGCGGTACCTCACATGATGAGGGAGAGAGTGGAAATCGAGCTGGACAGGCTGCAACACGAGGACATCATCTCCCCAGTGGAATTCAGTGAGTGGACCAGCCCGATTGTTCCAGTACTCAAAAATGATGGCACGGTCAGGATTTGCGGCGATTATAAAGTAACTATTAATCGTTTCTCGCCACAGGACCAATACCCGCTACCTAAGGCAGATGACCTACTTGTGACTCTGGCAGGAGGCAAGACGTTCACCAAGCTCGACCTGACTTTGGCCTACATGACGCAGGAGCTGGAGTCGTCTTCGAAGGGCCTCACCTGCATCAACACGCACAAGGGACTGTTCATCTACAACAGATGCCCGTTTGGAATTCGGTCGGCTGCAGCGATCTTCCAGAGAAACATGGAGAGCCTTACTCAAGACAGTACCATGCACAGTGGTCTTTCAGGATGACATATTGGTCATGGGTCAGGACACCGTCAAGCACCTACAAAACCTGAAGGAGGTCCTCCAGTGACTGGATCGCGTAGGGCTGCGGCTGAAGAGGTCGAAATGCGTCTTCATGGCAACAGAAGTGGAGTTTTTGGGGAGAAAGATCGCGGCGGACGGCATTTGGACCACAGACGTCAAGACAGGCTATCAGGAACGCGCCCAGGCCACAGAGCATCATGAAGCTGCGGTCGTTTCTGGGACTCCTCAACTATTTTGGTAACTTCCTACTGGGATTAAGCACCCTCTTAGAGCCCCTACATGTGTTATTGCGTAAAGGTGAGAACTGAGTATGGGGGAAAAAAACAAGTAATTGCTTTTGAGAAAGCCAGAAACATTTTTTACTCCAACAAGCTGCTTGTATTGTATAACCCGTGTAAAAGACGTGTGCTAGCATGTGACGCGTCGTCGTACGGAGTCGGTTGTGTATTACAACAAGCTAACGTTGAGGAGAAGTTGCAACCTGTCGCCTATGCCTCCAGGAGCTTGTCTAAGGCTGAGAGGGCCTACAGCATGATTGAGAAAGAGGCATTCGCGTGTGTGTTCGGGGTAAAGAAAATGCATCAGTACCTGTTCGGCCTCAAATTTGAGCTGGAAACCGATCACAGGCCTCTCATATCCCTGTTTGCTGAAAACAAGGGGATAAATACTAATGCCTCAGCCCACATACAAAGATGGGCACTTGCGCTATCAGCATATAACTATACCATCCGCCACAGGCCAGGCACCGAGAACTATGCGGATGCTCTCAGTCGGCTACCATTGCCCACCACGGGGGTGGAAATGGCGCAACCTGCAAACTTGTTGCTGGTGGCGCAGCCTGCAGACTTGTTGATGGTCATGGAAGCGTTTGAAAATGATAAATCACCTGTCACAGCCCGCCAGATTAGGATTTGGACCAGCCAAGATCCTCTGCTGTCCCTAGTAAAAAAACTGTGCACTGAATGGGAGCTGGGCCAGCATCCCCGTTGAAATGCAAGAGCTAATCGTTCCAGCGGTGAAAGGACGAGCTGTCCATTCAGGCACACTGCCTACTGTGGGGTAACTGCGTAGTGCTACCCAAAAAGGGCAGGGAGACATTCATCTCTGATCCCCTCAGCACACACCCGGGTATAGTAATGATGAAAGCGATAGCCAGATCCCACGTGTGGTGGCCCGGTATCGACTCTGACTTATAGTCCTGTGTACGGCAATGCAGCGTGTGTGCTCAGTTGAGCAACATGCCCAGAGAGGCACCACCACTAAGTTTGGGGTCCTGGCCCTCCAGACCATGGTCGAGGATCCATGTCGACCATGCGGGCCCGTTTCTCGGTAAAATGTTCCTGGTGGTGGTGGATGCTTTTTCAAAATTGATTGAATGTGAAATAATGTCGGGAAGCACCACCACCACTGAAAGCCTGAGAGCCATGTTTGCCACCCACGGCCTGCCTGACATACTGGTCAGTGACAACGGGCCATATTTCACCAGCGCTGAATTTAAAGAATTCATGACCCGCAATGGGATCAAACATGTCATCTCGGCCCCGTTTAAACCAGCCTCCAATGGGCAGGTAGAGCGGGCAGTACAAACAATCAAACAGAGCCTTAAACGAGTCACAGAAGGCTCACTCCAAACCCGCCTGCCCTGAGTACTGCTCAGTTACCGTACGAGACCCCACTCGCTCACAGGGGTGCCTCCGGCTGAGCTACTCATGAAAAAGACACTTAAAACCAGACTCTCGCTGCTTCACCCCAACCTGCATGATCAGGTAGAGAGCAGGTGGCAGCAACAAAATGTAAATGATGGTCGTGCCACTGTGTCACGGGAAATTGATCTGAATGACCTTGTGTATGTGCTAAACTATGGACATGGTCCCAAGTGGATCGCGGGCACGGTGATAGCTAAAGAAGGGAGTAGGGTGTTTGTAGTCAAACTAGACAATGGACAAATTTGCAGAAAGCACCTGGACCAAACGAGGTTGCGGTTCACAGGCTGCCCTGAACAACCCACAGCAGACACCACCTTTTTTGAGCCCACAACACACACCCAAAGGATTAACGACACCACCCCGGATCAGGAAATCGAACCCATCATGCGCAACAGCCCAGCAAAGCCAGGCTCACCCAGCAGCCCTACAGGGCCAACAACACGCCAGCCCAGCGAGGGTACAGCCAACACACCAGAACAGACATTTGTACCGAGGCTGTCCACCAGGTAAAGAAAGGCTCCCGACCGCCTCACCTTGTAAATAGTTTTCACTTTGACTTTGGGAGGGGGGGCGGGGGGAGTGATGTTGTGTATCTGTAAAGCATTCACTCCCATGTTCTGCCACTAGGGAGTGCATCCCCTGAAGTCCCAAGGGATCCCAGCATCCCTTGGGAGCACTGTATATAAGCTGGCCCCTAAGGCTCTGGAGTGTCTTAATAAAGACTGAGGTTACTGTTACTTTAACCTCCATGTGTGCAGTCTCATCTGTGTTAGGAACACAATACTGGTTGGTCCAGGTCTTAACTTGTTGAGCCGTGACAGGGGTACCTTCACTCTCAAAAGCATCCATGATTAACATTAAATCTGATCGTTGTGACGTTTCCACCTCCGGTGTGGCAACGGCAACTGGCTCAAAGCATCGGCACAATTCTCTGTGCCAGATCTGTGGCGAATGACATAATCATAGGCAGATAATGTCAATGCCCACCTTTGTATGCGGGATGAAGCGTTGGTATTGATACCTTTGCTCTCGGAAAAGAACAAAATGAGCAGCTTGTGATCGGTCTCTATTTCAAACCTGAGACCGAACAGGTATTGATGCATCTTTTTAACATTGTACACACATGCCAAAGCTTCTTTCTCTACCATACTGTAGGCTCTTTCTGCTTTAGACAAACTTTTGGATAAAGTTTCCCTGACTCATTGGCTTGTTGTAACATGCAACCAATTCCATATGACGATGCGTTACAGGCCAAAACTAAACGTTTACATGGGTCATAATGTACCAGCAGCTTGTTCGAGCAAAGTAGATTGGTAGCTTTCTCGAAAGCTGTCTTGCGATGTGCCCCACACCCAGTTGTTGCCTTCTCTCAATAGCATGTGCAGTCATTCAAGTAAGGTGCTCAATTTAGGTAGGAAGTTACCAAAGTAATTGAGTAGACCCAGGAACGAACGCAGCTCCGTCACATTCTGCGGCTTGGGTGCATTCTTGATGGCTTTGGTTTTCACGTCAGTAGGTCTGATGCCATCAGCGACGATTTTCCTCCCAAGGAATTCAACCTCCGGTGTCATGAAGACGCACTTCGAGCGCTTAAGTCTGAGTCCCACTCTGTCCAAATGCAGTAGAACCTCTTCCAGGTTGTTCAGATGTTCCTTGGAGTCACGACCGGTGATCAGGATGTCATCTTGGACCACGATGGTTCTGGGAACGGACTGCAGTAGACTTTCCATATTCCTCTGAAATATTGCTGCAGCCGAGCGAATTCCAAATGGGCACCTGTGGTAAATAAACAGTCCTTTGTACATGTTAATGCACATAAGTCTCTTCGACGTCTCTACCAACTCCTGCGTCATATAGGCCGATGTCAAGTCCAGTAATGTGAACGACTTCTCTCCGGCTAGTGTCGCAAACAAGTCATCAGCCTTCGGTAACGGGTACTGATCTTGTTTCGAAACTCTGTTGATCGTAGCCTTGTAGTCTCCACAGATTCTCATTGTGCCATCACTTTTCAGCAGGGGAACAATGGGGCTGGCCCATTCATTAAATTTGACCGGTGATATGATCCCTTCACGCTGGAGTCTGTCCAGTTCAATTTCGACCTTCTCCCTTCATCATATAAGGCACTGCCCGAGCTTTATGATAGACGGGTCTTGCATCCGAGTCCACATGGATCTGCACCTTGGCTCCCGTGAAGTTGCCGATACCTGGTTCGAACAGCGAGGGGAACTTGCTCAATACTTGGGCACATGTATCTTCCTCAGACGACAACGCCTTTATGTCGTTCCAGTCGCATCTGATTTTCTCCAACCAGCTCCAGCCGAGCAGCGTTGGGCCATTGCCTGGAACAATCCACAGTGGTAACTCGTGAACCGCACCGATATACGACACGATAATTTGTGCACTGCCTATCACCTTTATTAGACCTTTGGTGTACGTGCGCAGCTTGGCGTTAACAGGGCTCAGCCTGGGCCTCACAGTCTTAGCATCCCACAGCTTATTAAATGCCCTGTCGTTCATGATCGATTGATCGACCCTATGTCCAGTTCCATCGATACCGGTATCTCGTTAAACTTCACATTAATCAAAATTGGTTTACTCTTGGTTATGAAGGAGTATAGTCCATATACTTCCTCCTCTGGCATCACGGATTGCGTATCCAGATCCAGCTAGGCTGACTCTCATCCTCCACGTGGTGTGTCGCAGCTCGCTTGCTCATCTGCGGACACTTGCGCTGGAGATGCCCCACTCTCAGACAGCCTTTGCAACTATATTGCTTAAATCGGCACTGCTGATGGCGATGATTTCCCCCACAATGCCAACACGGAGAAGATGGATACATTCCCGCTGGCAGCCACAGGTTTCGTGAACGTAGCCGGATAGGCCCTGTCATGTGCCACTCTGCCGAACGGCAAATCAGTCGCATTTACAGTACTTGCCGAGGTTTGGTTCTTCACCAATATTTGCTTTAAACTCCTGTCTGTGATTGAGCGATCTGGATACATGATTGAGCGATCTGGATGGGCCTTTTTAAATCCAAGTCCTCCACCGTCAGAAGTTTGCGCAGGATCACCTCGTGGTTGATACCGATAACAAAGAAATCCCGCAGCATGTCTGCCAACACCGTCCCGAACTTGCACGGTCCCGCTGGACGTCTCAGGTCAGCAACGAATTACGCCGCGCTCCGGCCCTCCGATCGAATGTGTGTATAAAACCTGTATCTCGAGATGATGATGCCATCGTCTGGCTTGAGGTGCTCCCGTACCAATGTACACAACTCCTCGTATGTTTTCTCTTTTGGATCACTAGGCATGAGTAGATTCTTTATCAGACCGTAGATCTTTGAATCGCACACAGTGAGGAACACGGCCCGGCGCCAATCTGCATCATCGACCCCCTTCATTTTGTTGGCCATGAAGTAGTGGTTCAAATGCCTCACAAAGTCTACCCAATCTTCTCCCTTCACGAATCGCTCTAAAAATCCAATCGTGCTCATTTTGCAAACAAAGGTTCTTGTATTCTCGTTGCCGAATGTTATGTATGCAATAAAGGTACAAACTGAACAAGGTACAACCTTGCTTCTGCTTTATTATGGCCCAAAGTGCCTGACTCACAAAATGGCTGGCCTTTTATACCAGAGCAGCACCATGTGCGTGCTGCTCAGTGGCCTCCAACAATTACACCATCTGGTGGCTACAAACATACATGACACTGGCCACAACCCTCCAAACTCTTTAGATATGGGAATGGTACAGACGACTGGAGGAAAGGGGAGAAGGATAAATCCGGCAAAAACAAGCCAGTCAGCCTAATATGGGGAAACTAGTGACAATAATTCAGAAAAAATGAATTGACACTGGAAAAATATGGATAAATAAACACATTGTTAAAACATGGGATTTGTTAAAGGCAAATTGTGTTTGACTAACTTGATTGAGTTCTTTGATGAAGTAACAGAAAGAGTTGATGAGGGTAGTGCGGTTGATGTTATG
The DNA here is from genome assembly GCF_044704955.1 of Pristiophorus japonicus. Classification (NCBI taxonomy): domain Eukaryota; kingdom Metazoa; phylum Chordata; class Chondrichthyes; family Pristiophoridae; genus Pristiophorus; species Pristiophorus japonicus. Next base: position 82,252,333 of record NC_091982.1, on the reverse strand, counting down.
TATATGAACTTTCAAAAGACGTTTCATGAAGTACCACATAACAAACTTGTTTGTAAAATTGTAGCCCTTAGGATTAAAGGGGCAGTGACTGCATGGATACAAAATTGGCCAAGGGACAGAAAGCAGAGAGTAGTGGTGAACAGCTGTTTTTCCAGAGTGGGGCGAAGTATGCAATGGTGTCCCCCCAGGGGTCGATATTAGGTACGTAGTATTTTTGATATATATTTTGATTTGGACTTGGGAAGATAGGGCATAATTTTAAAATTTGCAGATGATACAAAACTCGGAAATGTTGTAAACAATGAGGAAGATTGTAACAGACCAGAAGGACAGACTGGTAGAATGGGCAGACACATGGCAGATGGAATTTAACAGAGAACTATGCAGTGGGGTCCCCCACTGTGTATGCGGACCATTGCTTTCCTTGTTATATATAAATGACCTGGACTTGGATATAGGGAGTACAATTTTGAAGTTTGCAGACTCATGGCAGATGCAATTTAATGCAGCTAAGTGTGAAGTGATGCATTTTGGGAGGAACAACATGGAGAGGCAGTCTAATCTAATCTAATCTAAATGGTACTATTTTGACGGGAAGAGCAGAGGAAACTGGGGGCTACATATTCACAAATCTTTGCAGGTGGTAGGGCAAGTTGATAAGGCGGATAAGAAAGCCTATGGGATACTTGACTTTGTAAATAGAGGCATTGAATTCAAAAACAAGTCATGCTAAACTTTTATCAATTATTGGTTAGGTCTCAGCTGGAGTATTGTGTACAATTCTGTGCACCATACTTCAGGATGGATGTCAAGGCCTTGGAGAGGGTACAGATGAGATTTACTAGGGATGAGAGACTTTAGATATGAGCAGAGATTGGAGAAGCTGGAACTGTTCTCCTTAGAGCAGAGAAGGTTAAGGGGAGACCTAACAGAACTATTCAAAATGATGAGGGCTTTTGAGTAGGGGGAAAACAGTTTCCACTGGCAAGTGGTTCCTCAGGAACCAGAGGTCATAGACTTAAAATAATTGACAAAAGAACTAGAGTGGACATGAGGAGAATTTGTTTCTCGCAGAGGGTTGTTAGGTTCTGGAATGCATTACCTGAAAGGGTGGAGGAAGCAGTTTTAATAGGAAATTTCAAAAGACAATTGGATATGTACTTGAAGAAGACTAATTTGCAGGGTTATGGGGAGAAAGCTGGGGTGTGGGACAAAATTGGGCAGCTCTTTCAAAGAGATGGCACAGGCACGATGGGCTGAATGGCCTTCTTCAGTTCTCTAAGATTCTATGAGAAGTGTGAAGTGATTCATTTTGGTAGAAAGAATGAGGAGAGAAAACATAAACTAAATGGTACAATTATAAATGGTGTGCAGGAAGAGACACACTTGGGGGTGTTTGTAGACAAGTCTTTGAAGCTGGCAGGACAAGTTGAGAAGGCTGTTTTAAAAAAGGCATACGTGATCCCCTTGGCTTTATAAATAGAGGCATAGAGTGCAAAGAAAGAAAGTTATGCTAAAACTTTATAAAACACTGATTAGGCCCCAACTGAAGTACTGCGGTCAATTCTGGGCATCACACGAGGAAGGATGTCAAGGCCTCCAAGAGAGTGCAGAGAAGATCTACTAGATTGGTACCAATGATGCAGGTCTTCGGTTATGTGGATAGGCTAGACAAGCTGGGATTGTTCTCCTTAGGGCAGAGAAGGTTAAGGTGAGATTCGCTAGACTTTTTTTTAGATGAGGTAACAGAGAGGGTTGATGATGGCAATGCAGTTGACATGTAAATGGATTTCCAAAAGGCTTTTGATAAAGTACCACATAATAGGCTTGCCAGCAAAGTTGAAGATCATAGAATAAAAAGGACAGTGGATATGAAATTGGCTAAGTGACATGAAACAGGTGAACGGTTGTTTTTCAGACTGGAGGAAGGTATACAGTGGTGTTCCCCAGGGGTCGGTATTCGGACTACTGCTTTTCCTGATATATATTAATGACTTGGAATTGGGAGTTCAGGGCACAATTCCAAAATTTGCAGAGGACATAAAACTTGGAAGTATAGAAAACAGTGAGGAGGTTAGTGATAGACTTCAAGGACACATAGATAGGCTGGTGAAATAAAAACATAAGAATTAGGAGCAAGAGTAGGCCATTCGGCCCCTCGAGCCTACTCCACCATTTAATGACATCATGGCTGATCTTCTATCTCAACTCCACTTTCCTGCACTATCCCCATATCCCTCGATTCCCTTAATATCCAAAAATCTATCGATCTCTGTCTTGAATATACTCAAAAACTGAGCCTCCACAGCCCTCTGGGGTAGAGAATTCCTGAGATTCACCATCCTCTGAGTGAAGAAGTTTCTCATCTCAATCCTAAATGGCCGATCCCCTATTCTGAGACTGTGACCCCTGGTTCTAGACTCTTCAGCCAGAGGAAACATCCTCCCTGCATCTACCCTATCAAGCCCTGTAAGAATTTTGTATGTTTCACTGAGATCAGCTCTCATTCTTCTAAACTCTAGAGAATATAGGCCTAGTCTACGCGATTTCTCTTCATCGGACAATCCCCCCATCCCAGGATGGACATGTGGCAGATGAAATTGAACGCAGATAAGTGCAAAATGATTATATTTTGGTTGGAAGAACGAGAGAGACAATATAAACTAAAGGGTACAATCTTTAAGGGGGGGTGCATGAACAGAGAGACCTGGATGTATATATGCACATATTGTTGAAGGTGGCAGGGCAGGTTTAGAAAGCAGTTTTAAAAAAGCATACGGTATATTGAGCTTCATAAACAGAGGCAGAGTACAAAAGTAAGCAAGTTATGATGAACCTTTATAAAACATTGGTTTTGCCGCAACTGAAGTATTGTATCCAATTCTGGGCACCACACTTTAGGAAGGATGTGAAGGCCTTAGAGAGGGTGCAGAAAAGATTTACGAGAATGTTTACAGGAATGAGGGACTTCAGTTATGTAGATAGACGAGTGAAGTTGGGATTGTTCTCCTTTGAGCAGAGAAGGTTGAGAGGAGATTTGATAGAGGTATTCAAAATCATGATGGGTCTAGACAGAATAGATAGAGAGAAATTGTTCCCATTGGCAGAAGGGTTGAGAACCAGAAGACAGAGATTTAAGGTGATTGGCAAAAGAACCAAAGGCGACTTGAGGAAAATCTTTTTTACGTAGCGAATGGTTATGATCTGGAATAGTTAGATTAACTATTAACCATAGTGCTGTAACCATTCCATGATTCTAGATGTTGAAAATCATGAAGCATTTTGATAAGAGTAAATAAGGAGCAACTGTTTCCAGTGACAGACAAGTCGGTAACCAGAAGACACAAATTTAAGGTAATTGGCAAAAGAACTCGAGGTGACATGAGAAAACATTTTTTTTACACAGAAAATGGTTATGATCTGGAATGCACTGCCTGAAAGTGTGGTGGAAGCAGATTCAATAATAACTTTCAAAAGGGAATTGGATAAATACTTGAGGGGGGCAAATGTACACAATGTGCACGGCTATGGGGAAAGAGCAGTGGAGTGGGACTAATTGGATAGCTCTTTCAAAGAGATGGCACAGGCACATGGCCTTCTTCTGTGCTGTATCATTCTATGATTATAAATCAAATTACAAAGTCAGAAAGCTAGATGATTTTAACATACAAGTTGCTTCTTTTATATTTAGTGAAAGTTTTATAACATAGTCCTGTGTTTAGGAGAAATGAAAACATGCATGAAAATGCAACATGGACCAGATTTTATAAGTTCGATACATAAAGAAAAATAATCCCTTACAGCTGGGTACAATCATAAATTGTGCAGAGTAGGAGAGGCGTTCAGAGTAGAAATGAGTCCAAGAGCCTATGAATACATGCAAAAAATATTGACCTTCACTGAGTAGTTGTAGACTCATTGGGGTGGAAATTCGTTAGATCAGCGTTTCTGGAAAGGGTCGGAACAGGGATGTTAAAGGGGTTCGGAAGCTCCGAGCGCCGTCATTTGCAGCGCGCAGCACATTCAGTGTGCTGGTGCCGGTGGCGCTGACCAGTAGCGCCTGGGGACGTCGAGCCAGTGTGCACGCCCCCGGTTTCGATATCGCAAGGATTTTTGTTTGCCGCTGACCCTGTAGCGCCCCATAGTGCATCCTAGTGAGGCCGCCTGAAAAAAACCAGGAAGAAAGGAATGAATTCATCAGGTAAGTGTGATTGTTTTTATTTTATTGTTTTTTATTGTTTTTATTTTTGCGTTTTATGTTTATGGAGAGTGAGTAAGATATTGTGAATGTTTTTGGTGTTTTTTTTGACGATTTTTTTTCCACAGGGAAGCCTCTTTTGGGGCGCTCCGAGGCAGGCTCGGGATTTTCAGTTGCTCAGCCGACCTAGTGCAATAAGAGAGGTGTGGAATGCCTCCCTTAGCGCTCCGCTCCACACTCTCGGCCCAGCTGATGAATTTTGTGGCTGCAGACGCAAACTATTTCCCGGCGCAAAATTTACCGTCTCACTCCCATTAGCGCCTTAATTAGCCTCAAATCGAATTTCCACTCCTTTGTGCCAAACAATGTCAAATTATTAGTATGCAGTCACAGTTGAATGCAAATTGTCACAGTTGAATAATGTAATTTGTTAAGATTGGATTAACACCCTAGAGTTTCATTTAATCACCTATGTGGGTCATGGAAAAAATGTTGTAAAGCTTTATCCTGTGACCCTCAGGAGATTGAAAGGGTTGTTCTGCTTTCTTAATGGACCAAAATGTACATGGACTGTCATGTGAAATAGTTTAAAGGGTTGAATAGGATTTCCCTGATCCAAAACGTTGTTTTAAATATAACACTTTAGTGTTCAACCTCTTGTTCAACAGTCTCCCATGCTCCAAAGAGTCATGATTAATGAAGCATGTGCATTAGCATTAAACTGCTGTTCCGTAGAGACACATGCTATTAAGCCTGCAACATGAATTTCTATTTCCTTCTAAGTATTGTGCTTCAACTGGCAACTCGCATAACCTAGCATGATTTACATTGAAAATATTTCAACAAGTTTTTCATGATTTCTCAAGTTGGGTCACTGGGCAATTCCTGTTTTATGGGGAGACTAGGAAAATGAGGAATAAATAAAACAACAAGTGGCATAGTTACATGTTTTAAGTTTTATACTTTAAACCTAATGCAGCACTACTGGAACAAAGTTCCCCCAGTGATTCAGCAAGTTTATCAAGTGATTACCTGAGCCATACTGACCATGGCAAATGCATGGTAGATAAAGTATAATGTGGATAAATGTGAGGTTATCCACTTTGGTGGTAAAAACAGAGAGACAGACTATTATCTGAATGGTGACAGATTAGGAAAAGGGGAGGGTGCAACGAGACCTGGGTGTCATGGTACAGCAGTCATTGAAGGTTGGCATGCAGGTACAGCAGGCGGTTAAGAAAGCAAATGGCACGTTGGCCTTCATAGCGAGGGGATTTGAGTACAGGGGCAGGGAGGTGTTACTACAGTTGTACAGGGCCTTGGTGAGGCCACACCTGGAGTATTGTGTACAGTTTTGGTCCCCTAACTTGAGGAAGGACATTCTTGCTATTGAGGGAGTGCAGCGAAGGTTCACCAGACTGATTCCCGGGATGGCGGGACTGACCTATCAAGAAAGACTGGATCAACTGGGCTTGTATTCACTGGAGTTCAGAAGAATGAGAGGGGACCTCATAGAAACGTTTAAAATTCTGACGGGTTTAGACAGGTTAGATGCAGGAAGAATGTTCCCAATGTTGGGGAAGTCCAGAACCAGGGGTCACAGTCTAAGGATAAGGGGTAAGCCATTTAGGACCGAGATGAGGAGAAACTTCTTCACCCAGAGAGTGGTGAACCTGTGGAATTCTCTACCACAGAAAGTTGTTGAGGCCAATTCACTAACTATATTCAAAAAGGAGTTAGATGAAGTCCTTACTACTAGGGGGATCAAGGGGTATGGCGAGAAAGCAGGAATGGGGTACTGAAGTTGCATGTTCAGCCATGAACTCATTGAATGGCGGTGCAGGCTAGAAGGGCCGAATGGCCTGCTCCTGCACCTATTTTCTATGTTTCTATGAAAGTTCCAGGCTTATTGCCCGATCTATGGCAAGTTAGATAATCAATCAGGTTGAATTGAGGGAAAAGCACAATAAACAGGGACTTATAGGGAACGGCAGCATAGTGGTTATGTTACTGCACTAGTAATCCAGAGGCCTGGACTAATGAGCCAGAGACGTGAGTTAAAATCCTATCATGGCAGCTGGGTAATTTAAATTCAGTTAATTAACAGGGGTGAAATTAAAAAGGAAATTAGGAAAGCAAAAAGAAAGCATGAAAACATTTTGGCAAGTAAAATCAAGGGCAACCCAAAGATGTTTTATAAATACATGAAGAGCAAAAGGATAACTAACAAAAGAGTAGGGCCTATTAGAAACCATAAAGGTAATGTGTGTGTAGAGGCGGAAGACATGGGTAGGTTCTTAATGAATACTTTGTGTCTGTTTTCACAAAATAGAGGGGCGATGCAGACATCCCAATCAGGGAGGAGGAGTGTGAAATATTAAAAGAAATAAACATAGTGAGAGAGGAAGTATTAAGGGGTTTAGCAGCTTTGAAAGTGGATAAATCCCCAGGCCCAGAGGAAATGTATCCCAGGCTGTTAAGAGAAGCAAGAGGAAATTGCAGAGGCTCTGATCATCATTTTCCAATCCTCTCTGGCTGCAAGTGTGGTGCCAGAGGACTGGAGGACTGCTAACGTAGTACCTTTGTTTAAAAAGGGAGAAAGGAATAGACTGAGTAATTACAGACCAGTCAGCCTAATTTCGGTGGTGGGAAAATTATTGGAGAAAATTCTGAGGGACAGGATAAATCTTCATTTAGAAAGACACTGGTTAATCAAGGACAGTCAGCATGGGTTTGTAAGGGAAGGTCGTGTCTGACTAACTTGATTGAATTTTTTGAAGGAGGTAACAAGGAGGGTTGATGAGGGTGGTGCGTTTGATGTATTATATATGGATTTTAGCAAGGCTTTTGATAAGGTCACAGATGGCAGACTGGTCACGAAAGTAAAAGTCCATGGGATCCAGGGCAAAGTGGCAAGTTGGATCCAAAATTGGTTCAGAGGCAGGAAGAGAAGGGTAAAGGTTGATGGGTGTTTTTGTGACTGGAAGGCTGTTTCCAGTGGGGTTCCACAGGGCTCAGTACTAGGTCCCTTGCTTTTTGTGATATATAATCAATGATTTAGACTTGAATATAGAGGGTATGATTAAGAAGTTTGCAGATGATACTAAAATCGTCTGTATGGTTGATAATGAAGAAGAAAGCTGTAGACTGCAGGAAGATATCAATGAACTGATTAGGTGGGCAGAACAGTGGCAAATGGACTTCAATACGGAGAAGTGTGAGGTAATGCATTTGGGGAGGGCTAACAAGGCAAGGGAATACACATTAAATGGTAGGACACTGAGAAGCCACCATCCCAGAAGCCAGTCTTCAGCCAATTTGATTCACTCCACGAGATATCAATAAACGGCTGAGCGCACTGGATACAGCAAAGGCTATGGGCCCCGACAATATCACAGCTGCCATAAGTACATAGGCACTAGGATGCCGATTTACTAGCGCCAAAACTTCAGTTGTGATGCCGCGCTACCGCCTCTGGAATCAGGGTTAGTGCCCTAAGAGTGTGGAATGCTTCCCTTAGCATTCCACTCCCACCTTGGGGTGCTAAAACTGAATGTCTCGGATGGAGGCAGTAAATATCGCCTGGCACTAAAGTTAGCGACCAGGTGGTGGCATCGCCTCAAACGGGCTATACTAAATTTTTAGCCCTATGTCTTTATTTATACTGATTTCTTTAAGTTCCTCATTCTCTCTAGACCCTTGGTTCTCCATTATTTCCGGAATGTTTTTTGTGTCTTCTACCGTGAAGACAGATACAATGTATTTGTTTAATGTCTCTGCCATTTTTTTATTGCCCATTATAATTTCTGCTGTCTCTGCCTCTAATGGGCCCACATTTACTTTCACTAATCTCTTCCTATTTACATACCTAGAGAAACGTTTACAATCTGTTTTTATGTCTCTTGCTAATTTACTCTCATTCTTTTTTCTATTTCCTTATCAATTTCTTGGTCCTCCTTTGCTGAATTCTAAATTCCTCCCAATCCTCAGGCTTACTACTCTTTCTGGGAACATTATAAGCCTGTTAATTTGATCTAATACTATCTTTAACTTCTCTTGTTAGCCACAGTTGGACCACTTCTCCAGTGGGATTTTTGTGCCTTAAAGGAATGTATATTTGTTGTAAATGATGTATTAATTCTTTAAATGCTAGCCATTGCTTGTCTACCACCATACAAGCTTTTGGGGGCAGCCGAAGCGGAGGACAACGCGCCATAGTCCCTCGCAGTTAACAGTGTCAAAGGCTTTTATGAGGTCAAAGAAGGCCATGTATAAGGGTCGGTGCTGTTCCCTGCATTTCTCTTGCAGTTGTCGCGCTGTGACGATCATGTCCATTGTACCCCATAGCGAACGGAATCCACACTATGACTCCGGGAGGAGCTCCTCAGCCACAGGGAGAAGACGGTTGAAGAGGATTCTAGCAATGACTTTCCCAGTGGCTGACAACAGGGAGATTCCTCTGTAGTTGTCGCAGTCGGACCTGTCCCCTTTTTAAAAGATGGTCACGATTACCACATCTCTGAGATCTCCAGGCATGCACTCCTCCTTCCAGATGAGAGAGATGAGGTCATGCATTCGAGCCAATAGTGCCTTTCCATCATACTTCAGTGCCTCAGTGGGGATTCCATCTGCTCGTGATGCCTTGTGTTCTTGAGCTGACTGATGGTCTTTTCTACCTCGTGCAGGGCTGGGGTTTTGCTGAAATGGTGGCGGGTAGCATGCTGCAGGATGGAGTCAAGGACACTTGTGTCAAAGGCAGCATCTCGATTAAGGAGATCTTCAAAGTGCTCCTTCCAGTGGGCCTTGACTGCCTCGGGGTAACTGCTCGAAGACAAGGGTTATCCGTTCTGCACCTGGCTCATGACTCCCCTCTGCAACCCCAACAGTCATGTCCAGCACTCATATAATGAGATCCATGCTGCCACCAGGAACATCATCGAGCAGACCATCGGCCTACTGAAGCACTGGTACCACTGTCTTGACCGCTCGAAGAAACCCTCCAGTACTTGTCATAGCGGGCGTCCCATTTCGTGGTGGTCTGCTGCATGCTCTACAACTTGGTCACCATGAGGGTGCAGTCCTTGCCATTAGGGATTGCGGGACTACCCCAGGAGGACAATAAGGACGTGGGAGAGAAGGATGTGAGGGAGGAGGAGGAGGACGATGACGATGACAAGGGGGAGGGGGATAGGAGGAGGAGGAGGGGGAAAGGAGGAGGAGGAGGGGGAAAGGAGGAGGAGGGGGAGTAGGACAAGGGGGAGGGCAACGGAGGGAGCGAGACAATCAGCCTAGGCTGTCCATGACCAGCTCATCAGACTCGACTTCGCATGATTGAAACCCCAGATCCCCGTAGCTCATCACATTCCCATCAGACAATCCCTGTCTCATGCCATATCAGTGACCTCCTGGGCGCAAAGGGGAAATGAGAAGGACCACAAAATAATCCAAACACAATTAATAAATGTATCTATAAACATATCACATTAATTCTAATAACCCTTGTGCCTTCCATAGTTGAATAGCTGTCATTGTGTGCAAGGTGCGAGATGTGGGTGAGAGTTTTGGTAGGTCGAGATTGTTGGTGGGCGAGTGCTGGGGGTGTGGTGCATTAAGCAGTGTGTGAAGCTTGTGGTACAGATGGTGGTGTGTGGCATTTATTGAAGGCTTCACTCACCCGGACCGCCCATGGAAGGCCATTAAACTTCTTACTGCACTGGGTGTGGATTCTGGGGAGCACAGTGCTGCCTGTGGCGTGATGTGCCACCTCCCTCCACATAGTGCAGCACACTTGTGGCGAGAGCCTCCTGCTAGTTGCCAGGTACAGGACCGCCCTCCTTCTCTCCACTGCTAAAATCAATGCCTCCAAAGATTCATCGGAAAACCTCCCTGAGGTGGCAATCTGCCATCAGGATTTGTTATTAAGTACTACTTCTCCTTGTCCTTCTTATGGTTGTTGAAGCAGCTGCACAGCCAACAATGTTGAGAATGAGGTGCTGCAGCATCAATGACGCTCCCATTTATGTAGTCAAAAAAGCCTCTGGCAATTATTACTAGCGTTTAAGTCTGTCATCTTTTGTTCCATCTTTTCAGTGTAATGCCAATGAGCTTGCATTCTTAGACGAGATTCGTGGCTGCAGTCATTTTAATGAAGAGTGAGGACAAATTTTGCATGCATCCTAGATAATTTTCAGGTGGCACTACTTAACCATTTTTAGTCTAAACACTGCCCATTTGTTCGCTATAACGAATTTCTAGCCGATAGGGTTTAACTTTTTTTAAAGTTAGGAACAATGAGGGGGAACATTATGGGGGAAATTTTAACACAAATAAACAGGTGGCTTGGGGGCGCGGGGACAAAGTAAAAGTATTACATTTCTAAATCCTGTCCCCAGCCCACCTACTTTCAGCTTTTATTCAGACAGGACAGAGGGGTGGGCAGCCAGGAAGCAGGTTGTCATTTTAAATATGATGAGGCCCTGAAGCCTCTGCTTTAACTTGCTATACAGATTTCACTGCAACCGGCCAAAGATCCTGGGCCAAGTAAAGTCCAAAAAAGCAGCATACCGTGCCCATAACAGAAACAGCCATTAAGCCCTTTATTTGTATATGCAAAATATCCAATGCCTGTTTGAGGCTCCCACTGCAAGATTGCTACCATTCAGGAAAACCATACCTACATGTGGTCTAACAGACAGTCGTTGATAGACAAGTTCTTAAAAATTGCTATTTTAACGTCCTCTAGACCCATCTTTTGTTTCTTTACTTGTCCCATTATCACCCCCTTTTGCCTTGCGCCATCATCCCTTTTATCATTTAATCTCTTCTGCCTTTTACTCTATCACAGACCTTCCCTTTTGTTCTTTCCTCCCCTCCCCCTTTCCCCGCCTCTGTACTTGTTTAAAACCTACTCAATCTCTAACTTTTTCCAGTTCTGATGAAAGGTCATCGACCTGCAACATTAACTCTGTTTCTGTCTCCACTGATGCTGCCTGACCTGCTGAGTATTCTGTTTTTATACTAAATTGTCATATTCAGTTAGACACGGATGGCTGATGTGATGTTACAAATGTAGTTCAATAGGGAGGCACTTTTTCAAGTTTGGGAGATAAGCTAAACTGTAGAAGAACAAACAAAAGGTGGTTTACCTCTTCAGTTGTAGATGACTGGAGAATGTAACCTTCAATAGACAACCCTTGACACTGCAAAGCACAAACCAGATTGTTTATAAAAAAAATCAATTCTCTTTTCATAAAGGATGCACTTATTTAAAAAGAACAATTCTACTGAGGCACAGTTTAGTGTACTGACCTTTTGTAAAATTTTCCAGACTCGCTGATAAAATCCAACAGGAACTCTGTTGAGCGCACCATCGATGCGCCTTCGCCGCAACCATTGTCCATGGCGTGCATCTACGGAATCACTATCTTTCAATGGAATATTAGTCAAAGTCTCAGACAAATTAAAGAGTTGGCTTTTTGACTGCTGTAATATAAAAGATGATTTATTAATATGTTTATAATGTATTTTAGGGCTCAACAAAGCAATTTAAATCTGCTCAAGGTCTCCATTTCCAGCATCACACATACACGAGATTGCTCACACTAATCATAAGCAGACAAATCAAATTAAATTGTGATGTAACTAACGACCTGCAGCAATTAAGTTTATTCCTCAGAATGGCAGGTTTTATCATGCATTGTAAACCTAACCTGTTGTGTATGGAGAAAGACTGAATACTGAGCTCAAAGTAAAGAGTGACCGTAGTCTTTTATTGCAGATCTCCAGAGTGCCTCTCCAACCTGTGAAGCTTTCTTAAATACCTGTGCTCCCAAGGGATTATGGAGTCCCTTAGGACTCCAGTGAATGAGCCCTCTGGTGGCTGTACAGAGTCCACATATATAACATAACCAAAATTGCTCAGTGACTGTAATCTACTAATAAGTCACAAGAATATTTTATGCATTTTAAAAAAATGGAATAGTTGCCAAAATGCAAATCCCACTCCATGATGCAATGGTTGATATAAAATAAGTTGTACTGCCAGACCATTATGTATAGCGACATGTTAAAACTGTATGTGGAGCACCAGGTGTCTCTGGTAGAGTGTACTTTAAAACTGAATTAGCTACCTTTTAGGGTCTTAGGGCTAGACTTTCCCTAAAGCCCCCCCACCGCCCGATTGCTGCCTAGAAAGACTGCTAAGATTCTGCATATGACTCCGGCGAAAATTTCCATAAAAAGGGTAAAAAATACTGCCTGGCGAGAAAATAGATCTTAGACCAAGATTCTCGGTGGTTAAAGACGAAACTAGGTAAAATGGGCAGTAAGTACTTAAAATTTAGACTGAGGCTGCGGTTGGGTCTAGGGAGGGGGGAAAACTCAAAAAAAAATTTTAATTAAACAAAAACTAAAAAGTTAGAAAACATTCTCAAGACCCTTTTTTATGTAATTATAAGTATAGAATTTTAAAAATAATTATATAAAGCCTTTAACTTACCTTTCTTTACAGGGTACTCACCTACCGCCCTGTTTCCAGCAGCTTTTTGTGGGCAGTTTCCTTGGCGGTGCATATGGGTCCCCATTGAGGCAAAACTTGGATCCTGGCGGTTTTCTTGGCAGTGCACGCAGATGCATGTGGGCGGTTTGCTCCCCAGCGGTATTTTTAAAATGTCGGCGGAACTCTTTAAAAAATAAGAGTAAACTTTCGCCGGGCGGTTTTTCACCAAAAAAGAGCTGTACCGGCGAGAAAACCGCCGAAAATGAAGGGGAAAGTCTAGCTCTTAATTATTAGTCAATGATAATATTCCTTGCGCATTATAGCAACTTATCCTGTTTTGTTTGATTCCTCAGAACCAGTCTTTTTTGTCCTTCCATGACCTTCTTCTCCCACCCTGTAAAAAGGCTCACAGCCCTCACAATAGCTCAGTGTAGAACAAAAAGAACAATTGGACAAGTAACTTCCTTCAAAACTACCTAGCCACAAGACAACGATAATGACCCCAACAAGACTTGATGTATGATTGGGAGGAAGGGAGATATGTGAAAGATGCTTTCATTTGTAGAATAAAGACGACTCTACAAGGTATGTACTTCTACCTTTGTCATTCAGGCATCTCTCACACACTACAGGAGCCATACCAAAGTAAGACTAATTTAAGAGGTGGGATGTTCAATTCTGTTACTAATTTAAACAGTCATGCGTAAGAGATAATCCATATCGTTACAAACACTGTCAATTAGAACTTAAAAGGCGGCCAAGAAGTAGCTGTGGGCAAGAAAAATAGCCTTTAACCAGATCTCTGGATATTTACAGGCTAAATTTTCCACAGAAAGGATCTGGAAAAAACTATTTGTAATGATAGGATTTTAAAAGCAACGTGTATTCTTACTAGTTTTTTTTTAAAAAAAGAGGCACCAATACTCAATACAAGTAACAGAAGTTGTTTTTCCCAAAGACTAAACAATAAGCAATTTGTTTGCTTGTCTGGGTGTTTGCAAAACCCTTTGATCTTAGTCAATCTGTGAAAAAGGGATTAGAGGAACACATTTTTTGATGTGGAGTTAGGAGTCTTTAAAAAAAAACCACAGACACCAAAAAAGCAGGCAGGCAAAAAGCTGCGAGAAACTTCAAAAAAGGATAGGAGACCACAGAGAGAAAGGTTTTGCCTTCGCCTGTAGGGCAGAAGGTAGAGTAGTTAATCTGCTTACGTCAAGCAAAGCGAGCCACTGAAGTGGGATAACACTTTTTCATGTGTAGCTAAGATGTACTGTTTGAACTAAGTGATTCTGATCGTAACCATTGCTCTGTGCATTCACCATACAGTGGAGATAAGCTGCTTAATAAGTTGTGAAACCAAACTTCGTCTCATCTAGTGTTACTTCAGCTCATCTTCAGAGAAATTGAATAAATACATGTGTGAAAGACATGGTGATCTGTTCCAGATCACAAAGGGGGTTCCTTGTTGCACCCCCAGGTCACACTATCATACAAGTAGAATTAAGGCAATGTAACTCCCCAAAAACGCAACTGCTGGAGATCTACTCCAAATTTTGGAATGTCAGGAAGGTGGTATTCATGTGTTCCGAGCGATAAACAGAATATCACATGTCCAGGTCATTAGGGTTACTGCTGCAGAAGAGGGCTGTAACCACATCCAGTTCTAGACAGCATAAAATGTACTTTATTGTTATAAGAAATTATAGACCAGAGATAGAATAGGAAACCAATATGACTGTTGCAGAAATAAGTCGACTGGTCCTTAAATGGATCACAGAGTATCTCATGTGGTTCAGGAAAAACAGGCCAGATTGAAGAACAATGAGGTCTAGCTCTGGGTTCCCATGAAAGACATATCCTGTGTTGGCCACAACTGGAATCTCTCCCAGTAGATTATGAAGCTCAGTTATTTCAGTAAAATTAAGATCTATTGTGTTGAGGCCATCTTAGCTCACTTTGCTTAGAAACTCTTACAGGCAGCATAGACAGCCTATGCTTGTTTAATAATCTTCAGTGGATTTACATCCCAGATCCTACTGTGCCATACAGTCCACTCTTTTTTTGGACCGAGGGAAGTCATGCAGACATCGAAGGCCAAGACACTCAGTGCAGTTAATGCAAAATGATTTTGACATAAATTGGGAAGATGTAATTGAGTGACAAATCAATTAAATAAATTAATAAATATTATGCATTATTCATAATAGTAATAGTCATCACCTCTTGTGTTCCATCAATCACAGGTAACATTGAGGTTCCACTCTACAAAGGTAGGAAATAACACATTAGATTAAAGAATACATCATAATAAGCAATATAATTTTGCTGTTTTCTGGCCTGCCAAATCAAGTTGAAAGTTAGTGATCTCAAATATTGAAGGTATGAAACTTACATGAGGAAAGCAGTCATTTCATTTTTATAACATCATGCAAAAAGCAATATTAATATCCATGGTTAAAAAATGTCATTAGAACAGAAATCCTTATAACCTGCAACTAGGTACTTTTCTACTAGGTTTCTGTTGCAAGGTCGCAATTGAAAAGTTAATTCATTTTTCTCTTATTTAGATGTTGACAACCTTTTTTTTATTCCTTCATGGGATGTGGGCGTCGCTGGCAAAGCCAGCATTTATTGCCCATCCCTAATTGCCCTTGAGAAGGTGGTGGTGAGCTGCCTTCTTGAACCGCTGCACTCGGTATGGTGAAGGTACTCCCACAGTGCTGTTAGGGACGGAGTTCCAGGATTTTGATCCAGCGATGAAGGAACGGCAATATACTTCCAAGTCAGGGTAGTGTGTGACTTGGAGAGGAACATGGAGGTGGTGTTGTTTCCATGCGCCTGCTGCCCTTGTTCTTCTAGGTGGTAGAGGTTGTGGGTTTGGGAGGTGCTGCCGAAGAAGCCTTGGCGAGTTACTGCAGCGCATCTTGCAGATGGAATACCCTGCAGCTATGGTGCGCCTGTGGTGGAGGGAGTGATTGTTGAAGGTGGTGGGTGAGGTGTCGATCAGGTGGACTGCTTTGTCCTGGATGATGTTGAGCTTCTTGAGTGTTGTTGGAGTTGCACTCATCCAGGCAAGTAAAGAGTATTCCATCATACTCCTGACTTGTGTCTTCTAGATGGTGGAAAGGCTTTGGGAAGTCAGGAAGTGAGACACTTGCTGCAGGATACCCAGCCTCTGACTTGCTATTGTTGCCACAGTATTTATGTGGCTGGTCCAGTTAAGTTTCTGATCAATGGTGACCGCCAGGATGTTGATGGTGGGTGGATTCAGTGATAGTAATTCCGTTGAATGTCAAGGAGCAGTGGTTAGACTCTTGCTTGTTGGAGATAGTTATTGCCTGGCATTTTTTAGGTGCGAATGTTACTTGCCACTTATCAGCCCAAGTCTGAAAGCCATCCAGATCTCACTGCATGCGGACATGGACTGCTTCATTATCTGAGGAGTTGCAAAAGGAACTGAACACTGTGCAGTCATCAGCGAACCTCCCCACTTATAAGAACATAAGAAATAGGAGCAGGAGTAGGCCATTTGGCCCCTCGAGCCTGCTCCACCATTTAATAAGATCATGGCTAATCTGATCATGGACTCAGCGCCAAAAATCTGTCGATCTCCGACTTAAATATATTCAATGACCCAGCCTCCATAGCTCTCTGGGGCAGAGAATTCCACAGTTTTACAACCCTCTGAGAAGGAAAAGTTCCTTCTCATCTCAGTTTTAAATGGGCGGCCCCTTATTCTGAGACTATACCCCCGAGTTCTAGTTTCCCCTATGAGTGGAAATATCCTCTCTGCAGCCACCTTGTCGAGATCCCTCATTATCTTATATATTTCGATCAGATCACCTCTCATCCTTCTGAACTCCAATGAGGACAGGCCCAACCTATCTTCATAAGTCAACCCCCTCATCTCCAGAATGACTTTATGATGGAGGGAAGATTATTGATGAAGCAGCTGAAGATTGTTTTGGCCTAGGACACTGCACAGAGAAACTGCAGCGATGTCCTGGGGCTGTGATGATTGACCTCCAACTAGCACAACCATCTTTCTTTGTGTTATGTATAACTCCAGCCAGTGGAGAGCAGGTTATTGGTGAGTAGGTGCCACTTGATAGCACTGTCGATGACACCTTCCATCAGTTTACTGATGATTGAGAGTAGACTGATGGGATGGTCATTGGCTGGATTGGATTTGCCCTGCTTTTTGTGGACAGGACATACCTGGACAGTTTTCCTCATTGTCCGGTAGATGCCAGTGTTGTAGCTGTACTGGAACAGCTTGGCTGGAGGTGCGGCTAGTTCTGGAGCATATTTAGTATTTTTAACATTATATTTCAGATTTCCAGCAGTCACAGTTTTTCTTTTTTCTCCAGATGGAAATAGTTTAACCCAAGGGTCAAGTTGTGAAATGGGGCTTTGATGGAATACTCTATTGAGCTTCCCAAGAAGAAATGCTGAAAAAGAATTAACTTGCATTCATATAGCATCTTTTGCATCCTCAAGATGTTCCAAAGCGCTTTACAGCCAATGAAATGTTGTTACCATTGTAATGTAGGTAAACGCGGCATCCAATGTGCGCACAGCAAGATCCCATAAACAGTACTGAGATAAATAGCCAGATAATCTGTTTTAGTGGTGCTGGTTGAGGGATAAATGTTGGCCAGAACATCAGGGGAACTTGCCTATTCTTCTTCTAGTTGTACTATGGGATATTTTACATCTACCCGATCAGGAAGACTGGGCCTTAGTTTATCATGTCCGAAAGACAGAATCTCTATCAGTGCAGCACTCAATCAGTACAATACTAAAGCATCAGTTAGCGGTCAGAGGGGGCGTTAACGGGAGCTTAAGAGGTTACCGACCGGGAGTGCAGTTTTTAGCGTCCCGACCGAAAATATATTAGAGGCTCCTGAGAGCGCAAACCAGTAGCGTCTGGCTGCTGATCAGTGAGATCTTGACATCAGTCCTGGTGTAACGCCCACGCTTGCACCCCAATCAATAAATTAGGTGCAGCCACCTCATTTAGTGGCCACCAAGAACAACGTCTGGAAAAACAGTTGGTACAGGTTTGCAGAATCGTTACTTGTGGCTACTTAAAGGGATGAGAAAGCACTTACCTCGGAGGTCACAGTCAGTGCAACGTTTACACAGAGCGTGATGCGCGAGCTCCTGAGTTTGCAGTAGCAAACAGACATAACAGTACAGGTTGAAAACAAGTGATTTTGAAAACTTTAATGGGTGCATTACTATGCCGTGCCTTTAAGACTCGGCTTTTCCCAGGATCTGATTCGGTGTTCTGCACATGCACAATGGGTCTGCAAAAATGTACGGACCAAACTGTTGTTATCGCCACCCGCCCGCCCCCAGCTGGACTGTGCAATGGCTGATTTAGCACCCCTGTCAGCTCTTCGACCAATTCGGATGAATTTCTTGGCGGAGGGCGCAAACTTTTTAAAGGCACTAAAATTACCGCTCTGCCCCAAATGAGGTGCAACCGAATTTCTCCCCCATGTATCAGCCTAGATGATGTGCTCAAATCTTTGGTAGAGAGTGCTACCATCCAGCCAATGTTAACAAAAATAAATTTGAAACCAAAAGCTCACAACTCTGTATGCCATTGACCCAAAGTAGTTTAGTCAATGTTTTTAAAATTTCTATAAGTACATTGATAAACCAATGTGTAGCTTAAGGAAGTGGTGTGACACAGGTACAATTCCTCTCTTCAGTGAGGCCCAAGTCATAATTGTGCTAAAGTGCCAAACAAAGACCAGCCTCTTTCCCATAGGGAAGGACTATAAGATGGATGAAGAAATTTGAGGAAGGCATGAAAGTAAACTAATTGCTTGCTTTCTGGCTAAACAAATATTAGTGATATTTAAGAAAAAGTGAGGAAAATAAACTTAATAGGAGGGAGGAAGATTAAATATATTACTTTGGGGTACGTGCAATCATCAGATAAAACTGCAATCAATCATAGCATGCAGCAACAGTTACAAGTCTGTAAGAGAGTACCACAGTACTTGTGATGCACTATTGTTTGAAAGGAAAAGTTTAAACTGATGGTTAAGCTGAATCTTCAAAGCAATGCACAATGCTCTGTAGAGAAGTAATCAGGTATTAAGGCAAATAAAAAAATAAATGAAAAATTGTGAAAGCTGATAGTTTCAGCTACAAACTTGTCACCTCCTTATTGGTTACACCAGCAGAAAATCTCTGCATATCCATCTATAAATAGGGAAAAAAATATCAGACACATTAGTGGCACAGAATTTAAACATTTTCTGAGTGAGACACTTTAAAGGCGCCATATATCGCAGGCTACATTTATAAAACGGCAGAATCATTGGTACCACAATTCCGCTGCTAACAAACTGCAAAAGCATGCATGTACTATTTAGTGTTCCCGTAATAAAACATTTTATATTTTGTTTCTCCTCTTCAAGTGTAATATGTGCATGTGTGGCATTTTTACTCTCTACTCTTACATGTAAATACAGATATAGTGCATGGTATTCTCCTTCTCTGGTGTAAATCACTTTCTCCTGTGTATTATTGCTATTCTTCTCTGTATGAGATGACATGTGGAAAATTGCATGCAACCTTTAACCCTATATTTAAGTTTACATAAAAACATAAGTAGGGCTATGCCATTCAGCCCTGAGCCTGCTCCACCATTCAATAAGATCATGACTGATCTTCTACTTCAACTCCACCTTCCCGCCCTATCCCCACATCCCTCGATTCCCTTAATATCCAAAAATTTATCAATCTCTATCTTGAGTATACTCAACCACTGAGCAACTACAGCCCTCTGGGGTAGAGAAGTCCAAAGATTCATAACCCATTGAGTGAAGAAATTTCTCCTCATCTCAGTCCTAAATTGCTGACTCCTTATTTTCTGACTGTGACCCCTAATTCTAGGTTCCCCAGCCAGGGGAAACATCCTCCCTGCATCTACTCTGTTAAGCCCTGAAAGAATGTTATATGTTTCAATTATATCACCACTCATTCTTCTAAATTCTAGGAAATGTTGGCCTAGTCCACTGAATCTCTCCTCATAGGACAATCCCCCATCCCAGGAAACAGTCTGGTGAACCTTTGTTTCACTCCCTCTATGGCAGGTATTACCCTTCCTTGGGTAAAGAGACCAAAACTGTACACAGTACTCCAGGTGTGGTATCACCAAGGCCCTATATAATTGAAGAAAGACTTCTTTACTCTTATATTCCAATCCTTTTTTAATAAAGTCCAACATATCATTTGCTTTCCTAATTGCTTGTTGTACCGACATGTTAACTTTCTGTGATTCGTGTACGAGGACACCCAGGTCCCTCTGAACACCAACATTTCCCAATTTCTCACTATTTAAATAATATTCTGCTCTTCTATTTTTCCTACTAAAGTGGATAACTTCATATTTCTCCACATTATATTCCATCTGTCATTTTTACCCACTCACTTAACCTGTCTATATAAGAACATAAGAATTAGGAACAGGAGTAGGCCATCTAGCCTGCTCCGCCATTCAACAAGATCATGGCTGATCTGGCCGTGGACTCAGCTCCACTTACCCGCCCCCATCCCATAACCCTTAATTCCCTTATTGGTTAAAAATCTATCTATCTGTGACTTGAATACATTCAATGAGCTAGCCTCAACTGCTTCCTTGGGCAGAGAATTCTGCAGATTCACAACCCTCTGGGAGAAGAAATTCCTTCTCAACTTGGTTTTAAATTAGCTCCCCCGTATTTTGAGGCTGTGCCCCCTAGTTCTAGTCTCCCCGACCAGTGGAAACAACCTCTATCTTGTCTATCCCTTTCATTATTTTAAATGTTTCTATAAGATCACCCCTCATCTTTCTGAACTCCAACGAGTAAAGACCCAGTCTACTCAATCTATCATCATAAGGTAACCCCCTCATCTCCGGAATCAGCCTCGTCAATCGTCTCTGTACCCCCTCCAAAGCTAGTATATCCTTCCTTAAGCAAGGACACCAAAACTGCACGCAGTACTCCAGGTGCGGCCTCACCAATACCCTATACAGTTGCAGCAGGACCTCCCTGCTTTTTTGTACTCCATCCCTCTCGCAATGAAGGCCTACATTCCATTCGCCTTCCTGATTACCTGCTGCACCTGCAAACTAACTTTTTTTGGAGGATTCATGCGCAAGGGACCTTAGCCCCGACGAGGAAGCCTGGCTGGCGAACTGGCAGGAGCTGGAGGCCAAGGTCGCCGCTCGCCTAGGGCGCTGGACAGGACTGCTCCGAGTGCTGTCCTACAGGGGTCGAGCGCTAGTCATAAACCAGCTGGTGGCCGCAATGTTGTAGTACCGGCTGGTCACTTTGACCCCTCCCCCTGCGTTTGTCGCCAAGATACAGAAGAAGCTGGTGGACTTCTTCTGGAACAAAAGGAAGCACTGGGTCTCTGCCGTGGTCTTGAGTCTCCCGCTTGAGGAGGGCGGTCAGTCATTGGTGTGCGTCAGCGCCCAGCTCGCGACTTTCCGTCTTCAGACCCTGCAGAGATACCTTTACGTCGAGCCCCCTCCTAGGTGGTGTGCTCTGGCGACGTATTTCTTCCGCCAGCAGCGCGACCTCAATTACGACACGCAGCTCCTGTTTGTGAACTTGGGGGGTGTCAGGACCGCCCTCCAGGAGCTGCCTGTCTTTTACAAGGAACTCATCAGGGTCTGGAACAAAGTCTCCACCAAGCGTAGCTCTCCGCCGGCTGGAGTGGCGGCTGACCTGCAGGAGCCGCTGCTCGGGAATCCGTACCTCCACGACCGAGGTTTTATGTGGCGGTCGGAAGAGTAGGGCTGTGGCTGGTGAGGTGACCAGGGTCAGGGACCTGCTCGATGGCGGAGGAGTGGGCTGGATGGCGCTAGGCACGCTGGCGTGGCGCCTAAATTCAGCCAACGTCCGCCACGTGGCCGAAGCCATCGAGTCGCTAAAAACAGCTTTGGGCCCTGACTCTGTTAGGTGCATCGAGGAGGCTCAAGCACGTGGGGAGATCCCGTCCGAACTGACCCCCGTCCGGACGGAATTCCTCATTGGCGCCAAACCCCGGAACCTCCCTCGGGGGCCGGCGCCTCACAACTTGAGCCGCCTCGGGGAAATCCCCTCCGTGCCTTTCAGTTCCGCGCGGAGGGGTTTCCTGTACGGGCTGCTCCTGCACACTCTCAACTTTGCCATCCTCGCCGGCCGTCCGGACACGCCATGGCGTACCATCTTGCCGTCCGGAGGAGGCGGGGGTCTCTGATGGAGGGCACTCTATGCAGGAGTCCTCCCACTATTCATCGGGGACTTGGCCTGGAGGGTGGTGCACGGAGCAGTGCCGTGCAACAAATTTTTAAGCCGGTTCACGGACTCCCAGGCCGCCTGCAATTTCTGCGGTCTGGAGGAGTCCGTGTTCCATGTTTTTATTGAGTGCACGAGGTTGCAGCCCCTGTTTTAATATTTAAAGGGGCTGCTCCTGAAATTCTGTCTGCACTTCAGTCCCACTCTCCTGATCTTTGGGCACCATGTGCGGAGGGGAGCGGGTAGGTCCGAAGGCCTCCTCGTAGGACTGCTCCTGGGCACGGCCAAGGGTGCCATCAGCCGGTCCAGGCAGCGGGCGGTCGAGGGGGTCGTTCAACCTGACTGCCTGCCTCTCTTCTGCTCTTACATCCGGCCCAGGGTGTCCTTGGAGATGGAGCACGCGGTGTCCACCGGTACGCTCTCGGCCTTCCGCGAGAGGTGGGCACCGGAGGGACTGGAGTGCATCATCACACCCGGCAACCAAATTTTAATTTGATTTTACGTTTTAAAGTTTAATTTGTTTTAATTGCCGGTGCTTTTAGTGTCCCCCTCCCCTTTTATAGGGGGCACTGGAGGAAAAAATTTGATTTTAGTGCCCAAAAAAAAACCAAAAAAAAAGAAAAACATACAAAAAAACCCCACAAAAAATAAAAAAAGGGCCTTGTAAATGTCTGGTGTGTCATCCAGGTCGGGTGGCACGGATTAATGTTTTATGTTTTTCAGATAAACTCCAAAAAGAGTTTCATGCACAAGGGCCAATGGTGGAGCAGTGAAGGCGTGGCCTATTCAATTGGAGCCCTGCTGCTGTGAGGGAAGGAACTACCTGCTTTGCTCCTGCTTGGGAAGGCCTGGAGTGAGCCCTGAGAACAGCCCAGGAATAGGAGGGAAGGGCTGGCTTGCTACCCATTCAACATCCGGAGGGAGAGGTGGAGCACAGAAAAATTTACCAACTTCATTACTGCTACAGAGAGTTGGAGAGAGTGGAAAGAGCAACAACCTGTGTGGAAGGAGGGAGATTCTGCAGTATTCTACAGGTGAGTGTTGGTGCATTTCCCGAAAGACATTGTTTTATTGGTGGGGGGAGAAAGGAAGACCTTTCGAGGGCCGGAACATCGCTGGGGGTGTGTGTGTGTGGAAGTGTGTGTGGGGGGCTTGCTTACACATAGGCCCCACACACCACTGAAGCACCCCTCCCCCATTGCCTAGCCTGGGATAGCTGGAGTTACCAGGCTGATAACTATTGATTACCCTGGTTAACATCGTTGGGAGTGTGTGCCTGTGTGGCTCCAGCTGCCCCAGGTGAAGACATCTTCTCCCCCCACCCGAAGACCATCCCAAAGATTGTTTTGTTTTGCCATCTGGGGAGTGCACCCACCCATCGCTGTGAGGGGAGACCTGCCCTCGCAGCCTCCCTCTTTCTCACACCCCCTCTCTCTGTCTCTCCCCTCTCTCTCTGAGAGCCCTTTTCCTCCTAATCTCTTTAAAAAAAAACAATTAAGACAACTGAGCAGAGGGAGCAAGGCCCCTCCCCATTCGTTAACTAGGGGAGAGGTGTGCCTCTTTCAGAGCTCTTCTGCTCAGACATTGAAACGAGGCCAATTAAGACCATTAAGGCCTGTGACTTTGGGGTGGGTGTAGCCCTTAAAGGGACCCCGTGATGGCGACCCCATCCACGCCGGTGGCAGGGCCAGCAAGGACATATGCGCAGGCAGCGTCCACATCCACGGCGCCTCCTGCGCCTCCTGCTGCCCTGCCACCATTCAGACTGATAACTAAAAAACACGGGGTCAAGAGCGACACTCACCCCACAATGAGCATCGAGGAGTGCGTGCGGGCGATGGCTGGGGTAGTCGGCCCCTCGGCCATTGTCGCAGCCTCCAAGATGTCTGGGAAGGCCGTGTTCTTCCTGGGGTCGGAGCGGGCGGTGTCCTTGGCCCTCGAAAAGGGGCTCACGGTGCGCGGGACGTTCCTGCCGGTGGACCCTCTCGAAGCCACCGCGCAGAGGGTCATCATTTCAAACGTCCCGCCCTTTGTTCCCGCTGAGCTCCTCCTCCCTCACCTACACCAACTGGGGGAGGTAAGGTTGGGGATCAACCCCATACTGCTCGTCCTCAGGGAGAACAGCCTGCGCCACGTGTTCTCCTTCCGCCGCCAGCTCTTTGTCCGGCTGGCGCGGGAGGAGACGACGGAGGGCTATTTTAATGTGGTGCACGAGGGGACTGCCTACCGCGTCTTCTGGACGTCGGACGGCGTGCGGTGCCATGCCTGCAGGGAGGTGGGGCACGTTCGCAAGAACTGCCCCGCCTCCAAAGCCGCCAAACCACCGAAGGCGGCCAAGGCTGGCGCCGCCGCCACCCCTCCCCCTAGTAGCGTCCGTGTGCCAGGAGCTGTGGGTGCGCGGGCATCGTCGGGGGCCTTTGTTTTCACGGCCTCCGGCGGGGGGGAGGGAAGAGCGTCCGACCGGAAAGAAGACGCGGAAGAAGGCGAAACATCGAGAGGCGGGTCCCCTCGGTGCGCCAAACAACTTGTTCACCGCGCTCGGCCCAACCCCGTCACCGGTGAGCGCGGGGTGCCCTGAGCCCGTGCCCGAGCCCTCGATCAATACTGCAGAGGGGTTCGGGCGCGGGCATGATAAGGAAAAGGGGGGAGTGGAGCGGGAGGCCTCGGCAGACATGGGGGTCTCCCTGCCTCCGTTCCCCCCCAGGAACAAAAGGAGGCACCGCTCCAATGAGGCGGAGGGGGAACAACATCCCTCCGTGGAGGAGTCGGTGCCCGCCGCGTGTCCCGCGTCCCCGACCAGCGCCCCCAAGCTGCGCTGTAGGCGAGAGGAGTCTGTCCCCGGGGAGGGTGAGACAGTCGAGGCTGCCCAGTCGCTGCCTCCCGGGGATGGCGTGAAAGATCTGCCTGTCGTGGGGGGCGTGGGGCCAGCGGAGGAATGCATTGCCGCCGGGTCGAGCGTCCCGGGGACTGAGGCGGGCGGGGCCGAAAAGGCCGAACCTGAGCCCGCCCAGCCAATAACCGACTTCCCCCGGGACTTGCTCGACTCGGCAGAAAATGAAACTGCAGACAATTTTAACATACATCCACACGCTGGGCCGGGGGGGTGGCGGCGGGGATGGAGAAGAACAACAACCCTCGCCCCCTACTTTGGAGCTGGGATACTTGGTGGACCTGGAACATTACTTTGACCAGGTCTCTCCGTGTTCCCCGGTTCCTGGGGCGGAGGAGGAACCCCTTCCGCTGTCGCTTCCCGACCCAGCACCACTTTTAAAAGAGCCCAGTGGGGACTCCTCTGCCGACGATCCTGGGGGTGGGATCGGGGCAGAGCCAGGGCCGGATGGAGCGGCCGGGCCGTTTGCCGTACCTTATGTGGTCGACGGGCCGGCTGCTAGCGGCGACCTCCCGGGGGAGGACGGGGACTCGGTGGGGGACGCGGGAGAAGATCTAGAGTCCATCGCCAGTGAGGCGGTGGATCTGCTCGCGTCCCCCGCTGAGACCCTCCTCATTCCTGCAAAGGAACTCCGGGACTTTTTGGTCCAGTGCCGGGGTCGCCGCGACCAAGCCTGTCTGGCCCTGGAAAGATGGTCTGAGCCGGTGTTGCTCATCGCTTCCGTCCGCGCCGCTGCTAAAACCATGGCCGCGGGCGGGCCCTTATCAAGGGCGCAAGGCCTTGAGCTGCGCCGGCTCAAAAAGTTCCTCGCTGGGCTGCTGAAGGAGTGGAGGTCAACAAACGACTCCACTCCCTCCCCCACAATAGGCTAAGGTAGAGGTAGCACTATGCTTTTGTCATGAAGATAACCATAGCCAGCCTCAACATCAACGGCAGCAGAGAGGCATGCCGTAGATTTAACAATTTTTCGCTCCTGCGGGAGGGGAAATATGCGGTGTGCTTCCTGCAAGAAACCCACACCGTTCCGGGAGACGAAGCCACGTGGCTCCTGGAATGGCAAGGAGAGGTCCGCATGAGCCACCTCACCGCCACTTCTAGTGGGGTGGCCATCTTGCTGGCCCCGCATTTTCAGCCGGAGATCTTGGGGGTCGAGGAGCCCGTGCCAGGCCGCTTGCTGCACGTAACGGTTCGCCTGGGGGACGTGCCGCTCCATCTCGTGAACGTGTACGCCCCTCAGCCCGGCCCGCAGCAAACGCGCTTCTTCGAAGAGGTGTCCGCTCTTCTTGGCTCCGTCGACGTCGGCGACTGCATTGTTCTCGGGGGGGATTTTAACTGCACCCTCGAGGCGAGGGACCGCTCCGGTGCCCCGCAGAGCATGACGGCGATGGAGAAGTTGAGGGACCTGGTCGGGTCCTTCGACTTGGTGGACGTCTGGCGAAATCTCCATCCCGACTCCAGCGCCTTTACTTGGGTGAGGCCTGGAGTAGGATGGTCCAGAGTCGACCGTCTTTACGTGTCTCGGGAGTACGTTTCCTGCGTCCCGGCAGCCTCCATGCGGCCAGTGCCGTGTTCGGACCACCACCTGGTGTGAGCGGAGCTCGCTTCGCTCCGCGCGAGGACGGGGTCCGCGTACTGGCATTTTAACAACCAGCTGCTGGAGGACGTGCGGTTCCAGGATTCGTTCCGTCGTTTCTGGGCCGACTGGAGAAGGAAGCAGGGGGGCTTCCCCTCCTTGAGGCTATGGTGGGACGTGGGCAAGGCTCACGTCCGCGTCTTCTGTTAAGAGTACGCGAGGGGGTCGACCAAGAGGCGGGCGGCCAGGGTCGGGCGCCTAGAAAAAGAGGTGCTCGACCTGGAAGCCCGTCTCGGTCAAGTCGTCCAGGACCCGGCCCTGCGGACGGTGTACAAAGCGAAGAAGGCCACGCTGAAGGACCTGCAGCTCGTCGGGTCCCGAGGCACGTTCGTGAGGTCGCGGATCCGGTTCCTGCGGGATCTGGACCGCGGCTCCCCCTTCTTCTACTCGCTGGAAAAAAGACAGAGTGTCCGTAAGCAGCTCTTGACGCTGCTGGCCGACGACGGCTCTCTCGTCTCGGATCCGGAGGGCGTCAACAACAGGGCCCGTGAATATTACGGGGCCCTGTTCTCTCCGGAGCCGTCCAGCGAGGAAGCGCGTAGAATTTTGTGGGAGGACCTGCCGAAGGTTAGCCCGGAGGGCGCCGAAAATCTGGAAGCTCCGCTAAGCCTGGCGGAGCTGACCGGCGCCTTCGACCGGCTCTCGAGGGGAAAATCCCCGGGGCTGGACGGGCTGACCGTGGAGTTCCACAGGGCGTTCTGGGACGTCCTGGGGGGAGACTACGCGCGGGTCCTGGGGGAAAGTCTGGCGACCGGGGAGATGCCCCTCTCTTGGCGCAGGGCAGTCATCGTCCTGCTGCCTAAGAAGGGCGATCTCCACCTCCTTAAGAACTGGCGCCCGGTCTCCCTCCTCAGCACGGACTACAAAATCTTCGCCAGGGCGATGTCTGCTCGCCTTGGTGCCGTGCTGGACCACATGATCCACCCCGACCAGTCCTACACGGTCCCGGGCCGGACAATCCACGATAACATCCATCTGGTCCGGGACCTCATCCATTGTTCCCAGGAGGCTGGTCTGTCGGTCGCCTTCCTATCCCTCGACCAAGAGAAAGCGTTTGACAAGGTGGATCACAACTATCTGCTCGGAACTCTGCGCGCTTTCGGGTTCGAGACGCATTTCGTCGCCCGGATCCGACTTTTGTACGCCGCCGCGGAGTGTCTGATTAAGGTCAACGGGTCCTTGACGGCGCCCCTTCGCTTTGGGAGAGGGGTGCGCCAGGGATGCCCCATGTCCGGCCAGTTATACGGCGTCTGCGTGGAGCCTTTCCTGCGCCTCCTGCGGACGAGGTTGACGGGACTGGCTCTGCAAGGGCCGGGCGTGGAGGTCGCCCTCTCGGCTTACGCCGATGACGTGCTCCTCGCGGTAGAGGATCCCGCTGACCTGCGGAGGATGCGTGAGTGCCAGGAGATTTACTCGGCCGCATCCTCCACCAGAATCAACTGGGAAAAATGTTCCGGACTCCTGGTGGGTCAGTGGCGGGTGGACTCCCTGCCGGAGAAGCTCAGGCCTTTTGCCTGGAGCACAACCCATCCCCTCTATCTGGGAGTCTACCTTAGCCCCGACGAGGAAGCCTGGCCGGCGAACTGGCAAAAGCTGGAGGCCAAGGTCGCCGCTCGCCTAGGGCGCTGGACAGGACTGCTCCGAGTGCTGTCCTACAGGGGTCGAGCGCTAGTCATAAACCAGCTGGTGGCCGCCATGTTGTGGTACCGACTGGTCACTTTGACCCCTCTCCCTGCGTTTGTCGCCAAGATACAGAAGAAGCTGGTGGACTTCTTCTGGAACAACAGGAAGCACTGGGTCTTTGCGGCGGTCTTGAGACTCCCGCTTGGGGAGGGCGGTCAGTCGTTGGTGTTCGTCAGCACCCAGCTCGCGACTTTCCGTCTTCAGACCCTGCAGAGATACCTTTACGTCGAGCCCCCTCCCAGGTGGCGTGCTCTGGCGACGTATTTCTTCCGCCAGCAGCACGGCCTCAATTACGACACGCAGCTCCTGTTTGTGAGTGTGGGGGGCGTCAGGACCGCCCTCCGGGAGCTGCCTGTCTTTTACAAGGAACTCATCAGGGTCTGGAACAAAGTCTCCACCAAGCGCAGCTCTCCACCGGCTGGAGTGGCGGCTGTCCTGCAGGATCCGCTGCTCGGGAATCCGTACCTCCACGACCGAGATTTTAGGTGGTGGTCGGACGAGAGGGCTGTGGCTGGTGAGGTGACCAGGGTCAGGGACCTGCTCGATGGCGGAGGAGCGGGCTGGATGGCGCCAGACACGCTGGCGCGGCGCCTAAATTCTGCCAACGTCCGCCGTGCGGTCGATGCCATCGAGTTGCTAAAAACAGCTCTGGGCCCCGACTCTGTTAGGTGCATCGAGGAGGCTCAAGCACGTGGGGAGATCCCGTCCGAACTGACCCCCGTCCGGACGGAATTCCTCATTGGCGCCAAACCCTGGAACCTCCCTTGGGAGCCGGCGCCTCACAACTTGAGCCGCCTCGACAAAATCCCCTCCGTGCCTTTCAGTTCCGCGCGGAGGGGTTTCCTGTACGGGCTGCTCCTGCACACTCTCAACTTTGCCATCCTCGCCTGCCATCTGGACACGCCATGGCGTACCATCTTGCCGTCCGGAGGAGGCGGGGGTCCCCGATGGAGGGCACTCTACGCGGGAGTCCTCCCAGTATTTATCGGGGACTTGGCCTGGAGGGTGGTGCACGGAGCAGTGCCGTGCAATAAATTTTTAAGCCGGTTCACGGGCTCCCAGGCCGCCTGCAATTTCTGCGGTCTGGAAGAGTCCGTGTTCCATGTTTTTATGGAATGCACGAGGTTGCAGCCCCTGTTTCATTATTTAAAGGGGCTACTCCTGAAATTCTGGCTGCACTTCAGTCCCACACTCCTGATCTTTGGGCACCCTGTGCGGAGGGGAGCGTGTAGGTCCGAGGGCCTCCTCGTAGGACTGCTCCTGGGCACGGCCAAGGGTGCCATCAGCCGGTCCAGGCAGCGGGCGGTCGTTCAACCTGACTGCCTGCCTCTCTTCCGCGCGTACATCCGCGCCAGGGTGTCCTTGGAGATGGAGCACGCGGTGTCCACCGGTACGCTCGCGGCCTTCCGTGAGAGGTGGGCACCGGAGGGACTGGAGTGCATCGTCACGCCCGGCAACCAAATTTTAATTTGACTTTAAGTTTTAAGTTAATTTGTTTTAATTGCCGGTGCTTTGTGTCCCCCTCCCCTTTTATAGGGGGCACTTGGAGAAAAAAAATATGTTTTTGTGCCAAAAAACCCCCCGAAAAATGGGCGTTGTAAATGTTTGGTGCGTCCCCCAGATCGGGGGGCCACGGTTTAATGTTTTTGTTTACTCCAAAAGAGTTTCATGCACAAGGACCCCCAGGTCCCTCTGCACCGCAGCATGTTGTAATTTCTCCCTATTCAAATAGTATTCCCTTTTTTTGTTTTTTTCCCCCCAAGGTGAATGACCTCACACTTTCTGACATTGTATTCCATCTGCCAAACCTTAGCCCATTCGCTTAACCTATCTAAATCTCTTTGCAGCCTCTCTGTGTCCTCTGCACAACCCGCTTTCCCACTAATCTTTGTTTTGTTATACTACACTCTGTCCCCTCTTCCAGGTCATCTATGTATATTGTAAACAGTTGGGGTCCCAGCACAGATCCCTTGGCACACCACTAACCACCGATTTCCAACCCGAAAAGGACCCATTTATCCCGACTCTCTGCTTTCTGTTAGCCAGCCAATTCTCTATCCATGCTAATACATTTCCTCTGACTCCGCGTACCTTTATCTTCTGCAGTAACCTTTTGTGTGGCACCTTATCGAATGCCTTTTGAAAATCTAAATACACCACATCCATTGGTACACCTCCATCCACCATGCTCGTTATATCCTCAAAGAATTCCAGTAAATTAGTTAAACATGATTTCCCCTTCATGAATCCATGCTGCGTCTGCTTGATTGCACTATTCCTATCTAGATGTCCCACTATTTCTTCCTTAATGATAGTTTCAAGCATTTTCCCCACTACAGATGTTAAACTAACCGGCCTATAGTTACCTGCCTTTTGCTTGCCCCTTTTTTAAACAGAGGCGTTACATTAGCTGCTTTCCAATCCGGTGGTACCTCCCCAGAGTCCAGAGAATTTTGGTAGATTATAACGAATGCATCTGCTCTAATTTCCGCCATCTCTTTTAATACCCTGGGATGCATTTCATGAGGACCAGGGGACTTGTCTACCTTGAGTCGCATTAGCCTGTCCAGCACTACCCCCCTAGTGATAGTGATTGTCTCAAGGTCCTCCCTTCCCACATTCCTGTGACCAGCAATTTCTGGCATGGTTTCTGTGTCTTCCACTGTGAAGACCGAAGCAAAATAATTATTTAAGGTCTCAGCCATTTCCACATTTCCCATTATTAAATCCCCCTTCTCATCTTCTAAGGGACCAACATTTACTTTAGTCACTCTTTTCCGTTTTATATATCTGTAAAAGCTTTTACTATCCGTTTTTATGTTTTGCGCAAGTTTACCTTTCCTTTCTTTATTGCTTTCTTAGTCATTCTTTGCTATCGTTTAAAATTTTCCCAATCTTCTATTTTCCCACTAACCTTGGCCACCTTATACACATTGGTTTTTAATTTGATACTCTCCTTAATTTCCTTGGTTATCCACGGCTGGTTATCCCTTCTCTTACCATCCTTCTTTTTCATTGGAATATATTTTTGTTGATCACTATGAAAGAGCTCCTTAAAAGTCCTCCACTGTTCCTCAATTGTGCCACCATTTAGTCTGTGTTTCCAGTCTACTTTAGCCAACTCTGCCCTCATTCCATTGTAGTCCCCTTTGTTTAAGCATAGTATGCTCGTTTGAGACACTACTTCCTCACCCTCAATCTGTATTACAAATTCAACCATACTGTGAGCACTCATTCCGAGAGGATCTTTTACTAGGAGATCGTTTATTATTCCTGTCTCATTACAGAGGACCAGATCTAAGATAGCTTGCTCCCTTGTAGGTTCTGTAACATACTGTTCTAAGAAACAATCCCGTATGCATTCTATGAATTCCTCCTCCAGGCTACCCCGTGCGATTTGATTTGACCCTTTGCAGCCTCTTTGTGTCCTACCCACAACTTACTTTCCCACCTAGCTTTATATCATCAGCAAAAACTTGTATAGATTGCACTCAATCCCTTCATCTAAGTCATTGATATAGATTGTAAAAAGCTGAGGTCCAATCATTGATACTTGCAGTGCTCCACTAGTTACAGCTTGCCAACCAGAAAATGATCTGTTTATTCCTATTCTTGGTTTTCTGTCCATTAACCAATCCTCAATCCAAGCTAATACATTATCTCCAATCCCATGAGCCCTAATTTTGTGTAATAACCTCGTGTGTGGCATCTTATTGAAGGCTTTCTGAAAATTGAAATACACTGCATTCACTGGTTGCCTCTTATCTACCCTACTAGTTACAACTTCCCTTCCGGGTTGACTCTGCACAATCATAGTATGATTTTCTAAATGCCTTGTACCACATAGAAACATAGAAACATAGAAACATAGAAACATAGAAAATAGGTGCAGGAGTAGGCCATTCGGCCCTTCTAGCCTGCACCGCCATTCAATGAGTTCATGGCTGAACATTCAACTTCAGTACCCCATTCCTGCTTTCTCGCCATACCCCTTGATCCCCCTAGCAGTAAGGACCTCATCTAACTCCTTTTTGAATATATTTAGTGAATTGGCCTCAACAACTTTCTGTGGTAGAGAATTCCACAGGTTCACCACTCTCTGGGTGAAGAAGTTCCTCCGCATCTCGGTCCTAAATGGCTTACCCCTTATCCTTAGACTGTGACCCCTGGTTCTGGACTTCCCCAACATTGGGAACATTCTTCCTGCATCTAACCTGTCTAACCCCGTCAGAATTTTATATGTTTCTATGAGGTCCCCTCTCATTCTTCTGAACTCCAGTGAATACAAGCCCAGTTGATCCAGTCTTTCTTGATAGGTCAGTCCCGCCATCCCGGGAATCAGTCTGGTGAACCTTCGCTGCACTCCCTCAATAGCAAGAATGTCCTTCCTCAGGTTAGGAGACCAAAACTGTGCACAATACTCCAGGTGTGGCCTCACCAAGGCCCTGTACAATTGTAGTAACACCTCCCTGCCCCTGTACTCAAATCCCCTTGCTATGATGGCCAACATGCCATTTGCTTTCTTAACCGCCTGCTGCACCTGCATGCCAACCTTCAATGACTGATGTACCATGACACCCAGGTCTCTTTGCACCTCCCCTTTTCCTAATCTGTCACCATTCAGATAATAGTCTGTCTCTCTGTTTTTACCACCAAAGTGGATAACCTCACATTTATCCACATTATACTTCATCTGCCATGCATTTGCCCACTCACCTAACCTATCCAAGTCGCTCTGCAGCCTCACAGCATCCTCCTCGCAGCTCACACTGCCACCCAACTTAGTGTCATCCGCAAATTTGGAGATACTACATTTAATCCCCTCATCTAAATCATTAATGTACAGTGTAAACAGCTGGGGCCCCAGCACAGAACCTTGCGGTACCCCACTAGTCACTGCCTGCCATTCTGAAAAGTACCCATTTACTCCTACTCTTTGCTTCCTGTCTGACAACCAGTTCTCAATCCATGTCAGTACACTACCCCCAATCCCATGTGCTCTAACTTTGCACATCAACTCTTGTGTGGGACCTTGTCGAATGCCTTCTGAAAGTCCAAATATACCACATCAACTGGTTCTCCTTTGTCCACTTTACTGGAAACAGCCTCAAAAAATTCCAGAAGATTTGTCAAGCATGATTTCCCTTTCACAAATCCATGCTGACTTGGACCTATCATGTCACCTCTTTCCAAATGCACTGCTATGACATCCCTAATAATAGATTCTAGCTTTTTCCCGGCTGCTGATGTCTGCTAACTGGCCAATAGATCTCGGTTTTCTCTCCCCCTCCTTTCTTGAATATGGAGTTATATTTGCTTCCTTCCAATCCTTGGGGAGTTCTGGAAGATTAAAATAAATGTATCCATTATCTCTGTAGCCACCTATTTGAAAACTCTAGGATGTAGGTCAGCAGGTCCAGAGGATTTGTTGGCTTTTAGTCCCATTAATTGCTCTATTACTATTTGTTTACTAATACTAATTCCTTTAAGTTCCCCATTCTTACTAGACTCTTGGTTCTGCATTATTTCCGGATTTTTTTTATTGTGTCTTCTTTTTTGAAGACAGATACAAAGTATTTGTTGAATGTCTCTGCCATTTCCTTATTCTTCATTATAATTTCTCCTGTCTCTGCCTCGAAGGGACCCACATTTATTTTCGCTAATCTCTTCCTTATTACATACCTATAGAAGCTTTTACAATCTGTTTCTATGTCTCTTGCAGGTTTACTCTCATATTCTATTTTCTCTCTCTATCAATTTCTTGGTTCTCCTTTGCTGAATTCTAAAATCCTCCCAATCCTCAGGCTTACTGCTCTTTTTGGCAATATTATAAGCCTCTTCCTTTGATCTAATACTATCTTTAATTTATCTTGTTAGCCACGGTTGGACCATTTTTATTCCTTACAGGTGTGTATTTTTGTTGTGAATTATGAATTATTTCTTTAAATGTTCACCATTGCTTATCTACCGTCTTATCTTTTAATCTACTTTCCCAACCTATCTTAGCCAATCGAACTCTCATACCTACATAGTTGGCTTTAAATAGAAACATAGAAATTTACAGCACAGAAGGAGGCCATTTCGGCCCATCGTGTCCACGCCGGCCGACAAAGAGCCGCACGGCCCTCGGTCAGCAGCCTGAAGGTTACATATAAACCTATGAACAATAGCCGAAAGGTAAAGAGCACCCAGCCCAACCAGTCCGCCCCACACAACTGCGACACCCCTTACACTGAAACATTCTACACTCCACCCCAATCGTTGCCATGTTCAGATTTAAGACCCTATTTTCGGATTTACTAAATCACTCTCAAACTCAATTTAAAATTCTATCACATTATGATTACTGCACCCCGAGGCTCCTTTACTGCAAGGTTATTAATTAACCCTGTCTCATTGCACAATACTAGACCTAAAATAGCATGTTCCCTATTTGGCTTCTTGACATACTGATCTAGAAAACTATCTTGAATGCATGCCATGAACTCATCCTCTGCATTATTACTGCAAATTTGGTTTGCCAAGTCTATATGAAAATTAAAGATCCCCATGATCATTGTAGAGTAAACCTTGTTGCACGCATCTCTAATTTCCTGAGTTATACTGTGCTCAACGCTACAACTCCTGTTAAGAGGCCTACAGACTGCTCCCACCAGTGTTTTCTGCCCCTTGTTGTTTCTTACCTCCACCTAAAGTGATTCTACATCTAAGATCCTTTCTCTCTACTGTCTTTATCCCATCCTTTATTATCAGGGCTATCCCCCACCCTAACTTTTTCATTCCACCCATCTCTTCTAAAACTCAAGTATCCTTGGTCACTCTGCAACCACATCTCCATAATGTTTATTCGAGCAAACCCATTTAATTCTCTCTGTGCTATTAATTCATCTATTTTGTTGTGAATGCTTTGCGCATTCAGATATAGTGCCTTTAGCTTGAACTTTTATTCTCTTTTCCCTGATGTTTCCTTCTGTAGAAGTTTTATTCAAGGTGATCCAGAATTTAAAAAAATATACACAGCAATGGCAAAATCTTACAGAAAAATACTTAAAATAAATGCTAGGTGTGCTAAGGGCACGTGAAAGCCAATCATAATCGATAGCCAAACCTGGGCTCATCGTGTGCAACAACTGAGATCTTTGGTAAAGGCAATCAAATATATGAAGGAGTATAACCTTCCTAGATTTCTTAAACCCACCATTTTGATTAAGGAGAGTTTGGGGAAATTGGGGAGGAAGAATGGGATCTCACACAACTATATTGAACAAAAATAAGAATTGTGTTTTTAATAATGTAGAACCCATTGTTGGAA
Organism: Pristiophorus japonicus; assembly: GCF_044704955.1. Taxonomy (NCBI): domain Eukaryota; kingdom Metazoa; phylum Chordata; class Chondrichthyes; family Pristiophoridae; genus Pristiophorus; species Pristiophorus japonicus. The sequence goes on along the minus strand of NC_091982.1, from coordinate 82,216,830 downwards.
GAAGGTAAACATGGATGATTTTGCAGTAACCCCTGTGGAGTGCTGCACACAATCAAAATTCAGTTTTTGAAGAAAATAAAATTTTCCCTCCAATTTTGTCTTGTTGTTGCCAAACATTTTGGCCCAGATTTTGCAGTCAATGGTGAAGGAACGGTGCTCACCGTTCATTATGCTAAACAGCTGCACAGACCTTTCATGGGCTTTTGTGTAACAACTTATGGTAATTAAAGATCCATTTCAGCATGATGCCCTCTACAGAGGATCTGGGATCTGTGTGAACAGGGAAAGCAACAGTGTACCTCTTCAACCAATCAGATTGAAGGATCCTTACTAAGACACAAAGGGCTGGATTTTCGGTTGTCTATAGCCTCAGTTAACGGCCAGAGGGGGCGTTAATGGGAGCGGTTAGAGCTTAGCAACCGGGCTCGTAGCTTTTAGCACCGTGACTGAAAATTCATTCGTGGCTCACCGGGGGCGCAAACCGCTAGCGCCTGGCTGCTGACGATCAGTCCGATCATGACGTATTCCTGGTGCAACCCGGTTGCTAAATTCGGTGCTTGCATCTCATTAAGCACCCGCCAATAACAACGTCTGGAAAAACAGTCGGTACAGGCTTGCAGCGTAGTTAACTGTTGGCTACTTAAAGGGATGAGGAAGCGCTTCCCTCGGAGGTCACAGTCAGTGCAATGTTTACACAGAGCACGGTGCGGGAGCCTCCGAGATTGCAGCGGCAGACAGACCATAACAGTACAGGTTGAAAAGAAGTGATTTTGAAAACTTTAATAGGTGCATTACTATGCCGTGCCTTTAAGACTCGGCTTTTCCCGGGATCTGATTTGGAGTTCCGCGCATGCACAATGGGCCCGCAAAATGTACCGACAAGCTTTTGGTATCGTCCCCCGTCCCCTGTCCCTCCCCAGCCCTGGTGTGCAACGGCTGATTTATCACCCCTTTCAGCTCTTTGACCGATTCTGACGAATTTCTGGGTGCGAGACGCAAAAAGTACCGCTCCGCTTGGATTACGGTGCAATTGAAAATTCACGTACACTTGATTGAACAAGCCTTAACTTTTTCTGGCGTGTTTAGTGGGTATCTAGTGGGCAAGCACTGCAATATCCTGCCCTTCATGCGTTATAATACCAAATCTCTCGGCCAGCTACCAGTGCATCAAAGCTTGTGGAGGACCAGGGCATCTCGGACAGCAAATTTCTGATTTCTACATTTAACCGTGCATGTGCGGACACTGGAAGTTGCTGTCCAATTTACTCCATAGTAACGGTGAGTCCCGATAGCCGCACCGTTATTCTTAGCGCAAAGTCCAGGCCATAATAACTCAATGTTGAGTATGGCTGCACAAGTGTTGCCTGCCCTCCAGAACCTCGATGTAGCCATTTTGCTGTGATTATTGGCAGGCAATTTGATCCTGTCCTCACCTGCCGTGCACATATGTACTTTCAAGCTGGAGTTACTGGACAGGAACTGCAACATTTTTAATTTTTAAATTCTTCCCAGACCAGGGGTGCCCAATGTAAGTTGCAGTGCACCCCCACTGCAATCTGCTAATTGAGCACATACCAGGGCTAAACCTGGTCTGTTTCACACTGGGGCAATGTATTCATTCTTTAGCAGCACTTGGAAATATTTACAAATATATGGGTCACCCTTCAGATAAATGGGCTGCTCACCAGCTTCATCTCAGACTTTAGCCTGCTAATTCCAGCTCTCTCACTTTTTGTCACTCCAGCGTGATCCATATCATGGATGGAAACATATTTCCTGGTAGAATGATGAACTGTGAAAAGACAAGCAAGATGGTTACAGCTAGAACAGTTACACAAATGGCACAAACTGGATAGGTGTTCTACCTGAAAATAGGTTGTGACATAATTTCAAACAGAATGATAGAATAAAGGATAGGACTTTAAAAAAAGTTCTGCAGGAGTCTCATTGAGACACATTTAGGGTGAAAAACAGACAATATAAAAACTTGTTCACATACATGGATTTCATTTTTGAGACATTTCCAATCTATGGTGAAATAGACAGCTGAATAGTAGAAGTGTGATATGACAACTGAAATGGCTATTTGAAGCAAAATGATTGACAGATATTTAAAGGGTTTAAATTACTCTAAAATTCTTTATGCAATATTCTAAGAGAGACATTAATTTGTTTATTTTAAATGGGTCAACATCTCTTCAAATAATGCCAAAGTAATTTTACGCAAGTACTTATGCAGGATTCTACCATTGGAAAATAAACTTCGATATTAGCTGCACTGCAGCTAATAAGAAAAGAAAAGATAAGAACTAGAAAACTCCTCCAGCTCACCTCCATGTACAACACAGTTATAACATTTTATTCTTTCCTACTACCTGATCCCTCTACCCTCCAATAATTGTTTATGCTTCCTGGATGTTTTCTTCACTTTACAATTTTATGCAAAGAGGAAACAGCTGAGTGGCCTTTACGGTTCCTACCAATTTCTGAACACCGCCATCCATTCATCTTCACACGTAGATGATCATGTGAACTGAAATACAGCTCAATCTATCCTCTGCCAACTACGCCAGCTTTGGGGATTTCAGTTCCAACTAGAATTACATTTTCAAATACCGTCCATTATATATAAATATAAAATATATATATATATATAACATATTAAAAATGTTGCAATATAGTAATGCATTCCTGACTTCCTGAATCACACTTATTTCCTGCAACACAATTATTTCTGTTAAACCACCTATCACTCTTAAATCTTTATCATTCTTCCTTTGCCGTTGAAACACACAAGGCATTATCAATCAACACCATCAAATTCTGACTGTATTGGATGACTGTATTGGTGCCGTTTCCTGATTGCGCCCTGAACTAGAAAATTTCATACACTTTGCATCCAATTTCCACCCTTCCCTTGGCTCCCTTCCTCGACTTCTCTGTCTCCATTTCTGGGGATAGGCTGTTGACAAACATCCACTATAAGCCCACTGACTCCCAGAGTTATCTAGACTACACTTCCTCACACCCCCGCTTGCTGTAAGGACTCTATTCCATTCTCCCGTTTCTACGTCTCCTCCGCATCTGTTCTGATGATGCCACCTTCCATACTCGTGCTTTCGATATGTCTTCCTTTTTCGTTAACCAAGGATTTCCCTGAACCGTGGTTGACAGGGCCCTCGGCCGTTTCCGTTTCATTTCGCACACTTCTGCTCTCACCCCTTCCCTTCCCTCCCAAAACCACGATAGGGTTCCCCTTGTCCTCACCTTTCACCCCATCAGCCTCCACATTCAATGGCTCATCCTCCGCCATTTCTGCCACTTCCAGTATGATTCCACCACCAGATACATCTTCCCCTCCCCTCTCCTTTCAGCATTCCTAAGGGACCGTTCCCTCCGCGACACCCTGGTCCACTCCTCAATCACCCCCAACACCCCTTCCTCTCCTCACCGCACCATCCCACGCAAGCGCAGGAGATGGAACACCTGCCCTTTTACCTCCTCCCTTCCCCTGTCCAGGGTCCCAAACACTCCTACCGGGCGAAACAGCGATTTACTTGCACTTCTTGCAATTTAGTATACTGAATTCGTTACACATGATGTGCTATCCTCTACATTAGGGAGACCAAATGCAGATTGGGTGACCACTTTGCAGAACACCTTTGTTTAGTCCGTAAGGGTGACCCCGAGCTTCTGGTCACCAGCCACATTAATTCCCCACTGCACTTCCACTGTGATCTCTCTGTCCTTGACCTATTACATTGAGCTTCATTGGAAAAGTGTAAGCTTGAGGAACAGCACCTCATCTTTTGATTAGGCACTTTGCAGCCTTCTGGACTCGACATCGTATCATGTATGTATGCTTGGGGTTACTAGTCAGGTGGCGCCACTGTCGGAGGTCATTGGGCTGTACACACAGGTGTGTGGCCCAGGTATAAAGGGCAAGCCATCATGTAACGTAATCACTTTGGGCCCGAATAAAGCAGAGCCAGGTTCATACCTGTGTTAGTTTACAGTATTCAGTCTATCGAGTTATTACATACATAACATTTGGCGACAAGGTAACTTAAGAACCTTCGCATGCAAAAATGAGCACAATTGGAATTCTGGAGAGAGTCGTGGAGGGAAAGGACTGGGCAGATTTTGTAGCTCGCCTGGACCAGTACTTCGTGGCCAACAAAATGGAGGAACTCACTGACGCAGTTAGGCACACTGTTTGCGGTCCGAAAGTCTATGGACTCAAAAAATCTTCTCTCGCTTGCAAGTCCAACAGACAAGACTATGAGGAATTGTGTGCTCTGGTACATGACCATCTCAAACCAGAAGGAGGCATCATCATCTCATGATATCGATTCTACAAGCACATTCGTTCTGAGGGCCAGGATGTGTCGGAATTCGTTGCCGACCCAAGACGTCTAGCTGGACCGTGTAAGTTTGAAAACGCGTTGGGAGACATGCTGCGGGACTTCTTTGTAATCGGCATCAACCATGAGGTGATCCTGCGTAAGCTACTGGCGGCGGGGACGCTGGATTTGAGCAAGGCCACCATGATTGCCCAGGCATGCATGACGATGGACAAAAACTTAATGCAGTATAATGTGGATAAATGTGAGGTTATCCATTTTGGGGGCAAAAACACGAAGGCAGAATATTATCTGAATGGCGACAGATTAGGAAAAGGGGAGGTGCAACGAGACCTGGGTGTCATGATTCGTCAGTCATTGCAGGTTGGCATGCAGGTACAACAGGCGGTGAAGGTGGTAAATGGTATGTTGGCCTTCATAGCTAGGGGATTTGAGTATAGGAGCAGGGAGGTCTTACTGCAGTTGTACAGGGCCTAGGTGAGGCCTCACCTGGAATATTGTGTTCAGTTTTGGTCTCCTAATCTGAGGAAGGACGTTCTTGCTTTTGAGGGAGTGCAGCGAAGGTTCACCAGACTAATTCCAGGGATGCCTGGACTATCATATGAGGACCTTTATTCACTGGAGTTTAGAAGGATGAGAGGGGATCTCATAGAAACTGTAGCGTATGTAGACACCTTTAGTAATGACTCCACGAGACAGGGTACGATACTTAAACTGTGCAGACCTGCAGTCCTTTATTTGCAGCTCCTGAGTGCCGACAACAAGCTGTGAGTTCCCTTTTATACTGGGTTACCGGCCGTGTGCAGGCAACCCCTAGGTATCCAGCAGCAGCACCCTCTGGTGTACCGGTAGGGTGTGTACAGTATAAGGGTACATTCAATGTGGCATAACAGTGTTACAGACATCACACAGTAAACAGGCATGCATTCACAACAGAAACGTATAAGATTCTGACGGGACTGGACAGGTTAGATGCAGGAAGAATGTTCCCGATGTTGGGGAAGTCCAGAACCAAGGGGCATAGTCTTAGGATAAGGGGTAGGCCATTTAGGACGGAGATGAGGAGAAACTTCTTCACTCAGAGAGTTGTTAACCTATGGAATTCCCTGCCGCAGAGAGTTGTTGATGCCAGTTCATTGGATATATTCAAGAGGGAGTTAGATATGACCCTTAAGGCTAAGGGGATCAAGGAATATGGAGAGAAAGCAGGAAAGGGGTACCGAGGGAATGATCAGCCATGATCTTATTGAATGGCAGTGCAGGCTCGAAGGGCCGAATGGCCTACTCCTGCACCTATTTTCGATGTTTCTATGTTTCAGATGTCATCGAAAAGTCGTAACTCGGCAAGTACTCTAAACAAGATTGTATCATCGTTTGGCAGAGCTGCGTATGGCAGGGCCTACTCAACTGCATATGCGAAACCTGTGGCTGCCCAAAGTCCGCCAACGGGAATAAGAACATAAGAAATAGGAACAGGAGTAGGCCATACGGCCACTCGAGCCTGCTCCGCCATTCAATAAGATCATGGCTCATCTGATCATGGACTCAGCTCCACTTCCGGGCCCACTCCCCATGACCCCTTATCCCCTTATCATTTAAGAAACTGTCTATTTCTGTCTTAAATTTATTCAATGTCCCAGCTTCCACAGCTCTCTGAGGCAGCGAATTCCACACATTTACAACCCTCTGGGAGAAGAAATTTCTCCTCATCTCAGTTTTAAATGGGCGGCCCCTTATTCTAAGACCGTGTCCTCTAGTTCTAGTCTCCCCCATCAATGGAAACATCCTCTCTGCATCCACCTAGTCAAGCCTCCTCATAATCTTATATGTTTCGATAAGATCACCTCTCATTCTTCTGAATTCCAATGAGTAGAGGCCCAACCTACTCAACCTTTCCTCATAAGTCAACCCCCTTATCCCCGGAATCAACCTAGTGAACCTTCTCTGAACTGCCTCCAAAGCAAGTAAATATGGAAACCAAAACTGCACGCAGTATTCCAGGTGTGGCCTCACCAATACCTTATATAGCTGTAGCAAGACTTCCTTGCTTTTATACTCCATCCCTTTTGGAATAAAGGCCAAGATACCATTGGCTTCCTGATCACTGCTGCATCTGCATACTATCCTTTTGTGTTTCATGCACAAGTACCCCCAGGTCCCGCTGTACTGCGGCACTTTGCAATCTTTCTACATTTAAATAATAACTTGCTCTTTGATTTTTTCTGCCAAAGTGCATGACCTCACACTTTCCAACATTATACTCCACATCTTCCCAATTTTTCCCCACTCACTTAGCCTGTCTATGTCCTTTTGCAGATTTTTTGTGTCCTCTTCACACATTGCTTTTCCTCCCATCTTTGTATCATCAGCAAACTTGGCTACGTTACACCTTTCACCGTGTTGACGTTGTGGGGGCAATCATCAGTGTCGGGTTTAAACAGTACATTTGTAAAGGCTGTTCGAGACTGGGGCATCTCCAGCGCATGTGTCCGCAACTGAGCAAGCGCGCTGCGACACGCCACGTAGAGGATGATGACCAGTATAGCGCGGATCCCGATATGCAATCCGAGATACCAGAGGAGGATGTGTATGGATTGTATTAGTTCCTAACAAAGAGCCAACCAATGTGCCGGTAACAACGGAATTGGACATGGGTGCAAGTCAATCAATAATGAGCCAGAGGACATTCGACAAGCTGTGGAACATTAAGGCAGTGAGACCTAAGCTGAGTCCAGTCAATGCCAAGTTGCGTACATACACTAAAGAACTCATAACGGTGATTGGCAGTGCAGTAGTCAAGGTGTCGTATGATGGTGCGGTTCATGATTTACCATTATGGATTGTTCCAGGCAATGGTCCAACGCTGTTTGGCAGGAATTGGCTAAAAAATTCAAATGGAATTGGAACGATATCAAAGTGTTGTCATTGGAAGATGATACTCCATGTGTTCAAGTGCTGAGCAAATTCCCCTCTATGTTTGAACCAGGCATTGGCAAATTCACGGGAGCCAAGGTACAGAGCGACGTGGACTCAGATGCAAGACCCGTCCATTAAAAAGCTCGAGCGGTTCCGTGCATGATGAGGAAGGTGGTCAAAATCAAACTGGACAGACTCCAGAGTGAAGGGGTCATATCACTGGTTGAATTTAACGAATGGGCCAGCCCCATTGTTCCTGTGTTGAAGAATGATGGCACTATCAGGATTTGTGGCAACTACAAGGTTAAGATCAACCGAGTTTCGAAACAGGATCAATACCCATTATCGAAGGCTGATGACCTGTTTGCAACGCTAGCCGGGGGGGGGGGGGGGGGGGGGGAAGTCGTTCACTAAACTGGATCTGATGTCGGCCTACATGACACAGGAGCTGTCGAAGAAAGTTACGTGCATCAACACTCAAACAGGTGTCCTTTCGGAATTCGCTCGGCTGCAGTCATATTTCAGAGGAACAAGGATAGTCTACTGAAGTCTGTCCCTAGAACCGTCGTGTTCGAAGATGACATCCTGGTCACAGGTCGTGACACCGCCGAACATCTGAACAACCTGGAAGAGGTTCTACATCGTCTGGACAAAGTGGGACTCAGACTGAAATGTTCAAAGTGCGCCTTCATGGCACTGGAAGTCGAATTCCTGGGGAGGAAAATTGCTGCTGACGGCATCAGGCCTATGGACTCGAAAACTAAGGCCATCAAAAATGCACCCAAATTTCAGAATGTGACGGAACTGCGTTCATTCCTGGGTTTACTCAACTATTTCTGTAATTTCCTACCTAGATTGAGCACTTTATTAGAGCCACTGCACATGCTGCTAAGAAAAGGCGACAGCTGGGTTTGGGGTGCATCTCAAGACAGAGCTTTTGGGAAAGCTACTAATCTGCTTTGCTCTAACAAGCTGCTGGTACATTATGATTCGTGTCAGCATCTAGTAGTGGCCTATGCTGCTTCGTCATATGGAGTTGGTTGCGTGCTCCAACAAGCTAATGAGTCGGGTAAACTACAACCTGTTGCGTATGCTTCTAAAGGTTTGTCTAATGCAGAAAGAGCTTACAGCATGGTAGAAAAAGAAGCATTAACCTGTGTGTATGGGGTTAAAAAGATGTAGCAGTACCTGTTTGGTCTTCAGTTTGAACTGGAAATAGATCACAAGCCACTCATTTCATTGTTTTAGGAAAACAAAGGTATCAATATCAATGCATCGTCCCGCATCCAGAGGTGGGCGCTGACATTATCTGCCTATGATTATGTCATTCACCATAGACCTGGCACCGAGAATTGTGCTGATGCACTTAGCCATCTGCCGTTGCCCACACCGGAGGTGGAGACGTCACAACCTGCAGACCTACTGTTAGTTATGGATGCTTTTGAAAGTGAAGGAACCCCTGTCACGGCTCAACAAGTTAAGACCTGGACCAGCCAGTTCCCGATATTATCGGTTGTGAAACGTTGTGCCCTTAGTGGTGATTGGTCTACCATACCCAAGCAAATGGGTGATAAGACCAAACCTTACAACTATCGCAAAGACGAACTATCCATTCAGTTAGATTGTTTACTGTGGGTTAATTGTGTTGTTATGCCTAAGAAAGGCAGAGAAAAATTTGTACATGACCTACATAGCACTCATCCCGGTATTGTCATGATGAAAGCCATTGCCAGGTATCATGTATGGTGGCCTGGATTTGACTCTGATCTGGAATCCTGTGTGCATCAGCTAAGTAAAGCACCAGCGGATTCGCTGCTGAGACTGTGGCTGTGGCCAGCTAAACCATGGTCCAGGATCCACATCGACTTTGCAGGTCCCTTCCCAGGACAGATGTTTTTAGTTGTGGAGGATGAATATTCCAAGTGGATAGTGTTATGTATGAAGAAAGAGTCAGACTGAACACTGTGAGCTCAAAGTAACGTGCGACCTTGGTCTTTTTATTGCAGGTCTCCAGAGTGCCTCTCCAAACTGTGAGGCCTCCTTAAATACCTGTGCTCCTAAGGGATTATGGGATCCCTTGGGACTCCAGGGGTGAGCCCTCTGGTGGCTGTCCAGAGTAAATAAAGTTTACATATATAACAGATAGAGTGTATAATCATGTCATCCAGTACATCCACAGCTACCATTGAGAGCCTTCATGTCATGTTTGCCACTCATGGTCTGCCCAACATCGCCGTAAGCGACATCGAACCTTGCTTCACTAGTCTGGAGTTTCAAGAGTTCATGAAACTCAACGGTATCAAACATGAGGTCAGCAACATTCAAACCCACATCTAATGGTCAAGCAGAACGTGCAGTCCAAACCATCAAACAGAGTATGAAATGTGTAACTCAAGGTTCACTGCAGACTCGCTTGTCACGCATATTGCTTAGTTATAGGACAAGACCCCACACGCTTACCGGGGTCCCTCCTGCTGAACTATTGATGGAGAGGTCTCAAGATCAAGTTCTCTCTTGTCCACCCTGACTTGAACGATCATGCTGAATACAGACGTCAAAGTCAGCAGTGGTATCATGATCACGCTGCTGTGTCATGCGACATTTCTGTTAACGATTCTGTGTAAGTACTAAATTATGGTCAAGGTCCCAAGTGGATCGCTGGTACTGTTACGGCCAAGGAGGGTAACAGAGTGTTTATCGCCAAGCTCAAAAATGGGCAAACATGCAGGAAACATGTTGATCAGATAAAGCTGCAGCACACGGATGAGCCGGAACAGTCTGAGGAAGACACAATCAATCAGTGACCAACCAACCTACCCTCAGTCATCAGAGGACTCTGCTGTCATCAGTGAATCTGGACTTTCAATCCCTGACATGGTCATTGCCTCTCCCATCAGATCGGCTACCCAGCCCCCAGTCATAACAGACTCAGAATGCTTGCCCAAGGCTAGAGTTGAACGGAGACGATCAATTCAGGAGCAGAAAGCCTCGGAGCGTCTCAATTTGTAAAAAGACTTACTAATATCTTAAAGGGGATATTGTCATGTATGTATACTTGGGGTTACTCGCCACCAGGTGGCACCACTGTCGGAGGTCATGGGCTGTATGTACGGGCCAGGTATAAAAGGCAAGCCATCATATAATGTAATCATTTTGGGCCCGAATAAAGCAGAGCCAGGTTCGTACCTGTGTTAGTTTACAGTATTCAGTCTATCGAGTTATTACATACATAACACATCGAGTACAACAATCTCAGACCATAACCTCCACCCCTATTTTCTTTCCCCAGACAGCAGCTGTTGATGATTCTGCCATTCCCATTTGAAACATTTAATCAATCCTGCCTTCCATCCTATCACAGACCATCCCTTTTGTTCTTTCCTCACCTCTTCCCCCTTCCCTGCCTCTGCACCTGGTTAAAATCTGTTACATCTCCAACTTTTTCCAGTTCTGATGAAGGGTCACAGACATGAAACATTAACTATGTTTCTCTCTCCACAAATGCTGCTTGACCTGCTGAGTATTTCCAGCATTTTCCATTTTCATTACCATTTAATTCTGTCTTGTGCTTTGGCTTCTAGCTTGTCTAGTTGTAAGTGGACTTCAGCTGCGTCCATTGTTATTGTGATCCGTAGAGTTCCTCATGTTCAATCGCTAGCTCTTTTTCCTTGGGCTTCCATTTCCATATTTGCTTTGGGATCCTTGTATCAGGTATTCTCAGAAAGTGACCAATGTAGGTCCATCTTTTCTCTCAGACTATAATAGTCAGTCAGCGGTGACATTTATGCTCTCTGAAGTACACTTTCATTAGTAACTTTGTTAAACTATCTGATGTTAAATAGTTGTTGCAAGCATCTAAACTAGAAGCTGTTGAGCTTGTTTTGGATGGCTTTGTTGGACCACCACATTTCTGATTCATGTAGGAGCAAAGCCAGCACATCACTCTTAAAAATTCTCAACTTTCTCCAATCAAATTTGATTTCCAGATTGAGTGAAGCATTTGAAAAGCTTCACGCTTAAACTTACCTTACATTTATCTCCCCTCCCAATGAGCTCTCCTGTTTACAAGGCAGGGAACATTGTTCATAAACCTATTAAAATTGATTGATGTACTACTGTTGCTTCTCCTGTGGCCTCAATCCTCCAATTCCACTCCCAAAGGTGGTCTCTTTAACCACGCCCAATTCCAACCTGTGGATTTTGTTTACCGCAGGGCAGGATTCATTAAAGGACTTCTCCAGTACTGAGCTCATATTGTAATTGTCACCTGAAGCTGGTGATTACAATGCAAGTATAGTCTGCCTTCTAGCTTGTAAAGTTCTGTCCCCTCAGTACAGATTCACACGAGGCATGTTGTGAAGTCAAGGTCACTCTGGACCTGCACCTTTATTTCACAGCTCTGGAATGCTGCACTTGCCTGAGACCTGTCCTTATATACTTGTCTCTTGCAAGTGCACCCCTGGTGGTAAGGTATGCTGGTGGTTACAGGTCATATCTTATTACAGTCATGTATAGCATGTTAGGATACAGTTATATATAATAATGGAAGATACATGAGCTCACGTTAGCTATCCACGTGTACAGAATCTAACCCCTGAATAATTTTGAAGAACTCAATATATTCCCCGGAAGCCTGTTCTTTTTCTCAGCTCTCTAAAACAGTCCTGATGATTAAACTAGTTAGAAATCAAGTGACCCTCTCTGAACCTTTTCCAGCGCCTCGACATCCCCCACCGTGAGGGGACCAAAATCAGCTACTGTTCCACAGGAGAACAGACCAAAGCCTTATACAAGGCAAGGATTGTATTTCTAGTTTTATATTTAAATTGTTCTAGAAATTCAGCCTAGCACACTATTCACTTATGAAACAGCTTTGGGACACTTGTGAGTACAAAAGGCATCTGCAAAGTATTGTTAGTTAACCAAATCATATTTATAGTTTTCCCTGTTCATAATTGAATCCATGTTGGAAAAGTCAACTGAGGTTATAAGCCACTGATGTAGTTTCAGAATGATCCATTTTAATAGCATCTTACTTTGACGGATCACATTGCTGAGCACTAAATATTACTTTTGGTCAGTGTATTTCATTAGTGTTATAACCATGCACATACTTTAGTAAAAGAATAAATTAGGTAAAATTTTAAAAAAATACCATTTTTCTCAACTTTAAATTCCTTTCCGCTCAGAATATGGTGCAGAAGTGTCTTCAAATCAAAGGGTCTCATAGACATTAAATGTTCAGTTGCTTCTTCACCTAAAAAGTCAAAATTGATGGGAATGAATATTAAGATGAGATTATTGCAATTAGAAAATCAAACAGAATGCTATGATCATATCACAAATATATTCTAGCATAAGCCTCTGGAGGTTATGTGGAGACTTTCCAATGCACTAGTCAAACCACACTTGGAGCACCGTAGTTGATTCTGGTCACAGCACAAAAACCATATACATGCAGTAGACAGGATGCAAAAAGGCTAACGATCGATCTTGAGTATAGAAAAAGTATAAGCTGTGAGAAAAGACTCAACAAGCTTAAACGTTACAGCTAGAAAGAGGGAGGTTACATTTGAAAGATCACAAAAACAAAAAGATTATGCGATAGTTGACACAATATTGAAGGATGATTAACCTAAGACTAACCCACAAAAATTGAATGATTTTTAGATAGGTCATTCTGTTTGGGCTTTAAAAAAAAATCTGATTTAAAAACAAATTATTCTGGGATGTGGGCGTCGCTGGCAAAGCTAGCATTTATTGTCCATCCCTAATTGCCCTCGAGAAGGTGGGCCGCCTTTTTGAACTGCCGCAGTCCTTGTGGTGAAGGTACTCCCATAGTGCTGTTCGGGAGGGAGTTCCAGGATTTTGACCCAGCGACGATGAAGGAACGGCAATATATTTCCAAGTCAGGATGGTGTGTAACTTGGAGGGGAACTTGCAGATGATGGTGTTCCCTTGTCCTTCCAGGTGGCAGAGGTCACGAGTTTGGGAGGTGCTGCAGAAGCCATGGTCAGTTGCCACAGTGCAGCCATGGTGCACCAGTGGTGGAGGGAGTGAATGCTGAAGGTGTTAGATGGGGTGCCAATCAAGCAGTCTGCTTTGTCCTGGATGGTGTTGAGCTTCTTGAATATTGTTGGAGTTGCACTCATCCAGGCAAATGGAGAGTATTCCATCACACTCCTGACTTGTGCCTTGTAGATGGTGGAAAGACTTTGGGGAGTTAGGAGACGAAACACTTGCCACAGAATACCCAGCCTCTGACACACTCTTGTTGCTGCAGTATTTATGTGGCTGGTCCAGTTTCTGGTCAATGGTGACCCCCCCCCCCACCCAGGATGTTGATTGTGGGGGATCCGGCGATGGTAATGCCGCTGAATATCAAGGGGAGGGAGTTAGACTCTTGCTTGTTGGAGATGGTTATTGCCTAGCACTTGTGTAGCGCGAATGTTACTTGCCACTTATCAGCCCAAGCCTCAATGTCGTCCAGGTCTTGCGAATGGAACTGAACACTGTGCAGCTATCAGTAAACATCCCCACTTCTGACCTTATGATGAAGGGAAGGTCATTGATAAAGCAGCTGAAGATGGTTGGGCCTAGGACACTGCCCTGAGGAACTCCAGCAGCGATGTCCTGGGGCTGGGATGACTGACCTCCAGCCACCACAACCACCTTCCTTTGTGCTAGGTATGATTCCAGCCAGTGGAGAGTTTTCCCCGATTCCCACTGACTTCAGTTTTACTAGGGCTCCTTGATGCCACACTCTGTCAAATGCTGCCTTGATGTCAAAGGCAGTTATTCTCACCTCACCTCTGGAATTCAGCTCTTTTATCCATGTTTGGACCAAGGTTGTAATGAGGTCTGGAGACATGGTCCTGACCTCTTCCTCACCAATCTATTTTTCACAGATACATCTGTCAATGACAGCATTGGTAGCAGTGCTCTCCGCACAGTCCTTGTGCAGATGAAGTCCCGTCTTCACACTGAAGATGTCCTCCATCGTGTGTGCTATTACCACCGTGCTAAATGGGATAGATTCAGAACAGATCTCGCAGCTCAAAACTTGGCATTCATGAGGTGCTGTGGGCCATCAGCAGGAGCAGAATTGTATTCCACCACAATCTGTAACCTCATGGCCCGGCATATCCCTCACTCTACCATTACCATCAAGCCAAGGGACCAACCTTTGTTCAATGGGGAGTGCAGAAGAGCCTGCCAGGAGTAGCACCAGATGTACCTAAAAATGAGGTACCAACCTGGGGAAGCTGCAACACAGGACTACATACATGCATACTCCATGCATGCTATAAACAGAGCTAAGCGATCCCACAATCAACAGATCAGATCAAAGCTCTGCAGTCTTTTTTAAACAGTGAGAGATTGGGAAATGTTGGTGTTCAGAGGGACCAGGGTGTCCTTGTACATGAATCACTGAAAGTTAACGTGCAGGTACAGCAAGTAGTTAAGAAAGCAAATGGTATGTTGGCCTTTATTACAAGAGGATTTGAGTGTCAGAGTAAAGACATCTTATTGCAATTATGTAGGGTCCTGGAGTATTGTGTACAGTTTTGGTCTCCTTACCCAAGGAAGGATATACTTGCCACAGAGGGAGTGCAACAAAGGTTTGCCAGACTGATTCCTGGGATGGAGGGATTGTCCTATGAGGAGAGATTGAGTAGACTAGGCCTATATTCCCTAGAGTTTAGAAGAATGAGAGGTGATCTCATTGAAACATACAAAATTCTTATAGGGCTTGACACGGCAGATGCATGTAGGATGTTTCCCCTGGCTGGGGAGTCTAGAACCAGGAGTCACAGTCTCAGGATAAGAGATCAGCCATTTAGGACTGAGATGAGGAGAAATTTCTTCACTCAGAGGGTTGTGAATCTTTGGAGTTCTCTACCTCAGAGGGCTGTGGATGCTCAGTCATTGAGTATATTCAAGACAGAGATCGATCGATTTTTGAATATTAAGGGAATCAAGGGATATGGGGATAGAGCAGGAAAGTGGAGTTGAGGTAGAAGATCAGCCATGATCTTATTGAATGGCGGAGCAGGCTTGAGGAGCCGAATGGCCTACTCCTGCTCCTAATTCTTATGTTCTTATGGAAGGGGCACCCAGGGTCTCGCATGCAGCACTCCAGCTTTGTGCAGGGGGTTAATGCTGTAAGAGAGGTCCTTTACCCACAGGGGCTAGGAGGCCTTCCGGAAAGGATGTGGGAACAGATCACCGAGGTCATCACTGTGGTGCCCCTCAACCTGGCTCGAGTGCATAAAGAAGTTTCATGACCTCAGACCAGTGGTCAAGGTGGTCTCCTACCTTGGCCAGCGGCAGGGCAGAAAGCATATAAGATGCTGATATCTTCATATGTTATCCTTCGCGCATGCACCGCTTGCTTTCCCGCCCTCCCCTCACCACAACTCCACCCTTGTGTCTTCCTCATTTCCAAAGAAATGCAGGCTGTCCAGCAAATAGTTGACCAAGGAGAAGAGACTAAAGAAGAAGAAACACCATCACTCGATTTCACACTGCCAGCCACCAGCTCATCAAGGACGACCAGCAAGGCCATTTGCAGTGTCCCCCACTGAAAGTCAGCAGCCTTCCACCAGCCAAGTTGCAGTCACTGGGTGACATCAGTAGGATAGGCAAAGACACACACAAGACAGTCAGTAAGGGAATGTGTAAGGGTGATGCATTTATTTCTGGATGTCATATTGGATGGATAGATGTATAAAGTTAGATTGTAAAGTTTGCTTTGTGTTGCCTTTTTTCAGTATTGTGGCCAAGAGGACACTGTAATAGTCAGTAACAAGGTGTGGGACAAATGTGGAATGGAGATTTGGGATTGTAGTCCCGGCCAAAAAGGGGCTGTCTGGGTTCCATCCTTCCTCCCCTGTGCTTTCCTCTTCCCTCTGCAAGTGGATGCTGTAAATCTGAAATAAAAGCATAAAATGCTGGAAATACTCAGCAGCTCAAGCAGCATCTCAACCTTAGGAGTAAATTCTATTTCTCTCTCCACGAATGCTGTTGAGTATTTACAGCATTTTCTGTCTTCTCAGAGGCCTTCCAGCAGCACTCCCTGCACACTTTAAAAACTTTTAACGTGTATTGCTCCAAGCCACTACTTCAATAAAATATAAACATTTCAGTCCAAAAGTTTAAATACAAACTTATCTGAAAGATGCGTGTGTCCCTTTAAGAAGTGCTGACAGTGTTTCTGTCAGTTTACTGCACGCTTGTTTTTCAGAGCGAGCTTAGGACCCAGCACTAAACTCAGCGCAAAGGTCCAAGTTCGCAGAGTGTGACATTAAGTCACCCTATCTTAATTTACATTTCAAGGGCCAGCGCTCCTATCGGCAGTACTAAGGTCCTCACCAAAATTCTTTCCAGAATTACGGTGGTAACTCGTGACAGTAAATAGACCAATTTCTGGGCCATAGAGTACAAAAGCAAGGAAGTTATGCTAAACCTTTATAAAACACTGGTTAGGGCCCAGCTGAGTATTGTGGCCAATTCTGGACACCACACTTAAGAGCGGATGCAGAGGAAATTTACTAGAATGGTAGCAGGGATGCAAGATTTCAGTTATGTGGAAAAACCAGACAAACTGAGGTGGTTCTTCTTAGAACAGAAAAGGTTAAGGTAAGAATTGAGAGGTGTGCACAATCTTGAAAGGTTTAATAAGAGTAAATAAGGAGAAACTGCTTCCTGTGGTAGAAAGTTCAGTAACCAGAGGACATGGATTTATGTAATTGGCAAAAGAACCAGAGGTGATATGAGGAAAGGAAAATGTTGAGCAGTAAGTTGTTGTGATCTGAAATGTACAACCTGTAAGGTAGGTGGAAGCAAATTCAATAATAACTTTGAAAAGGTAATTGGATAAATATTTGAAAGGCAAACATTTGCTGGATTATGGGGATCTAATTATATAGCAAAGAGGTGGCACACACACTGTGAATGGCCTCCTTCTGTGCTGTATGATTCTATGTAGTGACCTGTATAATCACACTAAGCACACCCTCTATCATGTTGTGTGGTACTACCACCATGCTAAATGGGATAGATTCAGAGCAGATCGAGCAGCTCAAATTTAAGCATGAGGCACTGTGGGCCATGAGCAGCAACAGAATTGTATTCCACCACAATCTGCAACTTCATGACCCAGCATATCCCTCACTATCATTACCATCAAACTAGGCGATCAACCCTGGTTAATAAGTATAGAAGAGCATGCCAGGAACAGCATCAGGCATGCCTGAAAATGAGATGCCACCCTGGGGAAGCTACAACACAGACTACATGTTTACTAAATCATAGAATCATAGAATTTTACAGCACAGAGAGACTGTCCGGCCCGTTGCACCCTTGCCGGCTCTTTGAATGAGCTGTCCAATTTAGACCCACACCCCAGATTTTTCCCTATAACACTGCAAATTACATGTCCAACTGTCTTTTGAAAGTTCCTATGTTCCACCACCCTTTCAGGTAGTGTGTTCCTTTAACCTTCTTTGCTCTAAGGAGAACAATGCCAGCTTCTCCAATCTCTCCATATAACTGAAGACCCTTATCCCTGGTATCAACCCTGGTAAACCTTCTCTGTACCATTTCCAAGACCTTGACATCCTTCCTGATGCACCTGGTGGCCGTCCTGGGGTTCCGCAGAGGAGTGAGCAGCCAAGTGTTACCAAGCAGCCAACCGCAATCCTGATTCAGGCCAGTGATGATGGTGGGCACACTGGTCTGGCGCAGAATGAACGAATCATGGCTGCTGCCTCCCTTGTTCACTGCCTATCTGCACGGTGCTGACTGCGACGCCTTCTCTTGCGTACCTAAAGTGTGGTGCCCAGAGATGAACACAATACTCCAGCTGAGGCCTAACCAGAGATTTGAAATGGTTTACCATGACTTCCTTGCTTTTGTATTCAATGCCCCTATTTACAAAGTCAAGTATCCCACCAGCATTATCAACCTGTCCTATCCAGGGCCCTCTGTTCTTGCACCACCCTCAAAATAGTACACCTTAAGGATTATACTGCCTCTGCCATTCCTTCAAAATCACGGTCAAAATCCTGGAACTCCCTACTTAACAGCACTGTGGGAGCACTTTCACCACAGGGAGTGCAGCGGTTAAGAAGTCAGCTCACTACCACCTGCTCAAGGGAAACTAGTGATGGACAATAAATGTTGGCCTTGCCTGCATCCCGTGAATGAATAAAAACATTTTAAAAAGTGAGTATATTCTGTGTTGGTCTGACCATAATGTATGATTATTACATTTATGTGCTTTTTACCAGACTCAACTATTCCAATGTTCTTCTGGCCAGCCTCCCATCTTCCACCCTCAATGAATTTTAGCTCATCCAAAACTCTGCTGCACGTGTCCTAACTCGCAGCAGGTTCCATTCACCCATCACCCCTGTGCTTGTTGAACTACATTGGCTCATGATCCACCAACACCTTGATTTTAAAATTCTCATCCTCATGTTGAAATCCCTCCATGGTCTCACCCGTTCCTATCTGAACTCGAGAGTGTCGGCGCTGTGCGTTCTCTGAACTCAGTAGTGTGAGCTATGGAATTTCATTAAAAATAACATATACATACTGGAAACAACATTTTTCTTTGAATATAGAATTTGACATTGTAGTGAGGTGGCCCTATGACATAGAGCCTGAAATTCACCGTCCTTGAAGGAATTTGGGCGGTCGATTGAAAAAAATCAATCGGCCGCCGCAGTTGGCTACTTTTCCCTCCCTGAGCCATATTCAGCACGGTGAAGCTGCTGTAAAGAAGGTTTCAAATGGTGAGCCCTGCAGCCTGCAGGCCACTGGAAAAGGACTACCACAGCGAAATTCACCGAGGAAAAGGTAGGACTTTTTCTTGGCAGTGCCCCAATAAGCTTTTCGATCCGGTGCTCGAACGCGACTCCGCTGGGGCCCTTTGGTAGGTAAAGAGTTTTATTACTTATTATTGTTTTTATTTAATTTTCCAGCATGCATCCACAGTGTTTATCTTTTGATATAGTTTTATTAGTTATTAGTGTGTTTATTTAATTGTCCATGGTCCGCAGTATTTAGCTTTTGATATAATTGTATTCATTGTTGTGGCTCCATTAAACCTGCTGAGTGCTGCTCAGAGGTTTGCACATCCCCTTGTACTTTTGTACAACTTTCAGGTCTGACTCTTTAGTGCTGGCCTGTGGGCTGCAGAGACTTGTTTGGCAGGTTCACCCTGAAGATGGGAAGAGTGTTGGGAAGGTAACACCCTGGTACACCTGCTCAGAAGCAGGGGTGCATGCAAGAGAAGGCGTCGCAGTCAGCACCGTGCAGACAGGCAGTGAACAAGGGAGGCAGCAGCCATGATTTGTTCATTCTGCGCCAGACCAGTGTGCCTGCCATCTTCACTGGCCCGATTGCGGTTGGCTGCTTGGTAACACTTGGCTGCTCACTCCTCTGCGGAACCCCAGGACGGCCACCAGGTGCATCATTGAGCAGTGCATAGGCATCCTTAAGCAGAGGTCCCGGTACCTGGACCACTCTGGTGGCACCTTGCAGTACTCTCCTCAACGGGTCTCCATAATTGTCGTGGTGTGCTGCATGCTGCACAACCTGGCCATCATGAGGAGACAGCCGCTGGAGGTCGAGCCAGCAGTACCACCTGAGGAGGAGGTGGTGGTGCAGGAGGAGGAGGAGGAGGATCCCCGTTACCCCAGAGCTAGGAGGCGTCGACCCATCACCACCTTGGAAGGGCTGGGTGCAGACTGGTCAGCACTCTCCTGGTAGAGTGCGTCCTCACATATATGGAGGTGCCCGACACCTCCCCTGCAATAGGAGGAGGTGGTGGTGCAGGAGGAGGAGGAGGAGGATCCCCGTCACCCCAGAGCTAGGAGGCGTCGACCCATCACCACCTTGGAAGGGCTGGGTGCAGACTGGTCAGCACTCTCCTGGTAGAGTGCGTCCTCACATATATGGAGGTGCCCGACACCTCCCCTGCAATCTCCCTCCATGCATTATGTACTGCCTGTCTGCCAGGTCTCCCCACGTCAGGAAACAGTATTCTTCTTCTGTCCTCCACACCGTCCATCAGTGCCTCCAGCTCCATATCAGTGAACCTGTTGGCTCTCCTTGCACCTCTTACACCAGCCATTCTTCCAACTCCCTTCCCCCCTCAGGGCCTTGCTGCAAACAGCTGGCTCATTAGAAACCCTTACCTGCATGCTGAATTTCTCAGTGGTCATAACGCTCAAATTAAGACAGCCACATCGCTGAAAAATCCACTTTGGAAGGGTTCATTAGCTGGAACGCATTTGCTCACTTTTGGAGCTGAATATGGCATGGCCCAGCCACGAAAAAATTGTGGCGCTAATAGCCACAAAAAGGCGGGGGGGAGCACCAGCTTTCCAGTGGTACAGAATTTCAAGTCCCACAGAGTCCTATCTGTTTTTGGAGGAAAGAGGAATATTCAGAGAAATGGGTCCAGTCTCTGCAGAAGGGAATACTTATAAAAACATGCAAACCTTCCCAATGTAGAGATGGCACCTGTACGTAATGAGGCAACATTACTCAGTTGGACTGCCAGGAATTCTGCCCACCGCTGGCAGAGTATGGAAACATCTATAAACTATTTCCCCTACCCTACCCCCACCTCCATCATTATTTTTCCTCGGACTGGCTCTGAACACATTAATTCAGAGTTTGAATGTATATATTTTCAGGCATAGTTTGTTTTACCATCCTCAGAGAAAGACTGCTGATGTTTCGGAGAAGCTTTACCTGAACATTTGAGGCAATTGGCCAGTTCGGATGCCATGACTTGAATAATTAGTCCAATACGTAGTCGGAACATTTCAGCAAACAAATTGGGTTCTGTCCTTATGTACATTGCTAGGTAAACCACAACTTCCTACCAAAAAAAGAAATCAGCATAAATGTAAAATAAAGAATGTGCAAAACAAATTCTGAATACATCAAATCATACAATCTTACAGTATAGAAGGAGGCCATTTGGCCCATCGGGACTGTGCTGGCTCTTTGAAAGAGCTGTACTATTAGTCCCACTCCCCTGCTATTTCCCCCATAGGCCTGCAAATTTTTCCCCTCAAAATATTTATCAAATTCCCTTTTAAAAGTTACTATTGAATCTGCTTTCAGGCAGTGCATTCCAGACCACAATACTCGCTGTGTAAATGTTTTAATCTTCATCTCACCTCTGGATCTTTTGCCAACGACCTTAAATCTGTGTCCTCTGGTTACCTTCTGCCAGTAGAAACAGTTTCTCCTTATTTACTCTAACAAAACCCTTCCTGATTTTGAATGCTTCCATTAAATCACTCCTTAACCTTTTCAGCTCGAGAACAATCCCAGCTCCTCTAGTCTCATCACATAAACATATTGTATAATGGGGTACAAAGCAAAGCCACAACATTTTTTTTTGCTGTGGAACAGCAATTTGTAAAAAAAAAAATTCAGCACCATTTTTAAAATTTGAGGCAATCATCACAAAAATGAACCAGGAAACTGAAAAAGATTCATAAAGAAAGTTAGAGGTCCTGTCTGGAAGTTCTGGTGCTTTATGTGAACATTATCAATTTTCCTCTTTGTCGATTTTTGGCCGATACTTTTGTGCCCGATTGCGCCGGAAAAAAAAGTTGGAACTTCGCCAAAGTAAAATTTCATTTTGGCGTTGCGGTACCCAAAGTTAAATCTGGAGGTGGAGCTTCAAGTCTACGCCAAAAGCTGAGGTTGCCAGAGTAATGTGAGAGACACAGAGAAGTTGCCAGGGTAATGAGAGACACACGGAGGGCTGAAGCTCCACCTACTTGCGAGCTGAAGTTTCATGGCCAGAGCTTGTAGCGGCAGGGGAGGTGGGGAGTGGCGGGATGATCTCCCGGGGTTACAGCAGGGCCGGGGGGGGCTGGCCATTCAGCCCGGGGTTGCAGCGGGGGGGGGCAATCGGCCTGGGATTGAAGCGGGATTGGGGGGGGGGGCCCAATCGGCCCGGGGTTACAGCAGGGCCGGGGGGGGGGCTGGCCATTCAGCCCGGGGTTGCAGCAGGGGGGGGGGGGGCAATCAGCCCGGGGTTGCAGCAGGGCCAGGAGCAGGGGGGCCATTCAGCCCAGGATTGAAACAGGGCCGGGAGGGAGGGGGGGGGGGGGGGAGGTCCTTTTGGCCCGGGGTTGCAGCAGGACCAGGAGCAGGGGCCAAACACCAGAACAAGTAAATAATCTTTAATGTAAAGAGATGCAAGGAATGTATTAAACATGATCATTATAAACTATCTTTATGAACAAGTCTAAAGGGCAAAGAAACAACTCTGATACAGACCTGAGCACCGATTTCCTTAATTTAATGTAGGGTTTTTCTGATCGGTACTTAAGGCCACTCTGCGCTGTCCTTAAAAAAAAAAAATCGGTGTTGGGGAAAATTGCTTAAATGGCCAAAAGCGGCGCGGAAAGCAGTTTTTACCCAGACCTATGCCAAATAATCTGGTGCTGACAGTTGCAGCCGGTGTACAAACCTTGAGGAAAGTTGCAAAAATCAACATTGCTCAAAAAAAATCAGCGGACGCAAAAAAACGGTGCCCACTGGTGGCAAACATTGAGCC
Source organism: Pristiophorus japonicus (assembly GCF_044704955.1). Classification (NCBI taxonomy): domain Eukaryota; kingdom Metazoa; phylum Chordata; class Chondrichthyes; family Pristiophoridae; genus Pristiophorus; species Pristiophorus japonicus. The sequence continues at coordinate 82,193,949 of NC_091982.1, read as the reverse complement.
CATTGTGGACATGGCACTAGTAATTCCTGTATATAGTATCCCCCCAATATCTATACAAGATCATTAAAAAAAATTTTTTTTTTAAAGAAACTCAAGGTTTCCTGCCCCAATACAGATCCATAATTTCAGATTTCCTTCCCTCTTAAGCTCACATCCCAAGGTAGCTCCATTCATTTTAAATAAACTTTGCAATGTCAGACTAGTCTGGGAATCAATTCAGTGTTCCCAACCCTGGGAAGACACATCATAGACAATGCACACCAGTGTATCCAGAGGGGTATCTTTAGCATTAAATGAACTGGTGACATCAAGTAGCAGAGCAATCTTTGTACTTTTACTGTATTCAAAAACCATCCAACCTGATCCATTTGAATCACGTGTAGATGTCCAACAGGAATAGCAGCAATCCCATTGGACATCTTGCCCAACTCAACAATGACTGAAGTAATCCACTGGCAACAGGGAGAGAACCATGAATTGGCCATTAAAGCTAAAGGTGTATAAAGCTAAAGGTGTATAAAGCTAGGATTTCAAATTGGACTTGATAACAGAGCTTATGGTGCATAAACTAACCTGCGTGAGGATGGCCAGGCTGGAATTTTGTTCGCTAGCTTCTTCAATCAGTTTTGTAAGTTCATCAGGTGGCAAGGGTCTAATGAGAAAGGAAAATCATAAGTTAATATCATAACTATTTCAATCTAATGTAACCTGGCAGCCAGTCTTCAGTAAAGTACTCACGCTGAAATAGTTCTCTCACGGGGTTCAGGAGGAAGACCAATAGTCAGATGCTTCTGATTTGACAAGAGTATTGTGCAGGCCTGTGATAAATACCATTCACAATGCAGCATTAATAAGTTACTTAGGTTACTGACAATGAAGATGCTCCAATATCTCAGTCAAGTACTACATTATTAATGGAAAACGCATCACATGGTGTGGCCATACAGCATAAGAAAGTCCCAGGTTCAATCCCTGATCAGTACTAAGTTAGTCAATCTCAGGCAAGTAAGCAATGGGGTACACATATGGTCACAAAAGCAGCCAATGTATCCCATGCTGATTATTCAGTAACTTGTTGGAAAGTCTATACATGGGTAATGACAAGATAAGGTTCAGTTGTGCTATCTTTCACAATCAAAAAACCAGTTAACATTCATTGTCCAGGCTGATACATAAAGATAAGTAATTTAAGCTACATGTCAAAGGGTCACTGCCACTTGTTGAAATGTTGTCCAGAAACAGTCACTACTTTCAAAGGTAAAGGGGCAAAAATAGAGCAAACCTGAAAATATAATTATATTACCTAAATAAATGTAAAGGCTCAATGCTACATTGTGATGAAGTTGGAACTATACAAATTCTCATAAAATTATACTTTATCAAGTGGCTCTAATTCCACCACTTTTAGTTAACGTACACAGACATTTTAAATATAAATGAGATATAAAACACTCACAATACTAACAAAAGGGCTAAGGGAGCATGTGGCATACCAACAGATTTCAGACTAGGAAAATGTTAAAATGAATATACGTGGCACCATATCTATTAAGCACTGTGCAGTTTAATATTGAAGTATTAGATCTTTAGCTACCTCCTCAAGTTCTTCAATCTTTTTGTGGAGCATACCAGAAATAGAACGGATTAGTCCCCATTGGTGAGCAGTGCCAGCTTTTGTGTACAGCTCTACTAGGAGGTCACGGACAGTCGCACCAGGCTGATCACTCAGTTGTGTATTCCAATCTATACCCCTACACATCAGAACAGAGGGGTGGTGAAAGAGAAAAAAATAATCAAACTACATGTTAATCAATATCTCAAAAAAATAATATATCTATATATTTTTTTTAATAGAAAAATCTTACTTCCTGACATAGATTACGTGGATTATTTCAACCTGTTCTTGCAAGCTTGAGCACATTTTCAACTGTTCTACCAAGGCTTTGTAGTCTACTTCGCCAGAGGCATCTTTAGGCAATTCTTCTGTTATAGTTATTGATGGAAACTGACACAGAATAAGAGCAAGACCAACATTATAATTCTGATTCTTTAACTGCTTCAATCACACAACATTAATTGAGCCTTATATAAGCACAGGTACAGTAGTGTACTGTATGGTACTGGACTAACAACTCAGAATTCATGACCACCGTGGTAAGTTGTGAATTGTAATTTTATAATTTATCTCTGCCGTAAAAAATCCAAATGGTTCATAAATGTCCTCCAGGGAAGGGAACCTGCCACCCCTATTTGGTCTGTTCCTCACTATGTGGTTGACTCTTGATACCCTCTGAAATATCAATGAAGGGCAACTAGGGATAGGAAATGCATGCAGCTTTAAGTGCCTCCCACATACCAAATAGAAATTAATGTCAGCTGATTATAAATTCTAAAATGTGTATAACTAACTGACTGGAAAAGGAGATAGGGAGGAAGTGCTGCAATGACTTAAATGAAGGAGAGATTAAAGTGTGCAGCTATGACCTTATTCCAAAATAGTACATATAGAATCACACAGTGCAGCCATTCGTAGATGGTTTGCATGAAACCACTTTCAGTTTATTGTAAATGTGTTATTTTGAATTATTTTTTCTACTGAAAGAATGTTTTGAGATTGTGGAAGAAACACAACTTCTATGGAGGGAAAAAACATATTTTTCCAGAGTCTACATTAACCATTTTAAGTCAGGTAAAACATTGGGTAAATTCTCCCTTTATGTTATTCCAACAAACACTCCTAGGTCAGGTTCGACTTTGAATCTGGGCCAATAGAGTGGCACTGGGCATGCGCCCAACACTGTCAGGTCAAATAACACCACAAATGTCCCATGCAAGAGGATGGCACCACTATGCAAAGTAAAGCTTCTTTAAATGAGGTTCAGGACATAAAATACCATAGACCTGTGAGTGCATTTCACTCTACCACATTCACCTGTCCAAAATCCACCAGTGTTAAAATCAACACCGTGGAATGACCTTTAAAGTGTTAGAAGAACATAAGAAATAGGAGCAGGAGTAGGCCATTTGGCCCCTCAAGCCTGTTCCGCTATTCAATAAGATAGTGGCTGATCTGATCTTGGCCTCAACTCCACTCTCCTGCCTGTTCCCCATAACACTTGGCTTCCCTGTAGTTCAAAAATCTGTCTATCTCTGCCTTGAATATATTCAATGACGAAGCCGCCACAGCTCTCTGGGGTAGAGAATTCCAAAGATTCACGACGCTCAGAGAAGAAATTCCTCCTTATCTCTGTTTTAAATGGGCATCCCCTTATTCTGAAACTATGCCCCCTAGTTCTAGCTTCCCCCACGAGGAGAAACATCCGCTCAGCATCTACCCTGTCAAGCCCCCTCAGAATCTTATATGTTTCAATAAGATCACCTCTCATTCTTCTAAACTTAAATGAATATAGGCCCAACCTGCTCAACCTTTCCTCATAAGACAACCCCTTCATCTCAGGAATCAACCTCGTGAACTTTCTCTGAACTCTCTCCAATGCAAGTACATCCCTCCTTAAATAAGGAGACCAAAACTGTGCGCAGTACTCCAGGTGTGGTTTCACCAACGCCCTGTACAGTTGTAGCAAGACTTCCCTACTTTTATACTCCATCCCCCTTGCAATAAAGGCCAACATTCTATTTGCCTTCCTAATTACTTGCTGTACCTGCAAGCTAAGTTTTTGTGTTTCATGTACGAGGACACCCAGATCCCTCTGTACCACAACATTCGGTAGTTGTGGTGAGGATCAGGGAATAGTTATATGGCAGAAGTGATATGCACAAGAGGGAAAAATAAAGGCTAATGAGAGAAATAAAAGAAATAAAAAGGTATATACGAGGCACAAAGTGTCCGCAGCATTTTCTGTTTTTGTTTCAGATTTCTAGCAACTAACATTTTGCCTTTTGCTCAATTGTTATGCCTAACTGCTGTCTAAACTGAGATTTTTATATTAGCAAAAAGCAGAAAATGAATCTCGGACCTTCCTGCTCTGTAAATTTCAATACTATGCCAAACAAGCTTAAAATTTTTGTTCATGAAACCTGCCTCTTCCATAGGTCAGGAATCTTTTGCCTACAATTATAGCTACAGTTGGCCTGTGTATGAGCTAATTTTTTTCAAAAAAAAGTGGGCAGGGAAACAGAACAATTCACATTTGCACCTTTTGGATGCTAGCATGGAGTGAAATTTCCCTTTGCATGAAGAGAACATTTTAGCTCAACTTCTTAATCCCAAATTTAGCAAAGCATTCCCTTATAGAACCAGCATGACATTTTCCATGCAGTGGTGAATTAGTGCTGAAGCATGAGAAGTTTAGGGCTGGATTTTCCGGTCCTGTCCGCCTCTGGCAATGGCGGCAGTGAGTTCTTCTGGGCGAACGGCCAGCTTCCAGCGCACCGCTGTGGTTTTCGGGACCGCTTTCGGCGGGTCGTGGGACATTACTGCCCAGAAGAGGCGAGCCGGTGTGCAATGACCCTGGTTGCAACACCGGCTCAATTTTTGAGTCCCGCCCGATCTATAGTGCCGTGTTGTGCACCCTTCTGGGACTAGCTGTGAAAATGGGCGATCCGACCTATACCGGCTGCAGTGAGGCAAGTAATGTCCACCTTAGGTAAGTGTGATGTTTTTTCTTGTATTTTAGTTTGCGATTTATATTGCGGTGGTGTGGGCAATGTATTAGGAATGTTTTTGGTGTTGTTTTGTCAGGTTTTTTTTCTCCCCAGGCCTCTCTCAGAGCGTCACCAGGGCGGTTGTTTAGCTCGGAATTTTCGCATGCTCAGCTGGCCTACCACCTTAACAGAAGTGTGCAACGCCTCCCTTAGCGCTCTACCCCACACTCAGAGCCCAGCTGCCAAATTTTGCTGACTGAGGAGCAAACTTTTCCCAGGTGCAAACTTTACCGCCCCACCGCCATTACCACCGCGAAATGAGCAAAGCCGAAAATCCAGCGCTTAGTGTGTAGATTCATGCTCACTGTAATCTGGGTTCAGGCAACATCAAATTAATTTAATTTAATATCCCCAATAGTCCTCAGGGAAAGGAATTGTATTCTTCCACATAGGATTCAAGCCCAGCCAAGTTGTGTTTATAAAAAATATTCAGATTTTTTTTTGTCCTCCTTTGCTGAAGCAGTCATCTGGTTTTATCTTATCTACACCATTTAATAAATTTATGTATTTAATCAGGTAAACCCATTTCTTCCCTCACTCCCAGCACCTTCTTTCTAGAATGCAAAGCCTAGAAAGTCGGCCTTGTCCCAATATGGCAGGCAGGAAGTGTGCACACATTACCGGCCAGAAGTGTGCCACTCACCATATTGGTGAAAATGGCTGCGCTGGGAGCAGGAGTGCACGTCAGGAACATATAAACGGAGGTTGCTCAACCGTGGCTAACAAGGGAAATTAAGGATAGTGTTAAGTCCAAGGAAGAGGCATATAAACTGGCCAGAAAAAGCAGCAAACCTGAGGACTGGGAGAATTTTATAGTTCAGCAGAGGAGGACAAAGGGTTTAATTAGGAGGGGGAAAAATAGAGTACGAGAGGAAGCTTGCTGGGAACATAAAAACTGACTGCAAAAGCTTCTATAGATATGTGAAGAGAAAAAGATTAGTGAAGACAAAGGTCCCTTGCTGTCAGATTCAGGTGAATTTATAATGGGGAACAAAGAAATGGCGGACCAATTGAACAAATACTTTGGTTCTGTCTTCACGAAGGATGAAACAAATAATCTTCCGGAAATACTAGGGGACCGAGGGTCTAGTGAGAAGGAGGAACTGAAGGAAATCCTTATTAGGCAGGAAATTGTGTTAGGGAAATTGATGGGATTGAAGGCCGATAAATTCCCAGGACCTGATAGTCTGCATCCCAGAGTACTTAAGGAAGCGGCCCGAGAAATAGTGGATGCATTGGTGATCATTTTCCAACAGTTTATTGACTCTGGATCAGTTCCTATGAACTGGAAGGTAGCTAATGCAACACCACTTTTTAAGAAAGGAGGGAGAGAGAAAACAGGTAATTATAGACCGGTTTGCCTGACATCAGTAGTGGGGAAAATGTTAGAATCAATTATTAAAGATGAAATAGCAGCGCATTTGGAAAGTGGTGACAGGATCGATCCAAGTCAGCATGGATTTATGAAAGGGAAATCATGCTTGACAAATCTTCTAGAATTTTTTGACGATGTAACTGGTAGAGTGGCGACAAGAGAGAACCAGTGGATGCGGTGTATTTGGACTTTCAAAAGGCTTTTGACAAGGTCCCACACAAGAAATTGGTGTGCAAAATTAAAGCACATGGTATTGGGGGTAATGTACTGATGTGGATAGAGAACTGGTTGGCAGACAGGAAGCAGAGAGTTGGGATAAACAGGTCCTTTTCAGAATGGCAGGCAGTGACTAGTGGGGTGCCGCAGGGCTCAGTGCTGGGACCCCAGCTATTTACAATATACATTAATGATTTGGATGAAGGAATTGAGTGTAATATCTCCAAGTTTGCAGATGACACTAAGCTGGGTGACAGTGTGAGCTGTGAAGAGGACGCTAAGGGGCTGCAGTGTGACTTGGACAGGTTAGGTGAGTGGGCAAATGCATGGCAGATGCCGTATAATGTGGATAAATGTAAGGTTATCCACTTTGGTGGCAAAAACTTGAAGGCAGAATATTATCTGAATGGCGGCAGATTAGGAAAAGGGGAGGTGCAACGAGACCTGGGTGTCATGGTACATCAGTCATTGAAAGTTGGCATGCAGGTACAACAGGCGATGAAGAAGGCAAATGGTATTTTGTCCTTCATAGCTAGGGAATTTGAGTATAGGAGCAGGGAGGTCTTACTTCAGTTGTACAGGGCCTTAGTGAGGCCACACCTGGAATAGTGTGTTCAGTTTTGGTCTCCTAATCTGAGGAAGGACGTTCTTGCTCTTGAGGGAGTGCAGCGAAGGTTCACCAGACTGATTCCCGGGATGACATATGAGGAGAGACTGGATCGACTGGGCCTGTATTCACTGGAGTTTAGAAGGATGAGAGGGGTTCTCATAGAAACATATAAAATTCTGACGGGACTGGACAGGTTAGATGCGGGAAGAATGTTCCCGATGTTGGGGAAGTCCAAAACCAGGGGACATAGTCTAAGGATAAGGGGTAAGCCATTTAGGACTGATGAGGAGAACGTCTTCACTCAGAAAGTTGTTAACCTGTGGAATTCCCTACTGCAGAGAGTTGTTGATGCCGGTTCATTGGCTATATTCAAGAGCGAGTTAGATATGGGCCTTAAAGCTAAGGGGATCAAGGGGTATGGAGAGAAAGCAGGAAAGGGGTACTGAGGTGAATGATCAGCCATGATCTTATTGAATGGTGGTGCAGGCTCGAAGGGCCGAATGGCCTACTCCTGCACCCATTTTCTATATTTCTATGAAACATTGATTCAAATTTAAGGTCCTGCGCTTCTTGCAGGACTCATTTTCAAATGTCCCAGCACTCCAATAGCCATGTGATGAACTCGCACAGCACAACATGGCACTAACCAGCAGGAAGGCCCCATCACCAGTGTTATTATAAGGGATCATGCAGCACTTACAGATTAGTTCCATGGTTTCTGATTTGGGACTGCTGGTTAACTTCTGGGTGTTTTTTTACTGTTTTATCACTCTGGAAAGTTCACTTTGTCTGAACAGAGAAAGATTCTGCTGATGTACTTTTGTTGGCTGCCTCAGATATAGTTTAATTGAATTCATAGGTGGTCTTAATAGAGCTCCCTTCAGGGTTGGAGGATGAGAGAAGCACCAAGGAAGACACCGCAGGGCAGGAACAACTGCCAGAAAAGGGAGGAGAGCAATGTGCAGGAGGCTATACCCACAGTGGGTATTCAGGGAGCACTTCTTCTACATAAACTTAATTCAAGAGCAATGTCTCGGGTGTCACCGAGCTATGTCATCTGTTGCTACCACAACTCGAGCCTCAAATGAGGGCATGGACAACATAGCCTGTGGCTATCAAGGTCACCATGGCTGTCAACTTTTAGGCCACAGGTTCCTTTCAGGTTGCAACAGGTGACATAAACAACATCACCCAGTTCGCAGTACACCGATGTATCAGGGACCTAACAGAGGCTCGCAATGACATGAGGAAGACCTACATGGACATACCCCAGAGCAAAACAGGACAAGAGCACTAGGTTTCATCTGCACAGAAAGATTCCCCAAGGTACAACGTACCATACAGACTGCACACACATTGCCTTGCCTGCTCCCATTCACCAGCCTGACATCTTTAGCAATCAGAAGGGATTCCACTCCCTCAATGTACAGCTGGTTTGCAAGCACGGACAATGCATTATGTGCCCGTTAAACTAGCAGAAGGCTCAACTCTTTCATCCTGTGCCAGTCCTCTGTGCCATCTTTATTCCAACCAGGTTGCCAAGTTACAGGCTGGCTACTGGATGACAAGGGCGATCCTCTCCAGCTATGGGTCATGACTCCCCTCTAGGCAGAGCCGTCCCATAAGAGCCATGCTGCCACGAATTACATAATTGAGCAAACAATCAGCGTGCACAAGCAACGCTTCCACAGCCTGGATCATTCCGGAGAAGCTTTGCAGTACACTCATGAATGGGTGCCCAGATTTGTCGTTGTCTGTGTTATGTATGGAGAAAGAGTCAGACTGAAAACTGTGAGCTCAAAGTAAAGTGTGACCGTAGTCTTTTATTGCAGGTCTCCAGAGTGCCTCTCCAACCTGTGAGGCTTCCTTAAATACCTGTGCTCCCAAGGGATTATGGGATCCCTTGAGAGTCCAGGGGATTATGGGATCCCTTGGGAGTCCAGGGGATGAGCCCTCTGGTGGCTGTACAGAGTAAATACAAGTTTACATATATAACGGTCTGCTGCATGCAGCACAACTTCGCCAACATGAGGTACGGGCCTTACCACCATCTGCGTATCAAAAAGTGCAGAAAGAGGAGCAAGAGCTGAAGGAGGATAAGAGGTAGCGCCACTTATGCCCCTTCCTGCCAGAGCTCTCAAAGACCAGCTCATCGAGGAGCACTTCCCCTAAATCAATCCTCCCAGTCCCATAATCCTTATAACCATAATTGCCTTTCTTCAGTTCAGACTTATGGGTCTTGCCCTTGCCCTCACTTCACTACAAAGCTAAACTCCAACACCAAACCTAGAACAAAAAAAATAAATTATCAACTCAATTACATCTCTAGGTTATGGTTTACAGAAATAATTAAGAATCATCCTTGTGCCAGCCTTTAGTGCCTGGCTTGTATGTTCCTTTCCCTATCCTAGTGCTCCCACAAGGTGTTTCCCCAGAGGTTACAGCTTGGAAGGTAGAAAGCTGGTGAGTTTCCATTGAGGACACATGAGCTGGCCGTGAAAAATGACTTCAAGCAGCTCTGGACCTTGCGATCCCAGCTGCAAACTGCAGCATCTCAACATGAGCCTGAGCAGTCTAGCCCAGCTAGCTGTGTGACATTAACAACAGTGGTTGGTAAGGGAGTAGGCATGCTTGTCATCCTGAAAGAGGACCGCAGGTGCCTCTCCCATGGAACCAAGGCCACTGTCCTTAGATGGCGCGTCAGCATTCCTATGGCTCTGTGCAAGAACAAGAGTGCAGAATTGCTGTGATAATTTTGAGGCCCCTGTTGACATTAGTCCCCAGAGTCAAAACAGCAGCCATCATATGAGCCATCAACAGAGGCTCTGTTAAGATGGGTACAACTATGTGCAAAGCCTTGATACAAGTTGGAGCTGGACTCATCCATACATCAGACATTGTCCGGAATCTTCCCAGCCCTGCGAGTGCAGGTTTTGGAGGCAGGCCCGCTGTTAAAATGACCCTGATTGACAGCAGGTCGGGACCCCCTCTAAACCCGCCTCCGTGTGAGTTTCTCAGCTGTCAGATCAGTGTTCGGATCGCAGACCTGACAGCAAGCGGCAGGACAGGTAATTTACATCATTAAAAAGGTACTTAAATGGTAGTTAAGAAGGTTAAAAGCAGACACTTAGGATTTTACCAACCTTCTGATTGGTTTGCCTTGCCTCAGGTTTCACGCCACGTTAGTGGAGTTAGGTCCCCAATGACTCTCCATCACTTTTGCTCAATGACAGCAGCAAAAGTGGTATAAACACTACCATTTCACAGCTGTTCACTTTCCAATGTCAGAAGCTGAAGCCTTCAGGATTTGGAAGAGACTTTTGAGCCTCATGCAGGTGAGAAGCGTTTGCAGTGAACTCTCTATTCACTGTCAGCTCCTTGGAGCAACCTCTCTCACCATTGACATGGCGCTTCTGTTGAGTATGCAATAACTCGATGGGCTTAGTACTGTGAACTCAATCAGGTGCGACCTGACTCTACTTTATTAGCTCTCAAAGTGAAGATTAAACAGGAGGCTTTCTTTATATACAAGGGCTGCACATGTGTGTCTGTGGCCCAATGACCACTGATGATCGCTCCCCCTGGTAAGCAGGTAAACCGAGGCATAAATACATTACAGCTTCTATCATCTCACTTGCCATCTATTTCAGCAGCATAGGTGCCCTTGAAAAAAATCTCACCCTGGTCCTTCGAATCCCACCACAATCAGCACCAACACCAAAATAACTAAATACACCAGCATCATCAACAGCAACATAAGAACATAACCAACCTTCTCCACAATCACCTTACACTGCACAGGACACTGGGCATCAGCACCCGACCACATTGCTACCCGGGACACTATGGGTGGCCTCACCATGTCCACATTTACTTTACTTCACGCTGTACACCCTGACTGCCACATGATGTGCCAGGTTGGCACCACTCCACACCAGCTCCATAAACCATCCCTGCAATGTCCAATCCTTTCCTTTCACACTCATCACCATTGTGGGAGGGTACCCTTACTGTTGTGTAAGGAGAAAGAGTCAGACTGAACACTGTGAGCTCAAAGTAAATTGTGACCTTAGTCTTTTATTGCAGGTCTCCAGAGTACCTCTCCAATCTGTGAGGCCTCCTTATGGGATCCCTTGGAACTCAGGGGATGAGCCCTCTGGTGGCTGTACAGAGTAAATACAAGTTTACATATATAACACTTATATCTCATCATTCACTACAACTCACTAAACCACTTCCAAAGATGCCCACAAATCTGTCCAAGAACACAAAGTGCTGAAAATAAAGATTTCAATGTTTGGCAACAGATCAGCACTAACTATACATGAACATTGGCTAAAGGACCTAAGTGCCTACCCTTGTGAGTTGTTAGTTAGTATGATTGGACAAGGACGAGTGTGAATGTGAGGGGTGGCTTGTGAAATGGGCAACTGATAAAGTAGATAGAGAGAGAGAGGGATAGGTGGAGGTGCATGGTAAGTTGGTGAAAGAAAGGATGTGCAGGGGTAGAGTAGGGAAGGCAGAGTGATGGGGACGTGATGAGTGGCACTGCAGGATGAGGTTGAGTGTGGCTTTGCAGTAACGTTCTGTGATCTACGGAGATCATTGAAAGGTTTGCGCCACTGCAGCCTGGTCCTCCTGACGATGTCCCTGCTTGTGCCCTCCTGTGCAATGTGCAACCAGGCTGTGTTGGTGTCTTGGGGAGGTCCCTTCCACCCATGGAAAGGAACGAGGACCTCCCTGCATGCTGTGACTCCCACCATAAGCAACTGGAGGAAGTCATGGGAGAGCCTGGGTGCAGCCGTGCACCGCCTCTCAGTGTTTGCAGCACCTCAATGCTGCAGAACAGATGCAGAAGAACTGCCAAAATCATTGTTCTCCAAGAAAACCGTCTGATTACGCATCATCAAATAACGTCATCAGACCGGCTTCCTCTTAATTGGCCAGGAAGCCCGCAGGGTATGCTTAACAAGGCCAAACATAGGAAGATTCGGGAGAGAGAGCAGGCTCGAGTCGGGAACGGGCTTTCCACATGCCACCAACCCCGGCCGCATCGATCCCGCCGCGTGTGGAGAAATCGTGGTCAATGTGTGCAAGCTCTTTGGCAGGTTTCCCAGTGCACCTAACTTTTCATGGTAGATGCTCATGAGCCTTCTTCGGTAGCCTGGGCTCGCGAAGTCAGCATCAGAATTAGAGTGCAACCTCGCCCTCCAGTGAGCTGGCACCTATACCATCCTATCCCCCGTGCACAAGCTCCTGCACACTTGTGCCCGGTGAGTCACCACGTGTAGACACCTTCTCTAACCTAGCCTCTAAAGTCCGCGTGGTGCTAGTATGAGCAGGTGCTTGAGACGGGATGATCGTGTGATGGTGCATCTTCCTGAAGGCTCGCCTCCTATTCCTCAATTGGCACAGCACCTTCCACATTCTCAGAAGTTGAAATGAAAGAGAAAGGCCAGTTAGTTTGGGGTCTGAAGGCAGATCAAAGAGTGCTGTGGGAGGTGAAAGTATCTGCCGCTTGTCATGCAGTGTGTAGGGTGAGAGAGAAGTCAAAAAGATTATGCAGGATTAGGTATGAAGAAAATCTGTGCGCGCAGCATCTCTTCCAGTGTTGTCAGTCGCCACGGCATCAACTCTGCCCCGCACATGATGGCGAGCGCACTTTCTTCGGGGGTGGGGGGAGGGGGCGGTGAAGAGGATGTGCAGGCGGGCTCTTCCTCCTCCAGTGCTGGTCTGCTTTCTGGATGTGCGTGAAACCTTCTCCTGAAAGATAGAAGTGTTAGGGAGAGGTTTATGAGGTGTTTGGAGAATGTAGTTGTCATGTATTCAACCAGCATTGTAACCCATGTATAAACTGACCTAAGTTGTACACCGTGAGAACACTGACCACTAGGTGGAAGACACTCCTAACCTGGACCTTCAGGTATAAAAAGGATAAGCTCCACCCACAGGGGGAAATCGCTGGAAGCTGAAGTTCAGCGAGTTCGTGTGGAGCACGTATACAGTTCATACACCAGGACGCCACCGATAATGATGAAAGTGCTCCTCAATGGCATCCCAGTATCAATGGAGTTAGACACGGGTGCCAGCCAGTCCCTGATGGGTATCAAATAGTTCGAAAAGTTGTGGGCATCCAAGGCCAGGAGGCCAAAATTATCGCCGATTGACGCACAGCTACGGACTTACACAAAGCAGATCATTCCGGTGCTTGGCAGCGCCACGGTAGTCATGACCCACAAAGATTCGGAGAACAGACTGCCACTCTGGATTGTCCCAGGGGACGGTCCCGCACTACTGGGGAGGAGTTGGCTTGCTGTCATGAACTGGAAATGGAGCGATGTCAATGCAATTTCCTCTGTGGAGCGAGTATCATGCTCACAGATCCTGGACAAATTTGACTCATTATTTCAACCCGGCATTGGCACTTTCATGGGACCAAGGTAGTGATTCACATAAACCCGGACGCCAGGCCAGTACACCACAAGACCAGAGCGGTGCCGTACGTGATGTGGGAAAAGATAGAAGGCGAATTGGACCGCCTGTTGAGGGAAGGCATCATCTCGCCAGTCGAATTCAGTGACTGGGCGAGCCCGATTGTGCCGGTGCTCAAGGCGGATGGGTCGGTCAGGATATGTGGCGATTACAAGGCCACCATCAATCGGGTGTCACTCCAAGACCAGTACCCGCTACCAAGAGAGCGGAGGACCTCTTTGCGACGCTATCCGGTGGCAAACTTTTTTCAAAATTGGACCTGACCTCAGCTTACATGACCCAGGAGCTAGCGAGTGAGTCGAAGAAGCTGACCACCATCACGACACACAAGGGGTTGTTTGAGAAACTTCTTCACCCAGAGAGTGGTGAACCTGTGGAATTCTCGACCACAGAAAGTTGTTGAGGCCAATTCACTAAATATATTCAAAAAGGAGTTAGATGAAGTCCTTACTACTAGGGGGATCAAGGGGTATGGCGAGAAAGCAGGAATGGGGTACTGAAGTTGCATGTGCAGCCATGAACTCATTGAATGGCGGTGCAGGCTAGAAGGGCCGAATGGCCTACTCCTGCACCTATTTTCTATGTTTCTATGTTTCTAACAGATGTCCGTTCGGGATTCACTCGGCCGCCGCGATCTTCCAACAAAATATGGAAAGCCTCCTCAAGTCGATTCCAGGGACGGTGGTTTTTCAGGACGACATCCTCATTACAGGTTACGATACTGAAGAACACCTCCAAAACCTGGAGGAGGTGCTACGCAGACTGGACCGGGTAGGTCTGCGACTGAAAAAGGCGAAATTGTGTCTTCCTAGCTCCAGAGGTAGAATTCCTGGGGATGAGGGTAGCAGCAGACAGGATCAGCCCTACTGCGTCCAAGACGGAAGCGATCCAGACAGCACCCAGACCCCGTAACACGACGGAGCTGCGTTCGTTCCTGGGGCTCCTGAACTATTTTGGTAACTTTCTTCCCAAATTGAGCACGCTGCTAGAGCTGCTACACGTGCTCCTACGCAAAGGTCGCGAATGGGTCTGGGGGGACAGCCAGGAAAGGGCTTTTAATAGAGCACGCAATTTGTTATGTTCCAACAATCTGTTAACGCTATATGACCCATGTAAGAAACTTGTGTTAACGTGCGATGCGTCGTCCTATGGTGTCGGGTGTGTGTTGCAGCATGTCAATGCCAAGGGTCAGTTACAGCCGGTAGCTTATGCCTCTAGAAGTCTGTCCCAGGCAGAAAGGGGCTACGGGATGGTAGAAAAGAAGGCGCTCGCATGTGTATTTGCGGTAAAGAAAATGCAGGAAATTTGAGCTGGAGACAGATCACAAACCCCTAACGTCCCTTTTGGCCGACAACAAGGCTATAAATGCAAACGCATCGTCCCGCATACAGAGGTGGGCACTCACGTTAGCCGCCTATGACTACACAATTCGGCACAGACCAGGCACCGAAAACTGCGCCGATGCACTCAGCAGGCTCCCACTAGCCACCACTGAGGGGCTACCGAGCATGCTGCTGAGATGGTCATGGCTGTTGAAGCTTTCGGAAGCGAAGGCTCACCCGTGACAGCCCGTCAGATTAAAGTCTGGACAAATAGAGACCCGCTATTGTCTCTAGTCAAGAAATGTGTCCTGAATGGGGACTGGGCAGCCACGTACAGGGCATGCCCTGAGAAATTTAAACCATTTCACAGGCGCAAGGATGAACTCTCGATTCAGGCCGATTGCCTACTGTGGGGAAACCGCGTAGTCATGCCCCAGATGAGCAGAGAGGTGTTCATCAGAGAACTCCACAATGGGCACCCGGGCATTGTCACGATGAAGGCAATTGCCAGGTCACACATTTGGTGGCCAGGGATAGACGCAGATCTGGAACTTTGTGTTCGCAGGTGCAACACGTGTGCCCAGCTGGGCAATGCGCCCAGGGAAGCCCCCCTTGGCCCCTGGCCATGGCCCGCCAAGCCTTGGTCACGCATCCATGTGGACTACGCAGGTCCTTTCATGGGGAAAATGTTTTTGGTTGTACTAGACGCCTACTCCAAATGGATCGACTGTGACATTTTAAATTCAAGCACATCCTCTGCCACGGTAGAAAGTCTACGGGCAATGTTCGCCACCCACGGTCTACCGGACATCTTGGTCAGCGACAATGGCCCGTGCTTCACAAGCACCGAATTCCAGGACTTCATGGCAGGCAATGGAATTAACCATGTTAGAACGGCACCATTCAAGCCGGCCTCAAACGGCCAGGCAGAACGAGCAGTGCAGATAATCAAACAGGGGATGCTCAGAATCCAAGGGGGTTCCCTACAAACCCGCTTATCACACCTCCTGTTGGCCTATAGATCCCGACCACACTCGCTCACAGGGGTTCCACCCGCAGAGCTACTAATGAAAAAGACGCTCAAAACCCGGTTATCCCTTATACACCCCACCATGAAAGAAATTGTCGAGAGCAGGCGCCAGTCACAATATGACTACCATGACAGGAATGCGAGGGCGCGATGTATTGATGTAAATGATCCTGTTTTTGTCCTCAACTACACTGCAGGGCCCAAATGGCTCGCAGGCACTGTGGTTGCCAAAGAGGGAAATAGGATTCTGGTAGTTAAACTTACCAATGGACAAATCTGCCGCAAACATGTGGATCAAACAAAAAGGAGGTTCAGCAACCCCATAGAAGAAGCAGAGGAAGAACACGATATAGAGTTCACTCCACCACAGGTGACCGAACACCGGAACCAAAGGGAGGAGAGCCCAGTCACTGTGGGCAGTCCGGACAGGCCTGAGGCACCGCAAACAGCAGACACTCAGGCCAGCGCCCAACAACCGGAGCCCCAACTCAGGCACTCTACAAGGGAGCGTAAACCACCAGAGAGACTCAACCTGTGATCCCAATAAGACTTTGGGGGGGGAGGTGATGTCATGTATTCAACCAGCATTGTAACCCATGTATAAACTGACCTAAGTTGTACACCGTGAGAACACTGACCACTAGGTGGGAGACACTCCTAACCTGGACCTTCAGGTATAAAAGGGGAAGCTCCACCCACCTTCATCACTTGAGTGCTAAGGAATAAAGGACAGGTCACAGACTGACCTCTCAAGCATGGGCCTCGTGTGCATTTATACTGTATAGTAAGGACGTATCAGTAGTTATCATGTAGGATAGCTGATAATGCGTGAGATGAGAGTTGTAGATATGTGAGGGCTGTAATAATGGTGAGTATGAGGAGAAAGAGGTGTAGTGGTGTTGTGCTGTGATTTTAGGAGATCGAAGGGAAGTGAGCGAGGGGAGTCTTCAGTGCTATGAGTGTTGTGTTTAATGAGGCTGTAAGTGGTGCAGCTGTGACCGGAGAAGAAGAGAGCAGTATGCTTAGCTTAACTACTCTAGTTAGAACATGGAATTTTTTCTGGCATTGCGGCCACATCCTGGGTGCAATGCTGCTGACATTCACATGCTTTCCAATTTCTTCCCACTGACAGCAGAGTAGATGCCTGGAGGGCTTCCTACCCACTGGAAAGGGGGCGGGGGGGGGTGGGGGTTGCGAAGAGAATGTCCTTCCTCCTGTTTACTGCCTGCACGAGGGCTTCCAAGGATGTCCTCTCATTAATTGCTTCAGCCATATCTTCATTCAAAACTGTTTCCCTGATATCTGCAGCCAGAATGCACCTACCCTTTGGAGAGATGCTGCTGCCTTTAGGTGGCGTCAGGGATCATCATAGGCAGTCCCTCGAATCGAGGATGACTTGCTTCCACATCAAAATGTTCACAGTTGTTTCAGTGAAGGACCTAAAATTCCAGGTCCCGCACTAAATCTTGAAGGGTGGAAGATGCCTGTGCGTGGAGGCCATTGCAAACCAGCCACCACACGGGCTTGACAGAGCTAGGTCTTGGTCCAGTGGCAAGGATTAACCAAGACGATTGGAGACCAGCTCTGCTGCACGGACCTGGTGCGCACACATATCGCAGTGTGGGCTGGCCCGTACTGCCCCTGGGCCCTCGCCTCTTCTGGACCCCGAACTCACACCTCTCCTGGGCCCCAATCACATCCCTCTACATCTCTCACCGCTCCTTCGCCCAACCTCGCAGCTCCTGCTGTACCTGCCCACGCTCCAATCACCGACCTGGATCTTGGTGACGTCCCTCTTCACTGCCGTTGCTCGCCTGCTCCACTACGTGCTGCTTCCTGGAGTGGTATGCCGCCACGCTGCTCCTTCTGCTCCCCGGCCTGCCCCGATGGTGCTCGCAGGCCGGGGGCCGTCAGAGATGCACAATATCTGGCCCTCCTGTAGTCCATATAGATCTGGCTACACGCCTATGAGATAATAATGATGAGGCAACGTGAATATTATGTGCTGCCTGAGTCACTTGCAACAGGTGTGTGTAGTGAGCGTCTCACCCCCTGCGCGCCCAATTCCAGATGCAATCAGATTTCTAGGCCCAAGTTTCTTTGATCTTTCCTCATAGCTGATCCTCTTACACTTGTGATCAATCTTGTAGCTTTTCTTTGCACCCGTTCTAAAACATATGTAGATTTTTGTCAAAGTAACCAAAACCCATCACAGTACTTCAAGTGTGATTTGACCAGTACTTTGTAAAGTCTGAGCATAACTCCTATATAACAAGTAACAACAATCAGCGTGAATTTAGAAAGGAAAGAACTTGCCCAACAAACCTTCTTGACTTTGAGGGTGCTATTCGATAAGCAGATAGTAGGACTTATTGCTCTAGTTGTATAAACTAACATTCCAATTAGCCTTTTCAATTGCTCCACCAAGTTGTCAGGACATTAAAAATGATAGTCATCTCCCTATTGTAATTTGATTTAATTTAATTCATTATATATGATCCATATTGTTTTTAATCTATGTGAAATATTTGAAATTTCTCATTTGCCATTTGAATGCCCAATCATATAGCTGATCCAAATGTGTTCTTACAAATATTTGTTTCATTCGCTCACTGCATTGCTGTTCCTGGTGTCAGCAAATTTGAGCAGTTTATAGTTGGTTTTAGCATCTAGGTTACTAAAATGGGGCTGTGCTTAATATGGTCAACTCTTTAAAACCACTGCTCAAGTAATCCATGTGGACTAATCCCAAAGTTAACTGGAGGCTAATTATTATGGGAAGCTCTGTAAATTCTTTGGGGGAGAAATTTGGTCATGCCTCATTTGGGGCGATAACCCAGGCAGAGCGGTAATTTTAGCGCCTTGAAAAAGTTTGTGCCTTCCATCCAGAAATTCGTTAGAATTGGTCGAAGAGCTGATAGGGGCGCTAAATCAGTCATTGCACACAAGAGCTGCGGGGACGCTAACGAAAATGGCGGTGCTATGCGCCGAACTCCGATTCAGATCTTGGGAAAAGCCGACTCTTAAAAGGCGCAGCACAGTATTTAAAGTTTTTAAAATAATTTTTTCTCAAGCTGACCTCTTATTTCTGTCTGCCGCTGCAAACTCGGAGGCTCACCACCATGCTGTGTGTAAACGTTGCACTGACTGTGACCTCCGACGGAAGTGCTTCCTCATCCCTTTAAGTAGCCACCAGTTAACGATCTGCAAGCCTGTACCCACTTTTTTTCCAGACTTTGTTCTTGGCGGCTGCTAAATGAGGCGACCGTACCTAATTTTCCAATCAGCATGCAAGCGTGGGTGTTGCACCAGGAATACGTCATGATCGGAGCGATCGTCAGCAGCCAGGCACTACTGGTTTGCAATCCGGTGAGCCTCGAATAAATTTTTGGTCGAGGCGCTAAACGCTGCGCTCCCAGTCGGTAACCTCTTACGCTCCCATTAACGCCTCCTCTGGCCACTAACTGAGGCATTAAACAACTGAAAATCCAGCCCTTTGGCTCTGCCATTAGGGGGAGACCTGGTTAACAAGGCCGAAAAAAACAGCAGGAAACAAAGAATAGACAAAAGTGTTCAGGGAGAGAGGGAGAAGGAATACAAAAGGGTGGGAACACTGACCAATGCAGGGTTCCAATCAACACAGTCCCACAATCTGACATTACACCTCAAACAAGTACTCTTCATTTCCTATTTTTAATTAGTTTCTTATCCAGTCCGATATCTCTGTACCTTTTAGTTTAATTAGATGATTTCGTGAAACTTTCCCAAAAGTTCTCTGAATGTCAAAATAAATGATCTAGTAGAAGGTACTGCTATCTACACATCTTTAACATTCTCAAAGTCAGAGATTTTCCTCCTAAATCAAGTTATTTCTTCTTGAGTTATCACTTAGAATTAATTCCATTATTTTACCGGTTATTACAGGCCTACTCCTGCTCCTATTTCTTATGTTCTTATTAGCCTATAATTGGTTGGGTCACATTTGTTATTCTTTTTATATGCATGTATAGTCCCCACCACTTAAAACATCCACGGTTAAAATGGGCAGTCGCTTATATCGGCCAAAAAGCGTAATGATTAAACCATGTGCATTAAGTTCAATTTGAAAGTTGTCGGTTTTAGCCTCTTAAGTGCTCCGTGTATTTCGGACAGAAACAGCTGTGTTTATTCACCAGTTCGCACCTCACAGTCTTGATCTACAACATTCTTCTAATATTCTTGTGAATTACACAAGTTTTCAGGGTCATGAACAACAGAATGTATTTCATTTCTTTTCTGATTTGTGAGCAGCAATGTGAGCAATGTCAATGCTGAGAACACTTCTACATTCATTTTTGCATCCATTATGTTTATTGGGCATTCCCAAGTCAGGGGTCAGGCGGCCGTTTGCAGCTCATTTCACTTCATCTGTGGCACTCAGCAAACTTGCTGTTCACATACCACCAGGTATCGGTTAATGGCCTGTCTGCCTCATCGTCAGCAGCAGCAGCTGATTATATTTCCAACAGACGCTTGTTCGGGTACATTGGAGAATGAGACACATTTGGTACAGTATTTATTCGGCTGGATGCTCGCTCCTGCTCTGCAACCTCAGTTCGCGATTCATCTCGTATCGGAGATCCAAGTAACAACAACTTGAATTTATTTAGCGCCTTTAATGTAGTAAAATGTCACAAGGCACTTCACAGGAGTTTTAGCAAATGAAATATGACACTAAGCCACATAAGGAGATATTAGGATAGGTGACCAAAAGCTTGGTCAAAGAGTTAGGGGTCAAAATTCGGTACTGCTGTTTTTGAGGCGGTGTCACCAGCTGAGAGAAATTTTTAACGCCTCGCTTTAGGCGTGGTCCCCAAACGCGAAATTCAGTGTTGACGCCCAAGGAGTGGATAGTAGTGTAAAATCATGGCATTGCACACTCACATGGAGGCGCTACGCTGCACTAAGTGGGCCCTTACGCGTGGCTCAACATTCGGGAGTTAGGCATTTGGAGCTGCACCAGATATAGTGGCGCCACCGGGATTGAATTGAGGCATTGATTGGGCGCCTCAATGCCTCGTGGGTATATTCGCTTCCTACACACTCACTCAAATGGCAGACCTTGCAGCAGCAGCAGCTTGTCAGCGTGCATTTCATTTCACAGACGCCGCATTGGATGCACTCCTTGATGCACTGGAGAGGCATTGACAGGTGCTGGGGACAGAGGCTGGGAGGAGACCACAACCCCAAACATACCGAATGCTATGGAGGGAAACAGCAGAGCAAGTGTCTGCGAGTGACAAGGTGCCAAGGACTGCAATGCAATGTAGAACAAAGTGGAACGACCTGACGTGGGAGGTGAAGGTGACTATTTTTAATTTCAAACTTCAACATGCTATGCTCTCACCTCAATGTGCACTCTCTGCTCAATGTAGTGTTTCAGAATCCATGCTCTAAGTGGGTGAGGCCACAGTCAATGTTCCCATTTGCAGCCTCACCAACTGCAAGGGCATACAGTTGCTGTTAACCTTGCTACTCGGTTCTGCAAACACACCCCTCATATTGTTGACTCCTCAGTCTTCATGTGTGTCGAAGACGGTAGCCTCCCCATTACTGTTAGGTCCTGGCCCCCTAATCCCACCATTGCCACAGCAAGAACACGCAACAAATGGTAATTACATCAAACTGAAGACTGTTAGAGTAAAATGTACTAAATATCGAGCTGTGAAGACTCTCAAAGAGTAGCATGTACTAAAGTATGTAAGGCACTTGGGACACACTGATATAAGGCCCCTAACTCCTACTTTCTCTTTAATTTATCTGTTTGTCTGTAACACTGTTGTGAAGCACCTTGGGACTTTTTACTACGTTAAAGGCGCTGTATAAATAAAAGTTACTGTGATTATTATTGTTACAGGCGAAGCTCGCCCACAACCGATGGGAGTAAATGCAGATTGGTGGAGGGGAGTCAGACCTCCAAGTGCTCACTCCATTGGAAGAACGGATAGCTGCCCTGATGGGCATTCAAGTTGGTGTGATGGCGGTGGGTGCAGCTGAACCCCCTCGGGACAGTAACAGTATGTTGAGTTTCTTTGAGGCAAGCTGCATGACACTTGGCCCTCACACCATCGTCATGCAGCTCTTTCCATGAGACTGCCTTCACAAATGCCTTTCCTGCTCCTGGCTCCTTCCCCTGCAGGTAACCGCTCTTCTGTGTTTGTGCTTTCAGATGATCGACCAGATCCACCAGGGCCTTCTCGGGCGCCCTCCATGGATGCAGATGGTGGCGATGACAAAGAGGACGAGGAGGAGCAGGAGGACGACACCTCATTTGACCTCATGCAGGAGGATGCGCTAAGGGCGGGGCCAGCAGTGCTGTTGACGAGGGGGTGGTCAGGGAGGCGGAGGTGGATGATGCTCCGGGACCCAGTGGCCTCCAGTAATGCCACGGGGGAGGGAAGGCCAGGGACCAGCTCCCCGGAGGGTGAGTGCATGCCTGAGTGATGCTCAACAGCACTCTGACGATGAGCCCGACCTAGAGGTTGTTGCAAGACAATCCCTGCAGTTACACAGCGATCTGCTGGATGCAATAGCAAGGGTGTCCCAGAGTCTCGATGCGCTCGCTGTGAGGATGGAGGATGAAGGATGGAGGAGTCCGCCTCAACTGTTGCTCATGGCTATCAGCAGCCCACTGAGCCCATCCTTGGTAGATACCAATGAATGCTGGATGCAAACAGTGACCATAGGCTATAGCTAACGTTGCTGTGGTCATTGAGCACCAGGCCAATTCTATTGTAGGTTTCCATACTCAAATGTCATCAGTGCATGGTGTTCTGAGTCAGCTCTCCAGTGTACTGCAGTCGCAGACACTTTTGATACAGAGGCAAATTGATTCAATGGACATACTGACCGCTGCCATCCTGTCTGAGGCCCCATAATTCAACGGGGACCTAACCTTGCCGAACGAGGGCAGCAATCTGACCTCACCCAGCTTTCTGCAGATGATGATTCTCTGCCCCGGGGGAGTATCAGCGTGTTAGACCAGTTGGAACGTGATGTCATTTCTCAGGATGACATCATTCCACCTTCGCAGCTGCCGCTCTCTGCAACCCATCCACAATAGATGCTGAGGTTATGCAATCCACGGCCGGGTCTTCCAGGGCCCAAGCTGGTCGTGGATGTCCTGCTAGGCTATCATGTATGATTGCGGCTCCAAGTCAGCAACCGAATACCAAGCCTTGCTGAAGGCCCTGAGACCCCATTGAGGAAGAGCAGTAATCGTGGGGGGGAAAGAGAAGGGAAGGGGAGGTAAAGCACTCTTCAATACAAAGTGAAGTGTGAGAAGGTGGCTATATATGCTCACCTTGCGAAGATATGAGCTTTTAAAACTATTAGCACTTGTATGATCCAGCAAATATTTGTTTGATAGTCAACAGTGAAGGTTAGGTTGTTGCAATGTGAGCTCGTGTGAATTGTTGCACTTGGATGAATGATGCAACAATTGTTTGGCTATCACGAGATATGGCTACCTTGTTACAACGTGAATTGATGTCAATAGGTGCACTTGGCTGCCTATGAAAGTGTTTGAAGGGGTTTTGTGGGTATGTTGATGTGTTGGGGATAAAGTTGTTTTGTGGTTGTTTTCAGCAAACATGATTTATGTTCGCAATAAACCAAGTTTTGATTGTTCACATGGTTAAGCAATGATTATTAAAGACGGACGGCTGCAGGGTGGGTAGCAATGTGATGAGTTGATGCCCACGGCACTTCAAGAGTCATTCATTAGAATCGATGAGCGATGAGTCTCTGACGAGCAGCCCTTCCAGTTGCAGCAGTGTCATGCTGCCTCCTCCTTCGGTGAGGATCCTCGTCTTCCTCCTCCTCATTGTCATCCTCCTGAGGTGGATCATCCATCCCTGGTGGTAATGGCTGGCCCCTCATAATGGCCAAATTGTGCTGCATGCAGCAGACAACAGTGAATATGGAGACTCTTATCAGGTGAGTATTGGAATGCCCCTCCAGAATGGTCAAGGCTGTGAAAACGCTGCTTCAGAACCCCGATAGTTTACTCGATAATGGCCCGGGTTGTGGTATGACTGCTATTGTAGCATTGCACAGCAGGGGTGGTGGGACTGCGGAGAGGTGTCATCAGCCAGGTGGCCACACCACATCCTTTGTCGCCCAGGAGCCAGCCAGAGCCTTCATGCGGTGGCTTGAAGAGTTGTGGCACAGTGGTCTCCCGCAGGATGAAGGCATCGTGGCATCATTGACAGCGAGGATCATCTGCCTGTGATCGCAGACTAGCTGTATGTTGAGGGAGTGGAATCCCTTGCGATTCCGAAAGGCCTCTCCATTGTGGTGCGTTGCCCTCAATGCCACACGCCTGGCAATCAATGGCTCCCTGAACCCTGGGGAAGCCTGCTATCCTGGCAAACCCACGGGTGCGCTCATCCTGGTCTTCCCTTGACATGCTGAACTTGATGTAATCCATTCATTTGCCATAGAGGGCGTTGGTCATCTGCTAAATGCTGCAATGTACTGCAAACTGCGAGATGTTGCATATATCGCCTACAGGAGACTGGAAGGAGCCGTTAGTATAGAAGTTCAGGGCTACTTTCACTGCCATGGACAGAGAGGTCCTGGTGTCGATGCCAGGTATGCCTGCAGAAGATTGCAAAAGTCTTTCACCACCTCCTTGCTCCTCGGACATCTCAAGATAAGAGTAATGCACACGGTAAACCCTGCGTGTGTACGGCCTCTTGCCCCGCCATCTGTGGTATCTCCTCTGGGGAGGATCCACGTTGGCCCGAAGCTGTTTCTGCAGCTGTCGCCTTTCAAGTCGTCGCCGTGGGACAACGTGGTGTGCCATCACTGCCCCCATCATTCGGCAGAGGTCACAAGGAAACGCAACTTTCAAATTTTCCCGATATGGAATCCAACAATGTTTCTGAGATACTAGTGCTGAATCTGTCACGTCAACAGCAGTACAATGCCAACATCCGACTGTCTGTGTGAGCATTAAATGCAGCACTGACCGAGACCTCTGAGCCCCGGCTGCAACTCCCTTTAAAAAACACCTGGGATTAGTTTCTCCGCCTTGCGTAGTCCAACTTTTTCAGGCATCATCGACGCCAGCCGTTAAGTGAGGCGGCAAAAGTGAATGTGGTGAGAAAGGCGCCAAGGAGACGTTGTATGCATACTGACATCATTATTTCAATGGCGATAGCCAGCAGGACGTTAAAGTTTTAACATCCTTAAAAAATGACCACCGAATTTCACTTCAGGTGTCAACAGCACCCAGCACCAGTCCCTACTGCCCAACTCACAGTTAACACCGAACACCTTTATTATCAGCAGGCGGTAGCAACCGGATTTCAATCCCTGAGGTTTTAAGGAGCTCATGTTCCTGTGCACTTGGACTCAGGATATAAAACTGTCAATCAAGCCAGATTTCAGACATAAGGACTGCCTCTCGGATGCCTAAAGGGATGGAACTCTGCTCAAATCACTACTCCTTTAAAACAAGGTAAAGCTAAGCTGCCACGGCATGCAAGAACCTTGTTAACAGGTTGGACAGCCATTACAGTTAATGGGCTCAATTTCCCCCAAAGACATTTTTTGCCGTTCATTGAAGAGTTATGCCCATTTTTTTGGAGCCCAACTACGCCAAAATAAAATCATCCAACTTTCCCCGTTTGAGTCATTCATTTTGGCGCTGCCTAGCCTGTCCTTTAGCTTTGGGGGTGGAGCCTAAGATCTGCGCCAAAAAGACAGGTTGCCAGGGTAACAAGGGATACACTGCGGGCTGAGGCTGGAAAGTGAAACATACAACACATTCTGGCCAGCTCACAGCAACCTGCACAAGCATATTACAGCAGCATGCCAGCTAATAAATTATTAAAGTGCTTATGCCAAAAGTTTATCTCCCCCTCGCCACCTCTCCTCCCGGTGCCGCTCGTAACCCTGGCTGAAAGGCCTCCCGGTGCTGGTGCCAGGTGCCGCTCCTTACTCTGGCCGAAAGGCTTCCCTCCCCTCGCGGTGCCGCTCCTAACTCTGACCGAAAGGCTTCCCTCCTCTCCCGGTGCCGGGTGCCGCTGCTAACCCTAGCCAAAGGGTCTATCCCCCTCCCGATGCCTGCTGCCGCTGCTAGCCCTGGCCAACGGGCCTCTCCTCCAGGTGGCAATCCTAACTCTGGCCGAAAGGCTTCCCTCCTCTCCCGGTGCCGGGTGCCGCTCCTAACTCTGGCCGAAAGGCTTCCCTCCCATGCCGGTGCCAGTTGCCGCTCCTAACCCTGGCCGAAAGGCCTCCCCCACTTTCCCCCTCTCTGCTGCTGCTGTCTGGGCCGTGGAACTGCATCTGCTGCACTGATTCTCTTACCTGCGCCAATTATGTTAATTACCCAGAAGGTTTTTTGGGAGTGGCCACATATGCCGTCCTAGGAGAAATTGGAGTAAATCGGGGCTGGCCAAACTTGCTTAAATGGCCAGAATTGGCACAGGTGGCAGGTTATGCCCCCAATGAGCTCAGAAGGATGAGGGGGGATCTTATTGAAACATTTAAAATAATGAAAGGGATCGACAAGATAGAGACAGAGAGGTTGTTTCCACTGGTCGGGGAGACTAGAACTTGGGGGCACAGCCTCAAAATACGGGGGAGCCAATTTAAAACCGAGTTGAGAAGGAATTTCTTCTCCCAGAGGGTTATGAATCTGTGGAATTCTCTGCCCAAGGAAGCAGTTGAGGCTAGCTCATTGAATGTATTCAAATCACAGATAGATAGATTTTTAACCAATAAGGGAATTAAGGGTTACGGGGAGCGGGCAGGTGAGTGGAGCTGAGTCCACGGCCAGATCAGCCATGATCTTACTGAATGGCGGAGCAGGCTCGAGGGGCTAGATGGCCTACTCCTGTTGCTAATTCTTATGTTCTTATGTAAAAAAATCGTAGCCTAAAAAAATACTACCTAAGTGAATTACGCTAGCGCAGAAACTTTGGGGAAACTTGGAGATTTTAATTTACTCCAAAAAAAAAACAGTGCAGGTCAAAAAATGGCACAGATAATTGGGGAAAATTGAGACCATGCATGTCTCTGTCTTTTTTACAACAGCCTAGTAAACTTGTTAGTTACTTCTATCTCTTGGATATGTTTTGTATCTTCTAAACAGTCGATAAGCATTTCAATTTAGCACAGTCCTAAGTGACTTATGCATTTGATAAGAAACTACAATACACCATACCTGTTTTTCCACAAGCATTGTGGGTTATAGTTCAACAGTTATTCAACAGAAATAAAGTATTTTCACAGCCAGGAAAAATTTCCTGTCATTTTACTGTCAGTTTAAATTGTTACAAATTGAACTGTCATCTTTTCTTGTCTAAGCTAAAGTCCATGTCCCCGGTCCTAGACCTTTTATGCACTTGGCATATCATGGCATGCAATATAATTATTCTTACAACTTGAAAGCAGATCAATCTTGTTCTGTCACAAAGATAATTGAACAAAAGTAGTGGATCACTGGAGCGGTTTTCAAGGCAGTAAACGTGTCCACATATCGTCTCAAAAATATTTATACAGATGTTAAAAAAGTGCAAGGAAAGACCATCAATATTCACTGTACCCATTAGAGGCTGAAACTTTGAGCATTATCTGCTCCAATTGCTAGTAAGCCGATTCCTGGGGAAGAGGGAAAAATCTATGCGAGAGAATCACCTGCAATGGCTTCTCCTCCCACTCCCACATCGTTAAATCTGATGTCCCCCAAGGATCTATCCTTAGTCCCCTCCCATTTCTCATCTACATGCTACCCCTCGGTATCATCCAAAAACACAGCGATAGTTTCCACATGTACGCTGACGACACCCAACTCTACCTCATCACCACTTCTTTCGACCACTCCACTGTCTCTAAATTGTCAGACTGCTTGTCAAAC
Source organism: Pristiophorus japonicus (assembly GCF_044704955.1). Lineage (NCBI taxonomy): Eukaryota > Metazoa > Chordata > Chondrichthyes > Pristiophoridae > Pristiophorus > Pristiophorus japonicus. Next base: position 82,166,331 of record NC_091982.1, on the reverse strand, counting down.
ATCTGGTTCTGGATAAGCAGAAATTTCTTCCACTTAAATATTGAGACGACCGATGCCATTATCTCCAGTTCCTGCCACAAAATCCGTTACCTAGCCACTGACTCCAACCCTCTCCCTAGCATCTGTCTGAAGCTGAACCAGACTGTACGCAACCTTGGGTGTCATATTTGACCCTGAAATGAGCTTCTAACCACATATCCGTGACATAACTAAGACCGCCTATTTCCATCACCTATTTCTGCCCCTGCCTCAGCTATTCTGCTGCTGAAACTCTCACCCATGCCTTTGTTACCTCCAGACTTGACTATTCCAACGCACTCCTAGCTGGCCTCGCACGTTCTAACATACATCAACTTGAACTCATCCAAAACGTGGCTGCCAGTGTCCTAACTTGCACAAAGTCCTGTTCACCCATCACCCCTGTGCTCGCTGACCTACATTGGCTCCTGGTTAAGCAACGCTTCAATTTTAAAATTCTCATCCTTGTTTTCAAATCCCTTTATGGTCTCATTCCTCCCATCTCCTCCAGCCACTTCCACCCCGCCCAAGATATCTGCGCTCCTCTAATTCTGCCCTCTTGAGCATCCCCGATTTTAATTGCTCAACCATTGGTGACCATGCCTTCAGCTGCCTAGGCCCTAAGCTCTGGAATTCCCTCCCTAAACCTCTTTGCCTCTCTACCTCTATTTCCTCCTTTAAGACGCTCCTTAAAACTTATCTCTTTGACCAAGCTTCTGCCCTAATTTCTCCTTGTGGCTCCCGGTGTCAAATTTTGTTTTATAATGATCCTGTGAAGTGCCTTGGGACAATTTACTACATTAAAGGCGCTATATAAATACAAGTTGTTGCTGTTGTTCTCGGATAACTCCAGAAAATTCTTCCCCTATTCTCTAAGACAATCAAGCAAGTTCTAGGATGTAGGCCCCAAGTTTCCACATGATTTGCTCCTGATTTTTAGGAGCAACTGGTGCAGAACGGAGTGTCTTAGAAATCGGAATTCTCCACATTTAGTTTTCTGCAGTTCTAGTCAGGTAGAACAGTTTCACTTTGGAACAGAATTTTTTTTTCAAAAGGGTGCGTGTCCGGCCACTGACGCCTGATTTGAAAGTTTCCACAGTGAAAACGTACTCCAAACTAACTTAGAATGGAGTAAGTGAAGATTTTTGTACGCTTGAAAAAACCTTGTCTACACATTAAAAAATCAGGCGCAGGTTACAAATTAGGCGTCGGGAACGAGGGGGGGGACGGGGGGGGAAGGGAAGTCATTAAATTCTACAATAAATCCTTAGTTATATTTATACAAATAAATACAACCTGAATAAAAATTTATAAGCAAAGAAAAGATTAAAATAAACCATGTTCCTACCTGTGTGAAAGTGCTTCAGGCAGGCCTTTCAGGCAGCGGTTTGCCGTCGGGACCGAAGGCTGAACGGGCCGGGCCCGAGACTTCGGGCAGGACCCGTCCCCAGCACCAGATTTACAGGTAGGTGGCGTTGGGTCGGGTCGGGGAGGTTCGGTTCGGTTCGGTTCGGGAGGGAGAGGTCAGGTTGGGGAGAGGGAGGTCAGGTCGGATCCAGTCCGGGGGCGGGGGCGGGAGTCGGGTCGGGTCCAGTCGGGGGGAGGGAGCGGGAGCGGGAGTCGGGTCGGGTCGGGTCGGGTCCAGTCGGGGGGAGCGGGAGCGGGAGTCAGGTCGGGTCGGGGGGGAGCGGGAGTGGGAGTCGGGTCGGGTCGGGTCCAGTCGGGGGGGAGCGGGAGTCGGGTCGGGTCGGGGGGGAGCAGGAGCGGGAGTCGGGTCGGGTCCAGTCGGGGGGAGGGAGCGGGAGCAGGAGTCGGGTCGGGGGGGAGCGGGAGTGGGAGTCGGGTCGGGTCGGGAGCGGGAGTCGGGTCAGGTCGGGTCCAGTCGGGGGGGAGCAGGAGTTGGGTCGGGTCCAGTTGGGGGGTCGGGGGGGGGGGGGGGGGAGCCGGAGCGGGAGTCGGGTCGGGTCGGGTCCGGGGAGGGGGGGGGGAGCGGGTGTCGGGTCCGGTCCGGGGCGGGGGGAAGCGGGAGTCGAGTCGGGTCGGGAGGAAGCAGGAGCTGGCCGTGGGAGGAGCCTTATTCACGCAGCCCCAGTGAGGCCATTCGGCCAGGGCTAGGGGCTGCGTGCTTCGGGCCCCTCCCACACAGTTTCGGGCGCCTGGAGCTACTGCACTTGCGTGCCCACTGTAGCGCGCATGTGCAAAGGTCCCAGCACTGTTTTCAGCGCAGGGACCTGGCTCCGCCCCCCTACAGCTCCTGCTGCACTGCGCCGAGGGCCAGAGGACCTGCAGGGAGGTGGAGAATATGGAGGGTTTTTTTAGGCGCACTTTGTGGCGCGAAAAACGGGCGTCCAGGTCGGGACTGCGCCGTTCTAGGCGCGGCTCGAAACTTGGGCCCGTAGTAGTTACATCTTTCACATTACTTCACATACTTAACTATCCCCACAACCCTTTACTTATCTGTCTCAATATAGGAATGTAGGATTTTAAAGGATTGGGAAAGTTTGGTTGCATGAATCTGGTTCCAAAGATCCCAGATTTTATACTCCATTTTATTTCCTATATCCTTCAATAGCCCTGACTACCAAAAATTTAGCCAACATCTTTTTCAAATTTAAATCATCATTTGCTTCCATTGCCTCTCAAGTAGGCTATTCATATATTTACGAACTTGTTATACTGAGTAAGCTTGAATCCATATACCCTTATTTTAGAACTTATTTTAATATTAAATATTGCTCTAGAACCCAGTTTATTTATTGTCTTGAAGATCTCAAACACCTAAATAACGTCACCTCTAAGCTACCTTTTTTCTGATATAAAGATCCATAATATTCATAATCTTTCTTCATAGTACTCAAATCCATTACCATCTTAATTCTCTTCTCTGTACTCCCTCATAGGCCGGGATGTCTTCTCTGTGGTACAATGTCCAGATATGTACACCTTGAACAAGGTGGGTGAAGCAGTGCTTTGTACAAACTAATTATCAGAGACTTGAGCTCTGTTCCATGAGCTATACATCCCAAAATCCTGTTTGTCCTTTTCACCATTGCTGCATATTGTGCTGATGTTCTACAGGTGTTTTCTGGTAAAACACCCAGACCTGGTGTAATTTCCTTTAGATTGTTGTGATTTATTTTGTACTCCCGTTATTTCCCTTCTCCGGCTTCTTAACTTTGTATTTCTCTATATTAAACAACACCTCCAACTTTTTAATCCAATCTTCCAACATGTCCAAGTTCCTCTGCAACTGGTCGGCTTGTTGGGCTGACTATTTGTCCCACCTGTGACAGGGACTGTGGCTCTCGTATCGGATTATTCAGCCACCTAAGGACTCATTTTAAGATTGGAAGCAAGTCTTCCTCGATTCAGAGGGACTGCTTATGATGATGATGTTGGGCTTGATTACTACCCCACCCAATTTTATCACTGATAAACTTGAAGCATTTTATCATTGATAAACTTGAAGCATTTTATCATCATTTCTTCCTTTAAATCATGCATATAAAAAAGTGGCCCCAGAACTAACCCCTGCAGTACCTCTGGGTTTATGGAGCAATTAATGAAAAATAAAAATAATTCAAGTAGTTATTACCTCCGCTTTGTCTTTTGGTAGGTCCAAGGATACAGACACAAGATTAAGCGATGGCCGAGATATATTTAAGCTGCTGGGTACATAAAGAGAGACATCTACAATACAAAAAAAAAATAATCATTTTTACATTTAAAATAAAACCTGAGCTAGTCAGAACAAATAAATAGTTAATAATTTAGAGCCATCAAGAAAGAATATGTTGCCCTAGAGTTGAGATTTAACATGCATCCTACCACTGTGTGCCATTTTGTATTCTTGCTCCACGCTACACCCAACTTTCTTATCATAGAATCTTATCGCACAGAAGGAGGCTGTTTGGTCCATCGTGCCTGTGCTGGCTCTTTGAAAGAGCTATCCAATTAGTTTCACTCCCCTGCTCTTTGTCCATAACCCTGCATATTTTTCCTTGTACTTTATTTGTACTTTTCTTGTATTTACAAACTGTCCAACCCAAACCTTTTGAATCATATATAGATGTCCAACAGGAATACAGCAATCCCGCTGGATATCTTTCCCAACTCAACAATGGCTGAAGTAATCCAGACAACAGGAGAGAAACATGAATTGGTATTAAAGTGAAGATTGTATAAAGCTATGACTTTAAATTGGATTTGATAAGAGTTTTATGGTGCATGAACCAACCTGTATGAGGATGATCAGATTAATTTTACAAATGTATGTGGTTGTGAATGACAGTGCGGATCAGGCACATTACCAGCCGAGCAATTTTCATGAGTGAGCCTGGACAGTGAGCTTTGGCATATTATTAGATTCAATATGTACTTTGACCAGGATTCCTTCCCTTGATTGGTATCCCATGGGCAACTTCAGGATCAGGACTTGGCTATGGCAACCCACATGGTTGAATGTTCTTCTGAAACACTTTCCAGGTTCGCTCATAATGAATGGCTAGACAAATGACATGCCAGAGAGTTGCTGTCACTCAAACCCATATACATAACAAAAGTACATGTTTAGCCAACAAGTTAAATGCAGCATGGAGTATCAATACAATATGATACGAACTTACAAGAATGACAAACTATAGTTATGAGAAGAAACTCGAGCTACTGGGCGAGTCGCACTGGAGCAGAAAAGAGTAGATGATGATTAAACAGTGTTTTTTAAAATTATGATGGAATTTGAAGGTGTAAATAGGGAAAGATTATTTACTGTGGTTGAGGAGTCAATAGTGGATCAGCAATTTTAAATAATCATTAACTGAATGAAGCGAGGGGTTGGGTGATATTTCTTTACTTAGGAGGGTTGTTGGAGCAAGGAATATTTTGCCAGACAGTGGCTGAGGCAGAGACCATTGTTTCTCTTAAGGGAAAATTGTGTACATATTTGAAGCAGAGAACGATGCCCAGTTATCGGGAAGGAACTTTGGATTGTTTTAGCAAAGCATGACGCAGACACAATAGGCTGCGAGGTCTCCTTCCGCATTATATAACACGGTCCTATGATACCCGCACCCCGTGATAACTGGCCCACTGACTTATTTCCAATGTGACCTCAGATATTATGATCAAAGTTGGGCATCACAGCTGAGCTCAATCATTTTGTCACCCCATCTTCCCATACAAGTCAACCTGGGTGTGGAAAAGTGATTACTAGTCGGGACTCCTGGCTTTTCTTCTCCCCAAGCTCAAGCACGTGAGGCCAATTATCATGCCCCCAACTGACTGAGACCAATTAAGAACATAAGAACATAAGAAATAGGAGGAGTAGTCCATACGGCCCCTCGAGCCTGCTCCGCCATTTAATATCATGATTGATTTGATCACGGACTCAGCTCCACTTCCCCGCTCACTCCCCATAACCCCTTATATCCTTATGCCTTAAATTTATTCAATGTCCCAGCTTCCACAGCTCTCTGAGGCAGCAAATTCTACAGATTTACAACCCTCCGAGAAGAAATTTCTCCTCAGTTTTAAATGGACGGCCCCTTATTCTAAGATCATGCCCTCTAGTTCTAGTCTCCCCCATCAGTAGAAACATCCTCTCTGCATCCACCTTGTTAAGCCCCCCTCATAATCTTATACGTTTCGATAAGATCACCTCTCATTCTTCTGAATTCCAAGTAGAGGCCCAACCTACTCAACCTTTCCTCATAAGTCAACACCCTCATCCCCAGAATCAATCTAGTGAACCTTTTCTGAACTGCCTCCAAAGCAAGTATATCCTTTTGTAAATATGGAAAACAAAACTGCACACAGTATTCCAGGTGTGGCCTCACCAATACCCTGTACAACTGTAGCAAGATTTCCCTGCTTTTATACTCCATCCCCTTTGCAATAAAGGCCAAGATACCATTGGCCTTCCTGATCACTTGCTGTACCTGCATACTATCCTTTTGTGTTTCATGCACAAGTACCCCCGGGTCCCGCTGTACTGCGGCACTTTGCAATCTTTCTTCATTTAAATAATAACTTGCTCTTTGATTTTTTTCTGCCAAAGTGCATGACCTCACACTTTCCAACATTATACTCCATCTGCCAAATTTTTGCCCACTCACTTAGGCTGTCTATGTCCGTTTGCAGATTTTGTGTGTCCTCCTCACACATTGCTTTCCCTCCCATCTTTGTATTGTCAGCAAACTTGGCTACGTTACACTCAGTCCCTTCTTCCAAGTCGTTTATATAGATTGTAAATAGTTGGGGTCCCAGCACTGATCCCTATGGCACCCCACGAGTTACTGATTGCCAACCAGAGAATAAACCATTTATCCCGACTCTCTGTTTTTCTGTTAGTTAGCCAATCCTCTATCCATGCTAATATATTACCCCCAACCCCATGAACTTTTATCTTGTGCAGTAACCTTTTATGTGGCACCTTTTCAAATGCCGTCTGGAAGTCCAAATAAACCACATCCACTGGTTCCCCTTTATCCACCCTGTTCGTTATATCCTGAAAGAATTCCAGCAAATTTGTCAAACATGACTTCCCCTTCATAGGTCCATGCTGACTCTGCTTGACCGAATTTTGCTTTTCCAAATGTCCTGCTACTGCTTCTTTCATAATGGACCCCAACATTTTCCCAACCACAGATGTTAGGCTAACTGGTCTATAGTTTCCTGCTTTTTGTCTGCCCCCCTTTTTTTTTTAAAAAATAGAGGCGTTACATTTGCAGTTTTCCAATCTGCTGGGACCTCCCCAGAATCCAGGGAATTTTGATAAATTACAACCAATGCCTCCACAATCCCTGCCGCTACTTTTCTTAAGACCCTAGGATGCAAGTCATCAGATCCAGGGGATTTATCTGCCTTTCGTCCCATTATCTTACTGAATACCATCTCCTTAGTGATTGTAATTGTGTTAAGTTCCTCCTCCCCTATAGCCCCTAGACTATCCACTGTCGGAATATTGTTAGTGTCCTTTACCGTAAAGACTGATACAAAATATTTGTTCAGAGTTTCTGCCATCTCCATGTTCCCCATTACTAATTCCCCGGTCACGTCCACTAAGGGACCAACATTTACTTTAACCACCCTTTTCCTTTTTATATACCCTTTTTATTAACTCAGCAGAATTTGAGACTTTCTGGTCAGAATGGCTGTCACACAAACTGGGCCTTTATCTACTAGTGTGTCAGGGGAAGTTAACCATGGGGTAAATTTTACAACGTAAATTAATGGACAAAAAATTGTGTGGGCTACAAAACCAGACACAATCAGTGCCCAAATTCCTGACATGTACTCCTATTGCACAAAACTTATGTTAAGCAAAAATTATTCCTTTAGATTGCTATTAAATGTAACTGCCCAAGATATCTTGTGGGAAAATAGTTTTCAGTATTGCAAATTAGAAGCCAATAGAAATTAGGAGATGTCTCATAGAATTGCTGACGGCGAAGGGAATACATTTGTTTCATAAATATTTTGTAATAATTGGAGCATTATATCAAAAAACAATGCCTTATTAAATAATAGAAGAGACAGTCCCATTCCAGCAAGCATCGAGAATACACTTTACAAAACTATTAGAAAGCAATAAAAATAATAAGCATCCACACAAATAAAATGAATTGAGATTTCTTGGTACACAGACATCATTTAGGCACTTCAACTGAAAAGAATCCTGTAAGTTCCTTGCAGAAGTGACCAAAAAGTGCTGCTTCTCTTTTTTAAACACTTAAAGATTAAAAGCTTTTCCACATAGAAGAGAGAACCATTTTTGTTGTTGTTTTATGAAAAAAAATATTTCTGAACGAGGCAAAGTGCACAGAAACATATGCTTTTAAAGCAAAGATCCAACGGTATTATAATGCCTGGGGGACCCATTTTTGGGACAAAAAATACTGCCTTCTTGTAGTGAACTTGTATAAGACCTTGGCTCGGCCTCAAATAGAAGACAGTGCCCAGTTTTGGTCTTCTCATGGTGGGGGATATTGAGGCTTTGGAAAGGGTGTAGAGGAAGGCCACATGATTAATTCGCAGTTTAAAACACCTTAGTTACCCAAATAGCTTCCTATAATTTCAAGCAGCATAAAGCAGGGGCTGATTTGATCGAGGTTTATAAAATAATGAAAGGCTTAGATTGTGTTGATATAGACCAATTATTTCAATTGAATTGGTTAGGGAGGATCTGGGGTCATGCTTACAAATCATACAAGGGTAGAACTAGGTTGGATACGAGGGGGTTCTTCTTTTCCCTGAAAATAGTGGACCTGTGGCTCATGTGGTGAATGCGGATTCATTGTATTTTTCGCTAGGGTAGAGATCATCTCTTGAAGATGTTGGTATTCTGTTATGTATATCAGAGCCAATGTGATCTCCCAGAATAGTTTTGATTGCTTACAGGGGTCAGAAAGGAATTTTCCATTTTACCCCTTAATTGGTCTGGGTTTTTATCTGCTTTTTTGTCTCTCCCAGTTGATGACATAGTACTGGGTGGGTGGGAAGTGTATATACTGTGATACATATGGTATCACAACTGTGTGGGACAGACTAGATGGATCAGTAGATCTTTTCTTATCCATCATTTTCCTGTCTGTAATAAAGGAGAATCTTATAAATGACGGAAGAGACAAATATGGAGGCTGGCATGTCTACAATGTCCTAATGAGCATGAAAGTAGCACATTTTTTTTGTGCATGTGGTGCAGCCCAGACATGCAGTGGCTCCCTGTAGTATGCTGCATAGTAGAAGGGGTTCTGCTAGTGCACAGTTCGTAATTTTATATTGGGGCTATCAGATTAAGACCCCAAAGTTGCAGAGTAGAAGGCAGAGAATAGGGATGATGGTCATGTACTCTAATTTAAAGGAACTGACTCGTGGTGTCCCATCAGGATCCGTGCTAGGGCCTTACATATTCACTATATTTACTAATGACTTAGATTAACACAAGAAAGAGTCATATATCCAAGTTTGCCAACGACACAAAGTTTGGTGATATAGTAAGTAGTGTAGATGGGAGCATAGAATTACAAAGAGACATTGGGATTAGGTGAATGGGCAAAAAAGTGGCAGATGGATTTCAATGCAGAGGTCATCCATTTTGGACCAAAAAAAGATAAATCTGAATAATTTTTAAATGGTGAAAAACTAGGAACAGCGGAAGTCCAAAGAAATTTCGGGGTCTATGGACACCGAGCACTAAAATGTAATAGTCAGGTACAAAAAATAATCAAAAGGCTAATGGGATGTTAGCCTTTATAACTACAGGGCTACAATATAAGAACATAAGAAATAGGAGCAGGAGTAGGCCATGAGGCCCCTCGAGCCTGCTCCGCCATTCAATAAGATCATGGCTGATCTGATCATGGACTCAGCTCCACTTCCCCGCCCGCTCCCCATAACCCCTTATCGTTTAAGAAACTATCTATTTCTGTCTTAAATTTATTCAATGTCCCAGCTTCCACAGCTCTCTGAGGCAGCGAATTCCAGATTCACAACCCCCAGAAGAAATTTCTCCTCATCTCTGTTTTAAATGGGCGGCCCCTTATTCTAAGTTCATGCCCTCTAGTTCTAGTCACCCCATCAGTGGAAACATCCTCTCTGCATTCACCCTGTCAAGCCCCCTCATAATCTTACACGTTTCGATAAGATCATCTCTCATTCTTCTGAATTCCAATGATTAGAGGCCCAACCTACTCAACCTTTCCTCATAAGTCAACCACCCCCCATCTCCGGAATCAACTTAGTGAACCTTCTCTGAACTGCCTCCAAAGAATATCCTTTTATAAATATGGAAACCAAAACTGCACGCAGTACTCCAGGTGTGGCCTCACCAATACCCTGTACACCAATATAAAGCGGATGAAGTTTTGCTACAGCCAAATAAAGCCCTGGATAGACGACATCTGGAGTACTGTGTACAGTTCTGGGCACTGCACCTTAGAAAGGATATAGTGGCCTTGGAAGGAATGCAGCACAGATTCTCCAGAATGTTACCAGGGCACCAACGGTTAGATAATGAGAAGAGATTGCATCAACTCTGCTTGCATTCTCTGGAATATAAAAGGTTAAGGCGTGATTTGATTGAGGTTTTTAGGATTTTGAAAGGATTGACAGGGTAGATAGAGAGAAACTATTTCCGCTAGTGGGGACGTCTAGGCCAAAGGGCATAACCTTAAAATCGGAGCCAAGCCATTCAGGAGCGGAATTAGGAAACACCTCTTAACGCAAAATGCAATATATGCTAGCTCAATTAATAATTTTAAATCTGAGATTGCTGGACTTTTGCTGGCCAAGGGTATTACATAAGAACATAATAAAAATATAAGAATTAGGAACAGGAGTAGGCCATCTAGCCCCTCGAGCCTGCTCCGCCATTCAAAAAGATCATGGCTGATCTGGCCGTGGACTCAGCTCCACTTACCCGCCCGCTCCCCGTAACCCTTAATTCCCTTATTGGTTAAAAATCTATCTATCTGTGATTTGAATACATTCAATGAGCTAGCCTCAACTGCTTCCTTGGGCAGAGAATTCCACAGATTCACAACCCTCTGGGAGAAGAAATTCCTTCTCAACTCGGTTTTAAATTGGCTCCCCCATATTTTGAGGCTGTGCCCCCTAGTTCTAGTCTCCCCGACCAGTGGAAACAATCTCTCTGCCTCTATCTTGTCTATCCCTTTCATTATTTTAAATGTTTCTATAAGATCACCCCTCATCCTTCTGAACTCCAACAAGTAAAGACCCAGTCTACTCAATCTATCATCATAAGGTAACCCCCTCATCTCTGGAATCAGACTAGTGAATCGTCTCTGTACCCCCTCCAAGGCTAGTATATCCTTCCTTAAGTAAGGTGACCAAAACTGCACACAGTACTCCAGGTGCGGCCTCACCAATACCCTGTACAGTTGCAGCAGGACCTCCCTGCTTTTGTACTCCATCCCTCTTGCAATGAAGGCCAACATTCCATTCGCCTTCCTGATTACCTGCTGCACCTGCAAACTAACTTTTTGGGATTCATGCACAAGGACCCCCAGGTCCCTCTGTACCGCAGCATGTTGTAATTTCTCCCCATTCAAATAATATTCTCTTTTACTGTTTTTTTTTCCCCAAGGTGGATGACCTCACATTTTCCGACATTGTATTCCATCTGCCAAACCTTAGCCCATTCGCTTAACCTATCTAAATCTCTTTGCAGCCTCTCTATGTCCTCTACACAACCCACTTTCCCACTAATCTTTGTGTCATCTGCAAATTTTGTTACACTACACTCTGTCCCCTCTTCTAGATCATCTATGTATATTGTAAACAATTGTGGTCCCAGCACCGATCCCTGTGGCACACCACTAACCACCGATTTCCAACCCGAAAAGGACCCACTTATCCCGACTCTCTGCTTTCTGTTAGCCAGCCAATTCTCAATCCATGCTAATACATTTCCTCTGACTCCAAGTACCTTTATCTTCTGCAGGAACCTTTTGTGTGGCACCTTATCGAATGCCTTTTAGAAATCTAAATACACCACATCCATCGGTACACCTCTATCCACAATGCTCGTTATATCCTTAAAGAATTCCAGTAAATTAGTTAAACATGATTTCCCCTTCATGAATCCATGTTGCGTCTGCTTGATTGCACTATTCCTATCTAGATGTCCCGCTATTTCTTCCTTAATGATAGCTTCAAGCATTTTCTCCACTACAGATGTTAAACTAACTGGCCTATAGTTACCTGCCTTTTGTCTGCCCCCTTTTTTAAACAGAGGCGTTACATTAGCTGCTTTCCAATCCGCTGGTACCTCCCCAGAGGCCAGAGAATTTTGGTAGATTATAACGAATGCATCTGCGATAACTTCTGCCATCTCTTTTAATACCCTGGGATGCATTTCATCAGGACCAGGGGACTTTTTGTGTCTTCCACTGTGAAGACTGAAGCAAAATAATTGTTTAAGGTCTCAGCCATTTCCACATTTCCCATTATTAAATCCCCCTTCTCATCTTCTAAGGGACCAACATTTACTTTAGTCACTCTCTTCCGTTTTATATATCGGTAAAAGCTTTTACTATCTGTTTTTATGTTTTGCGCAAGTTTACTTTTGTAATCTATCTTTCCTTTCTTTATTGCTTTCTTAGTAATTCTTTGCTGTCATTTAAAATTTTCCCAATCTTCTAGTTTCCTACTAACCTTGGTCACCTTATACGCACTGGTTTTTAATTTGATACTCTCCTTTATTTCCTTGGTTATCCACGGCTGATTACCCCTTCTCTTACCGCCCTTCTTTTTCACTGGAATATTATTGTTGAGCACTATGAAAGAGCTCCTTAAAAGGATATGGAGCTGATGTGAGTGGATGGAGTCAAGATACAGATCAACCTCATTGAATGGAGGAACAGGCCCGAGGGGCTGAATGGCCTACCCCTGTTCCTATGTAAGCTGGCCAGGTGCAAATGGTTTGGAATGGAAGAGGAAAAGGGCATGAATTTTCCAAATGGGGCACATCTGTGGTGCGGGTGGGTGAAAAACATCCATCCACCCGTGGAGATGCCTCCCGGACCATAGCCATTGGGTCATTTGCACATGAGAGGCAGACTTCCTGGCATCTAACTGGGAGTCAAGCCAGATTGGAAGCCGAGCCTTGTTCTTCAGCCTCGGGGTCCTCTGCCATGAAAAGATGAAACAGCCACTGAGCAGCTTATGTTTGAAAACATTGGACCAGTTATCCTAACATCTGTGGTTGGAAAAATGTTGGAGTACATTATTAAAGAAGCAGTAGCAGGACATTTGGAAAAGCATAATTTGGTCAGACAAAGTCAGCATGGATTTATGAAGGGCAAGTCATGTTTGACAAATTTACTGGAATTCTTTGATGATGTAACGAACAGGGTGGATAAAGGGGAACCAGTGGATGTGGTGTAATTGGACAGAGACGGGGCACGGCACAACAGAGGGGGAGGGGGCAGCACGGCCTGGGGGGGGTGCAGCGCGGCCTGTGGGGGGGGGCAGTGCGGCTTGGGGGGGGCAGCGCAAAAGGGGGGGGAGCGCGACAGAGATCCTTCTCAAGCTTGACAGGTTGGAAGATTCAGACAAGTGCAGACTGAACACTTTTTAAAGATATTGAAAAAAGTTAGATGACAGATCATTATTTAAAAAAATGCAAGATACAGCTTGTAACCTCTGTTTTAAAGAAGGTAACAAGGACTACTTTAAAAACAACAATAAATGGATAAAATAAAATCTTGTGGGAGCTGCAGTAATAAACATCAGTACTTATATTATCCTTTTCTTGATCAAACAGTGAGGGTGAGGAGAGGAAGGAAGGCAGAGAGAAAGACTAATATGGGCATTGAGCCTGACAAAATTCAGGAGTTCCCTTTATATCAATAGAAATTAATAATCCTTTAGCAAGTGCTTTAGCAAAATCTGCCATATCAACTGGATTAAGTGTTTTTAAAATTCCCCATCACCTGTTTCCTAGATGATGGCAACAAAACACATTGTTTTCTAAAATAGAAAAGCGAAAAAAGACCCATAGGTACATCATCAGAAATATAAGAATTGTTAAAAGTTACAATTACTTCATGAAGAGCTCAATTTTTAGAGAGGCAGGGAAACCGATGGGATTCCTCCCCTTTCTGTTATAGCAAGCATCATTTGGCTCATCATATGGACATCCTGCTTAGTCTGTACAAGAATTCATGGTCAGGCTACCCTTCAAAAGTGCTCATCAATTCATAATAGCAGTTGTTTAAAAAATCAATGATACCAAACTAACTTTGAATGTCAAGTCCTTTTGCTTTGTTCACCAGAGACACCACGTCCCGTGTAGCTTGTGCAGCAGCACGGAAACGATGCAGACCCGTTTTCTGTTCAGACGGCCGCAAATTAGATTTTGATGGCTTGTTCTCCAGCAGTTGGTTTAAGTACACGGTTAACTGATCCCGGTTTTCTATATAGCAATGAAGATACTGATACTTAATGGGCACAATTCTTGATGGATGTCAAGCAAGACATGAACATTGCCACACTTGACGATTCGTATAGGCAAGCAGAGAGAGAGAGAGAGAGAGAGAGAGAGAGAGAGAGAGAGAGAGAGAGGACACTAACTTTGCCAATGCATGCATGTGAAATGAGCATTCTGCAGCAGCAGGGCTAAAGAATTTCCCATTACAGTCAACACATTGGCTGATTAACGATGGAAAAATAACTGAACATACAGCCAATGAAAAAAGCAAGGAAAAAGAAAAGGCCAGGCTGCCAAGCTTACACCCTTCACAGACGATACCGTTTTAGAATGGACTCCAACCCACCTATTTAATCTTCTCAGAAAATAACTTGCATAAACACTTCCTGATCCCCAAAGGCAATTGAATAAAAAACACAATGGGTGTAAAATTCGAATCAACAAGTGTCCTAAGAGCTCCAAAATGGCTTCCGCAGTACGCGCGCACAAGTCTGGTGCAAGTTGTGCCAGACACCATATTGGTGAGGGTGCTTGCTCAGTGAGCATCCACTGGAATTATGCAGATTAGGCAGATCCTGGCGTCAATCAACATGAAACCCTGATTTGATGCCAGCGGTGCCATTTTGGAGCTCAACACTCCACCGAAGTCCTCTCTTAATCTCGCACAGCTGAACAAGTGTTCAGCGGCAAGAAGGACCCCCCACCAGCACTATTTAAAGGGATCATCAACTTTCAGGTTAGTTGCTGATTGATTTCTATTGACAGTTTATATATTTGCATGAATGTTTGATATTTTTGAGCATTCTTTAAAGTTACTAAAGTCTACAGGGAGTGGTGTGGCAGGTGCTGAATGATTTTGTCCTGACTTCAAGGCTTCTGCAAAAACTAGTTGCTCCGAGACATGGGTGCATTAGTACAGCATGACTTGGAGAATGAGCAGAAGCCATGCCGAGCAGGACAAGCTGCTGGAAAAGGGAGGAGGAGGATGGGGAGAAGAGCTCTCAGCAGGAGGCCAAATCCACCCAGGGAGTTCAGGAGGCAATTCTCCTACCTGAACCTCAGTGAGGAATAATGTGCGAGATGTCTGCGCTTCACTAGGGACGTCCTCACTGAAATCTGCCTCCTGCTGCAGTCACAACTGCAACCTCCAAGCAGGACGAGGATCCCATTGCCAGTGGCTATGAAAGTGACTGTGGCGATGAACATTTATGCGTCAGGCTACTGTCAGGCTGGAGCTGGAGATATTTGCAACATCTCGCAGTTTGCCATCCACTGTTGCGCAAGGGAGATCGCTGAGCCTCTGTATTCAATGAGAGCTGGTAACATTTGATTCTCTGTTGCCAGAGAGCAGCAGGCGGAGTGAACACGCAGCTTCGCTAGGATTGCTAGCTTACCCATGGTGCAGGATGCCATTGATTCCACGTACGTTATTTGCGGGCAGCGCTGGCCGCAACCGAAATGGATTCCACTCTCTCAATGTCCAATTGGTGTGGGACTATTAGCAGTAAATCATGCAGGTCAATGCCCGATATCCTGGCAGCAGTCATGATGCGATCATTCAGTGGCAATCTGCTGTGCCATAGAAAGCAAGACTTGGATTTACGTAGCACCTTTCACAACCACCGGACGTCTCAAAAGAGCTTTACAGCCAATCAAGTACTTTTGAAGTGTAGTCACTGTTGTGATGTAGGAAACGTGGCAGCCAATCTGCACACAAGCAAGCTCCCACAAACAGGAATGTGATAATGACCAGATAATCTGTTTTGTTGATGGAGGGATAAATATTAGCTCGGACACCAGGATGGCTCCCCTGCTCTTCTTCGAAATAGTGCCATGGGATCTTTTACGTCTACCTGAGAGAGCAGTCAGGGCCTCGGTTTAATGTCTCATCCGAAACACGACACCTCCGACGGCGCAATGCTTCCCTCAGCACTCCACTGGAGTGTCAGCCTAGATTATTTGTGAGTGGGACTTGAACCCACAACCTTCTGACTCAGAGGTGAAAGTGCTACTCACTGAGCCACAGCTGACACTATCTGCATTTGAGCCATCGCAGCAAACCAAAGGATGGCTACTGGGTGACAAGTGCTATCCGCTGACGACATGGCTGTCCGAAGAACTCATCCGAGTACAATACCAGTAAACACAACCCCAATTCCCCATTCACCAACAGTCCCACACCTTACCTTCCCCTCTGTCACTGATCATCACGGTGCCTGCTTGGCCACAAGGCAAAAATAAAAGCTAACACAAAATGAACATTCCAAACCAAATTTACAAATCAAAGCATGCATACTACATACAAATGCAAACTTATCACCCTTGTGCATTCCTCAGGGCCTGTCTTCCGTGTGCCTTTGCCTGTCCTAGTGCTCCTACACAGTGCTACCCCAGTGGTTGCAGCATGGCAGCATCCATTTCTGTTAACCTCCTGTTCCCAGACAAAATTTTATCTAGGTCCTATTTGAAGGAGTAAAATCGATTTGGATCTGGAATGGAGAAGGCTTAAAGATGTTCTATTATATGCAGTATGCAGCTGCACACCTGTCGATGATGATAAAGGGAACTCCCATCGAGTCTGGATGAATATGCATGCTGTGGAAGATTGCTTAGTCAGACAAAATGAACTTTCTTCAATTTTAAACAGGATCGGTAGCTCCAGATTTAATCAACATGTGAGTACTGTTGGAGATATAGCTCCTGTTCCACTCAGAATTTGTAGTTAATTAATCTCCAGATTCCTTACCAATATTGTCTTGGCTGCTAGTGGCCTTGTACCGATGTCAGCTCATTAGAGAAGTGTTTTGTTTGCCTATATTGTCTCATGTATAGCAAATGATCTTTGTATGTTTGTCACCAGATTTTACACTGCTCATTCGACAAAATAAATTACTGAGCAGAATTATATTTTCTTTTAAATATGGATTTTTTTTTAAATGGCAGTCTGTCAAATTAGCTGATCTCAGGGAAAACAGCATTGCAGGCATTACAATAAGTCTTTCAGTTCTCATGTTAGGCAAGGGCTCCCACATCGGATAATTATCTAGTAACTGGAAAGTGGGAATGTGTCAGGTGAGAGTAGGACAAAGTTTGGTTGTGATGCTCTCCTCAGTAACATAGCCTGTCAATGATTACAAATGAATCCTCACACTTTGATGAGGACTGGCCAGCCGTCAGTACTTATTAAATTGTACGCCAGCATGAGTCACGGCTTTCAGGAGAGTCTGGAAGAAAACTGGAATGGAAAAAAGCACTTGGAAAAAATTCAAAGAAAAATAATTCAAAATAAAATATATGTTTTGAACACATAGGTTGCTGTCTGATGCTAAATGTAACACACCAAGGTGTCACCATCTTCCTCTCCATGAACCTCACCCAATGCATGGATAAAAAAGATTCAAGATGAAGTTCAGACTTTGTAGCATTTGTATTTATGAAAGCTGAAGTATTAGATGAGGATGTCAAGAGGAGGAAGTCACAAACGTTTCAGGCTTCTGATACTGATATCTAAATAATCATCTGTTGAGAGACAGCGTGCAATCTAGACTTTTTTTTAAAAACATCAGCACTTCCTTCTAGTTTGAAATATCAACGATGAATTAATTCCAAATTCAGGATCTTAACAGGAATTGTGTGCATTTTTGCTCATTTCTGCTAGAGAGTGGCAGAAGGCGGCTGTAAATATCACAATTTGCAAAATGGAGACAGCTTGACACGCTCTTCAGTTTTCCAATATGCTGGAATAACGATATTTTGCTATTTCAAACAACTTCAACAACAGGAATACCACGGAAAGGGATTATAGCAATAAAGATCTACATGATAAGACATTATTTACAATTTTCCCCATCACTTTCATTTTTATATTAAAAACCACAACTTACAGTAAATAGCAAAGTGCAAGACAAGATTAAATGACTCCGTTTCAGAATAGAACATAGTAGCATATGCACCTAAAATAAAATGCAGTTTGTACAAAGGCAATAAACTTCAACAAAGCAGGAAGCAAAAAGATTTTATCTGTCTCATATGTCCTTTTTTAAAAGCATACCCAAGAATCTGGAGCAACTTAATGTCATGCCACACAAAAAATGACAAAAAAAAAAATCCAAGTATGCAGAGTTCAATCACCAAGAGAATGCAGAGCTACCTTAGTGTAATGATGATGAGGATTTTCACAGCCCACAAAATAAACATTTCTATTCAGCACAATAAGTGAGAGAATGAGTGATTCATTCCAAATTATAAAATTGAATGACTGACATTAAGTTCAAAACAATTTCTGAATCTAGAAAATAGTAACAATGGCTGCACCTTTCATAATCTGTCCCAATACCATAATTCTGATTCTTCAATATTGCACAATTCATTAATATCCAGTTTTAATTCCACGACATGCGTGTTTAACAAAAAAAAAACAGACTGGTGATTTGGGCCGGGAGGGTGGGGTTGGGGGGTGGAGGGGAGAGAAAGAGCGATTATGGAGGTGGGGGAGGGTGTTTAAGCTTGTTGGGCCTGCAGGAAACACTCCTGTTGTACCTGACACCGCTTTAAAAGCTCCTATCTGATGGATCTAGCATTTTTTGCCTCCTTTTAACTGATCAGCATTGGTTAAAAATAGAAACTCTAAAAATTAAGGCATGCAGCCTCCTTAAAATGATTCAATGACCGGCCCGCCTCCTGCGAATTGATTGGTCGCCCAGCCCATGTCCCATCTCAGTTAAAGCCAGAAATAGAAACATAGAAACATAGAAACATAGAAAATAGGTGCAGGAGTAGGCCATTCGGCCCTTCTAGCCTGCACCGCCATTCAATGAGTTCATGGCTGAACATTCAACTTCAGTACCCCATTCCTGCTTTCTCGCCATACCCCTTGATCCCCCTAGCAGTAAGGACCTCATCTAACTCCTTTTTGAATATATTTAGTGAATTGGCCTCAACAACTTTCTGTGGTAGAGAATTCCACAGGTTCACCACTCTCTGGGTGAAGAAGTTCCTCCGCATCTCGGTCCTAAATGGCTTACGCCTTATCCTTAGACTGTGACCCCTGGTTCTGGACTTCCCCAACATTGGGGACATTCTTCCTGCATCTAACCTGTCTAACCCCGTCAGAATTTTATATGTTTCTATGAGGTCCCCTCTCATTCTTCTGAACTCCAGTGAATACAAGCCCAGTTGATCCAGTCTTTCTTGATAGGTCAGTCCCGCCATCCCGGGAATCAGTCTGGTGAACCTTCGCTGCACTCCCTCAATAGCAAGAATGTCCTTCCTCAGGTTAGGAGACCAAAACTGTACACAATACTCCAGAGGTGTGGCCTCACCAATGCCCTGTACAACTGTAGCAACACCTCCCTGCCCCTGTACTCAAATCCCCTTGCTATGAAGGCCAACATGCCATTTGCTTTCTTAACCGCCTGCTGCACCTGCATGCCAACCTTCAATGACTGATGTACCATGACACCCAGGTCTCATTGCACCTCCCCTTTTCCTAATCTGTCACCATTCAGATAATAGTCTGTCTCTCTGTTTTTACCACCAAAGTGGATAACCTCACATTTATCCACATTATACTTCATCTGCCATGCATTTGCCCACTCACCTAACCTATCCAAGTCGCTCTGCAGCCTCACAGCATCCTCCTCGCAGCTCACAGTGCCACCCAACTTAGTGTCATCCGCAAATTTGGAGATACTACATTTAATCCCCTCATCTAAATCATTAATGTACAGTGTAAACAGCTGGGGCCCCAGCACAGAACCTTGCGGTACCCTACTAGTCACTGCCTGCCATTCTGAAAAGTACCCATTTACTCCTACTCTTTGCTTCCTGTCTGACAACCAGTTCTCAATCCATGTCAGTACACTACCCCCAATCCCATGTGCTCTAACTTTGCACATCAATCTCTTGTGTGGGACCTTGTCGAACGCCTTCTGAAAGTCCAAATATACCACATCAACTGGTTCTCCCTTATCCACTCTACTGGAAACATCCTCAAAAAATTCCAGAAGATTTGTCAAGCATGATTTCCCTTTCACAAATCCATGCTGACTTGGACCTATCATGTCACCTCTTTCCAAATGCACTGCTATGACATCCTTAATAATTGATTCCATCATTTTACCCACTACCGATGTCAGGCTGACCGGTCTATAATTCCCTGTTTTCTCTCTCCCTCCTTTTTTAAAAAGTGGGGTTACATTGGCTACCCTCCACTCCATAGGAACTGATCCAGAGTCAATGGAATGTTGGAAAATGACTGTCAACGCATCCACTATTTCCAAGGCCACCTCCTTAAGTACTCTGGGATGCAGTCCATCAGGCCCTGGGGATTTATCGGCCTTCAATCCCATCAATTTCCCCAACACAATTTCCCGGCTAATAAGGATTTCCCTCAGTTCCTCCTCCTTACTAGACCCCCCGACCCCTTTTATAACCGGAAGGTTGTTCGTGTCCTCCTTCGTGAATACCGAACCAAAGTACTTGTTCAATTGGTCCGCCATTTCTTTGTTCCCCGTTATGACTTCCCCTGATTCTGACTGCAGGGGACCTACGTTTGTCTTTACTAACCTTTTTCTCTTTACATATCTATAGAAACTTTTGCAATCCGTCTTAATGTTCCCTGCAAGCTTCTTCTCATACTCCATTTTCCCTGCCCTAATCAAACCCTTTGTCCTCCTCTGCTGAGTTCTAAATTTCTCCCAGTCCCCAGGTTCGCTGCTATTTCTGGCCAATTTGTATGCCACTTCCTTGGCTTTAATACTATCCCTGATTTCCCTTGATAGCCACGGTTGAGCCACCTTCCCTTTTTTATTTCTATGCCAGACAGGAATGTACAATTGTTGTAGTTCATCCATGCGGTCTCTAAATGTCTGCCATTGCCCATCCACAGTCAACCCCTTAAGTATCATTCGCCAATCCATCTCAGCCAATTCACGCCTCATACCTTCAAAGTTAGCCTTCTTTAAGTTCTGGACCATGGTCTCTGAATTAACTGTTTCATTCTCCATCCTAATGCAGAATTCCACCATATTATGGTCACTCTTCCCCAAGGGGCCTCGCACAACGAGATTGCTAATTAATCCTTTCTCATTACATAACACCCAGTCTAAGATGGCCTCCCCCCTAGTTGGTTCCTCGACATATTGGTCTAAAAAACCATCCCTTATGCACTCCAGAAAATCCTCCTCCACCGTATTGCTTCCAGTTTGGTTAGCCCAATCTATGTGCATATTAAAGTCACCCATTATAACTGCTGCACCTTTATTGCACGCACCCCTAATTTCCTGTTTGATGCCCTCCCCAACATCACTACTACTGTTTGGAGGTCTGTACACAACTCCCACTAACGTTTTTTGCCCTTTGGTGTTCTGCAGCTCTACCCATATAGATTCCACATCATCCAAGCTAATGTCCTTCCTAACTATTGCCTTAATCTCCTCCTTAACCAGCAATGCCACCCCACCTCCTTTTCCTTTTATTCTATCCTTCCTGAATGTTGAATACCCCTGGATGTTGAGTTCCCAGCCCTGCTCATCCTGGAGCCACGTCTCCGTAATCCCAATCACATCATATTTGTTAACATCTATTTGCACAGTTAATTCATCCACCTTATTGCGGATACTCCTTGCATTAAGACACAAAGCCTTTAGGCTTGTTTTTTTAACACCCTCTGTCCTTTTAGAATTTTGCTGTACAATGGCCCTTTTTGTTCTTTGCCTTGGGTTTCTCTGCCCTCCACTTTTCCTCATCTCCTTTCTGTCTTTTGTTTTTGCCTCCTTTTTGTTTCCCTCTATCTCCCTGCATTGGTTCCCATCCCCCTGCCATATTAGTTTAACTCCTCCCCAACAGCACTAGCAAACACTCCCCCGAGGACATTGGTTCCGATTCTGCCCAGGTGCAGACCGTCCGGATTGTACTGGTCCCACCTCCCCCAGAACCGGTTCCAATGCCCCAGGAATTTGAATCCCTCCCTGCTGCACCATTGCTCAAGCCACGTATTCATCTGAGCTATCCTGCGATTCCTACTCTGACTAGCACGTGGCACTGGTAGCAATCCCGAGATTACTACTTTTTAATTTAGCTCCTAGCTCCTTAAATTCATTTCGTAGGAACTCATCCCTTTTTTTACCTATGTCATTGGTACCAACGTGCACCACGACAACTGGCTGTTCTCTCTCCCTTTTTAGAATGTCCTGCACCCGCTCCGAGACATCCTTGACCCTTGCACCAGGGAGGCAACATACCATCCTGGAGTCTCGGTTGCGGCCGCAGAAACGCCTATCTATTCCCCTTACAATTGAATCCCCTATCACTATCGCTCGCCCACTCTTTTTCCTGCCCTCCTGTGCAACAGAGCCAGCCACGGTGCCATGAACTTGGCTGCTGCTGCCCACTCCTGATGAGTCATCCCCCTCAACAGCACTCAAAGCAGTGTATCTGTTTTGCAGTGGGATGACCACAGGGGACCCCTGCACTACCTTCCTTGCACTACTCTTCCTGCTGGTCTTCCATTCCCTCGCTGGCTGTGGACCCTTCTCCTGCGGTAAGACCAACTCGCTACACGTGATACTCACGTCATTCTCAGCATCGTGGATGCTCCAGAGTGAATCCACCTTCAGCTCCAACTCCGCAACGCGGACCATCAGTAGCCGGAGGTGGACACACTTCCCGCACATGTAGTCGTCAGGGACACTGGTGTTGTCCCCGTGTTCCCACATGGTACAGGAGGAGCATATCACATGACCGAGCTGTCCTGCCATGACTTAACCCTTAGATACACTTAAATTGCCGACAACAATGTTAAAAGTTACTGACTAATAAAGAAAAAGAAAAACTACTCACCAATCAGCAGCCAATCACTTACCACGTTGGCTGTGACGTCACCTTTTGATTTCTTTCTACTTCTTTTTTGACTTCTCTCAGCTGGAGCTGCACCGGTACGGGTGGGTTCCTGTTTTGGATTTTTAATATTTTAACCTCCTTTTGGAGGTAAAATTACTCCCCTGTGAATCTTGAAAACGTCTGTTTACTATACAAATAGATCACTAATAACCCCACCACTTCTCCCTGCTGTAATTATATTCTGGTTAAATACCAACCATTTTAACTGAGATTTTTCACCTGTTTATTTATTTAAAAAATCTTCTCTAATTGTAAATGCACTATCTAGTATGGACCTCAACCACACAGATCAGGAATGTATCCAATTTCAGTTAGGTGCAACTGTCTCAGCATCCTTGGGCTAGGAAGAAGAAAAAAAAGCCAGGTTTCCTGTTTCTGATCACTGTTCAGAAATTCTTGCTGAAAAATTCACCTGGATTGAGCGAAAACAGGATCAGAGCTGTGATGCCAAGGTTAGAAGTGGGGGGTGTACAATTGGCTTCAATTTCCTTCAGCTAGGGAGGAAGAGGAGGAGGAAAAGATGGAGAAGAAAAACATTCTGTTGGAAAGTGTGTGTGTAATCATTAGGTTGGCTCAGCTGTGATGGTATTGTGATAAATTTGCCTGAAAACATTCACAATCTAGGCCTCTGCATGGAGAATGGCCATTTGGGCAAAATATTGGAGAAGTTTCAGCAGCTCTCAAACTCTGCCCAACTGAAGTCATTGAGTTCGGAGAAGTGCAGACAAAATTGGAAAAATAAACAAAAATAAAAAATGGCAATTATTCTTTTGTGGAAAGCTAAACAACACAGAAAGTAAGCACAATTAAGCCATAATGGGGTTTTGGGGGTAATATACTGACGTCGATAGAGCACATGGTATTGGGAGTAATATACTGACATGGATAGAGAACTGGTTGGCAGACAGGAAGCAGAGAGTCAGGATAAACGGGTCCTTTTCAGAATGGCAGGCAGTGACTAGTGGAGTGCCGCAGGGCTCAGTGCTGGGACCCCAGCGATTTACAATATACATTAATGATTTGGATGAAGGAATTGAGTGTAATATCTCCAAGTTTGCAGATGACACTAAACTGGGTGGCGGTGTGAGCTGTGAGGGGGACGCTAAGAGGCTGCAGGGTGACTTGGACAGGTTAGGTGAGTGGGCAAATGCATGGCAGATGCAGTATAATGTGGACAAATGTGAGGTTATCCACTTTGGGGGCAAAAACGCGAAGAAAGATTATTATCTGAATGGCGGCAGATTAGGAAAAGAGGAGGTGCAACGAGACCTGGGTGTCATGGTTCATCAGTCATTGAAAGTTGGCATACAGGTACAGCAGGCGGTGAAGGCGGCAAATGGTATGTTGGCCTTCATAGCTAGGGGATTTGAGTATAGGAGCAGGGAGATCTTACTGCAGTTGTACAGGGCCTAAGTGAGGCCTCACCTGGAATATTGTGTTCAGTTTTGGTCTCCTAATCTGAGGAAGGACGTTCTTGCTATTGAGGGAGTGCAGCGAAAGTTCACAAAACTGATTCCCGGGATGGCAGGACTGAAATATGAGGAGAGACTGGATCAACTGGGCCTTTATACATTGGAATTTAGAAGGGTGAGAGGGGATCTCATAGAAACATATAAGATTCTGACGGGACGGGACAGTTTAGATGCGGGTAGAATGTTCCCGATGTTGGGGAAGTCCAGAACCAGGGGACACAGTCTTAGGATGAGGGGTAGGCCTTTTAGGACTGAGATGAGGAGAAACTTCTTCACTCAGAGAGTTGTTAACCTGTGGAATTCCCTGCCGCAGAGAGTTGTTGATGTCAGTTCATTGGATATATTCAAGTGGGAGTTAGATATGGCCCTTATGGCTAGGGGGATCAAGGGGTATGGAGAGAAAGCAGGAAAGGGGTACTGAGGGAATGATCAGCCATGATCTTATTGAATGGTGGTGCAGGCTCGAAGACCGAATGGCCTACTCCTGCACCTATTTTCTATGTTTCCACAAGAAAAAAAATGGGCGTCCCTCCGAGCTGGGCGCCTGTTTTTCGCGCCTAAAACGGCGCCTAAAAAAATCCTCGGTATTCTCCACCTACTTACAGGTCCTCTGGCCCTTGGCACAGCCAGCACGACCTGTGGGGGGGGTGGAGCCAGGTCCCGGCGCTGAAAACAGTGTCGGGACCTCTGCACATGCACGCTACAGTCGGCACGCAAGTGCAGTAGCTCCAGGCGCCGAACTGTGTGGGAGGGGCCCGAAGCACGCAGCCCCTAGCCCTGGCTGAATGGCCTCACTGGGGCTGCGTGAATGAGGCTCCTCCCACGGCCAGCTCCTGCTCCCCGCCCCCGACAAGACCCGACACCCGCTCCCCCCACCCCCGCCGACCAGACCCGACCCGACACCCGCTTCCCCCCACCCCCCCAGACCCGACCCGACACCCGCTCCCCCCGCCGACCAGACACCCGCTCCCCCCCCCCGCCCCAACCTGACACCCGCTCCCCCCCCCCCGACTGACCCGATCTGCGCTCCTGTTCCCCGACCCGACCCGCCCCCCCACCCCCACTGGACCCGACTCCCGGACTGGATCCGATCCGACCTGACCTCTCCCTTCCCCACCCCACCCCACCCCTCTCTCTCTCTCTCTCTCTCTCTCTCCCGCTCAGCGACACGAACAGCTGCAGAATTCTCCCTGGCTGAAGCACTTTCACACAGGTAGGAAGATGGTTTATTTAATCTTTTCTTGGCTTATAAATGTTTATTCAGGTTGGATTTATTTGTATAATATTTGTAGAAGTATAAATAAGGATTTATTGTCGAATTTAATGAGTTCCCTTCCCCCCCCGCCTCCCCCCACCTCGTTCTGGACGCCTAATTTGTAACCTGCGCCTGATTTTGTAATGTGTAGAACAGGTTTTTTCAGTTCTACAAAAATCTTCACTGGCTCCATTCTACTTTAGTTTGGAGTACATTTTCACTGTGGAAACTTTCAAATCAGGCGTCAGTGGCCGGACACGCCCCCTTTTGAAGAAAAAATTCTGTTCTAAACTAGAACTGTTCTACCTGACTAGAACTGCAGAAAAAAAAATGTGGAGAATTGCGATTTCTAAAATAGTCCGTTCTCCACCAGTTGTTCCTAAAAATCAGGCGCGAATCATGTGGAAACTTGGGCCCTATGTGTGTCCAGAATATACTGTAGAAGAAGCAATGCAAAAATGTCAACAACTATCCAAGAGTGTTTCTTTAAATTGTTCATCATCTACATGGCCTCACTCTCAACTGCAAAAATACATTTTTTCTTTGTTCTCCCTTCCGTATTTTCTATAAAGTTGAAAACATTTTTTTTTTTTAAATGTGAATGAGCACAACTGAACTAAATGGTACAATATTCTACACAGGCAACTACTACACATACTGAGATGGTAATGAACGTTTCCCTTATGACACATTATATTTAAATTAACTTCAAGTACAAAAGCACGACACAAGTTATAGAATCATAGAATGACTACAGCACAGAAGGAGGCCATTCAGCCCATCGAGCCTGTGCCGGCTCTCTGCAAGAGCACTTCAGCTAATCCCACTCCTCCTCTCTCTCCCCGTAGCCCTGCAAATTTTTTTCCTTCAGGTACTTAATAAAAATTGTACATATGTGAAACAATAGCGGACTCTCCCTTTAAGAGTCTGGCTAAAGTTTCTCTGGATATTATGCAGCACATTGCACGTCACAAATCTGTTAACAGACTGAAAATAGCTCAATTCCAAAAAGTATATTTCTATACAAAAATCTAATTATTGAGAAACCAATGTCAGCATGTGTAATCAAAACTGTATTGTTAAATTAATGGGAAATGTGTAGATCCTCATCCTTACCAAATTCTAAAGCCTTAATTTCATGCAGATGCTCCATCGCTTCAAATGAACTGTGCAATTCAATCCAGTCATCAAGTGTCTTACCATCAGTTCCTAGATCCATAAAACTGAGTTGTGTGCAGCATGAAGTTACCAGTAATGTTGACAAATTGCCTGTCTGAACTCTGCAAACAAAAAAATGAGAGGTTTTCTACTATCTTGACTCTTCCACAAGCTGCTCAACATGCCTGGCCACAAGTGTAGTTAAACATGGGGCTAGG
This sequence comes from Pristiophorus japonicus, assembly GCF_044704955.1. NCBI lineage: Eukaryota > Metazoa > Chordata > Chondrichthyes > Pristiophoridae > Pristiophorus > Pristiophorus japonicus. Next base: position 82,139,358 of record NC_091982.1, on the reverse strand, counting down.
GGTAATTTTCACATTCCTGCCGTGAAATGAAGTGGCTGGAGAATCATACACCCGAAATTTTGGTATGTGCTTCCAGCTCTCCACCAACAGAGTAGATTTGAAAAATGAAGATGTCAGAACATTTGCTTTATGCACAAATCAGCAAACCAACAAATGGGGCACCCTATCAATACGAAAACAAACACCCTTTGAGAAATAAATGACATATCAGGTCTGTATTCTGCAACGAGGGCCTCAAAGCTCACACAAGTGAGAGAGAGATATTCAGGCTGGATTATAATTCTGGAAAGTGAATAAAATGGTCTGCGCAAGGTCCTGAGCAAAACCTAAATGATGGGTTGAATGGATTGGACTGAATGATCTCTTTTGTTCTCTTACCAATGGAAGTGGGGGTGGGATGTTTACATTAAAATCTGTAGCAAATTACTAAATTAACCGTTTAAGATCAAAGGTAGATAGAGCAAAACAATGAGGGATAATCCATACAGTTGTGTAGATGGTCTTAAGTAGAAATTAGAAAAACTTACAAATTTCAAGCATTTTGAGTGTTATGCCCAAAATAGTTTAATAATGGAGGATAAAATGGACCTTTTAACTAAAATTTCAGTTCTTGAGGCACAAAAAGGGACTAAAAGATAGAGGATGCAATATTGGCATCTGTGGCAATACAATATTGTCGCAAAGTTTGTCAAAGTAATCGACTACATATTGTGGCATCTAAAGCTGAAGGTCATTACTGATACCAGATACTCATATGCAACACCAAGAGGGAACATTTTGCCATTTCCATAAATTTAAATCAGATTTCCCCATGGGTCAGCTGGTAACTGAGCTATACAGACCAGAACATGCCAGGTTCTATTCCCAGTTAGTTGGTCTCAGCCAGAGTAGGAATAGGGGCCCCACAATTGGCCTCAGTACCTCATGCAAAGAAAGAGGAAAATCAGGCAAATTTCAAATTCCAAACAGCCATCCAGTGAACGCTGCAGAAGAAGTGTACACTTATGGAGAGCAACAAAGGACAGCATCAAGATCAGCTGTGGAGCCGCTACTCTATGGTAGAACAGTCTGCCAACACTCAATTCATCTAGGTTCACGAGTATACAATGCTCACTTAGCTAACGTACCACAGGCAACCAGTACCCGTGGAACTGTATCAGAGCAAGAATCACCATCTTTAAGAGAAGAGATGGGAGAAAATGAAAAAAAAAATTGCAATAATCTCTTCCTTTCTCCCTCCCTCCCTCCAATTAACAGTAACCAACACTGAAAGTTGGTTTCTACCATAAGGGTGTTTGTCATTGAATCGCATTTAAGATCTTGCCCATGGACAGAACAAGGATGATTATTGTAAGCCCCTATTCTGTCATTGGCCAAATGCAATGCCTGGTGTAGCGTTAAGACATACACATCAGAAGGTTTCAGGTTTCATTCTCAATCTCTGCTAAATTGGCAGATCTCAGCCAGGAAAATAATTAAGGGCATTATAATTGACCTTCCTGTTCCTCATAATTGTTCAACGATTCCTACTGGAAAGTGCGCAATGGTTCAAGCTGTGCAATGGTCTTCAGATTACTTACCTGGCTCCTCCAAAATATCCATCTTGCAGTTTCCTTAATGTTGATAGAACATTTGGATGAATGTTGGTTCCATTGTCAACTGCAATGTTAATTTTTTAAAACAAATTTAAGAAAAGGTAATTTATAGGAGATCACAGTTATAATTTATATTCAAGGGTCAAACAAAACAAAATCACACCCATCTCATTTTTCAACTCCAGACCTCCCATTGTGTTGCTCATGGTAAGTCAAAGATTACACAGTTGCAACTGAGTGCCAAACATAAGAAACAGAGAAAATAGGTGCAGGAGTAGGCCATTCGGCCCTTCGAGCCTGCACCACCATTCGATAAGATCATGGCTGATCATTCCCTCAGTACCCCTTTCCTGCTTTCTCTCCATACCCCTTGATCCCTCTTAAATATATCCGATGTCTGGAAATATAATGATGACCAATAAATATACAAAACACAAGAAAATATGAAATCTAGATTGATAGAGTGGGGCCAGATTTACGAACCACAAGATCTGACTCACCGCTCAGTGAATGGCAGCCCTCCATCTGTTAAAACATTTGTGGGAGCCATAGGCACAGATGCATTCTGAGAGATAATGTTTTCTACCTTATTGATTCTCTGGATGACAGTGACAGCTGGAAAGGCCCATGAACTCAGGCCTAGGCATCTCAAAATGAACAGACCTCTGACAGAAAATACTGTCAGACATTTAAAGCATGTCGAATGTTCTTGTATAGATAAGTTTAAAATAATTTTCTTGAAAATGTTATCATTTGTCTACCCTAAATTTTTCAGCTTGAGAGAGTTAAAAAATGGCAGCTGAAAGAATTTTCAAAAAAAAATACTAGTCGCTATCTCACTAGCTTCCTCTTTGTATTGTTAACCTTGGCTGACTGACTTCCAGTGAAAAAACTTTATTTTTTAAATTTGTTAATTCAAAGGATGTGGGCATCACTGGCAAGGCCAGCATTTATTGCCCATCCCTAATTGCCCTTGAGAAGGTGGCGGTGAGCCGACGCCTGGAACCGCTGCAGTCCTTGTGGTGAAGGTTTTCCCACAGTGCTGATTTTGTCAGAGTGCTTTGGTGCAACTGAGTGGCTTGCTAGGCCATTCCAGAGGGCAGTTAAGAGTCAACCACATTGGAGTCATATATAGGTCAGGTCAGATACGGATGGCAGGTTTCCTTCCCTGAAGGACAGTAGTGAACCAGATGACATTTTACAAAAAATTTGGTAGTTTCACCACATCTCCAGATTACGAGTCCAGTAACATAACCACTATGCTACAGTACCCGCTGGTGAGACCACACCTGGAGTATTGTGTACAGTTTTGGTCTCCTTATCTAAGGAAGGATATACTTGCCATAGAGGGAGTGCAACAAAGGTTCACCAGACTGATTCCTGGGATGGGGGGGAATTGTCCTATGAGGAGAGATTGAGTCGACTAGGCCTATAGGGCCCAACTTTGGCCATGACTTGCATCAATTTTTTTGGAGTAAGTTGTTTTTTCTGGCATAAGTTTAAAAAATGCCATTTTCCCCCCAAAATTTGCCCCAGAGTAAGTCAGTTAGGTATGATTTTTTTTTAGGTCAGTTTTTTTTCACAAGGGGGCGTTCCCAGACACTTACGGCAGTTTTGGCCAGCAAAAACTTACTCCAAATTGACTTAGGTCAGCGTACGAGGCCAGCTCTGAAAAACCTTGCAGGCAGTGAAGAAAAATCAGTGCACATTTCGGCAGGGATAGGGGAGGGAAGGGAACTGGAGAGGACCTCAACAACCAAGCACCAAACATTGCAAGGAAAAGCTCAAACAATTAAAATTCTAATAAAAATGAAGTAAATCCTACAGTTGAAATGCGAGCTGCTGGCTGCGATGTCACGGGGGGGTGGGGGGGGGGGGGGGTAGCCAGAGCACCCCCTCCCCCAAAATACTCTTTCTTGCCCCCCCAAAAAAACTCTCCTCCTTCCCCCCATACTCTCTTTCTCTTCCAACCCCCCCGCAATACACTCTCTCTCTCTCTCTTTCCCCCCCACCCTCCACAAAACTCTCCTCCTCCCCACCTCCCCCCGCACCTCCCCCCGCCCCAATCAAAATTCTCAAGCACACACAACCACTAAATAAAAAATAAAAACTAAGTCCTACCTCGCCCGGGAACTCAGCGGGTCGGTGTGGGAGGCCACTCAGCCGGGGATAGAGTGCGGTGAGATCGGGCGTCCCTTCGGCCGGGGATAGGGGCTACGAGCATCGGGTCCTGCTCACAGCCCGCAGGATTTCTGCGCTGGTCTGTTGCTCCACCCCCCCACCCCTGCCTTCAGACTGCACGCCATGCCACGACTCCGGGGACTCCGAAGAGCGGCCAGGATGGGGCCCCTTTTTTCCGGTGCCCTTTCCAGCGCGCAAAGTTGACGCACTTAAGGTAAGTGTGCCGAAAAAAGGGGTTGGGCAAAGTTGGGCCCATGGAGTTTAGAAGAATAAGAGGTGATCTCATTGAAACATACAAAATTCTCACAGGGCTTGACTGGGTAGATGCAGGAAGGATGATTACCTTGGCTGGGTAATCTAGAACCAGGGATTACAGTCTCAGAATAAGAGATGAGGAGAAATTTCTTCACTCGGAGGGTGGTGAATCTTTGGAATTCTCTACCCCAGAGGGCTGTGGATGCTCAGTTGTTGAATATATTCAAGACAGAAATCGATAGATTTTTGGATATTAAGGGAATCAAGGGATATGGGATAATGCAGGAAAGCGGAGTTGAGGTAGAAGATGAGCTATGATCTTATTGAATGGTGGAGCAGGCTCGAGGGGCCGAATGGTCGACTCCTGCTCCTAATTCTTATGTTCTTATTGTTGCTGGATAATAATTTGCACTTGTGTACAGAGAATGCCCTCTGGTTATTTAGCTCTCTGCTAAGGGAAATAGGTCCTTCCGATCCACTCTATCTAGGCCCTGCAAATTTTATACAACTCGAGGGGCCAAATTACCTACCCCTGCTCCTATTTCTTATGTTGCCACTTTGCTCGCTTATGATTGGTACATACACTATCTGCAATCTCGCTATTTAATGAATATGAAAATTGAGCTAGCTAATAAAATGTAAGTGCGATTCAAAATTTGCACACAGAAAAACTTAAATCTAAGTCCGATACCTGAAATGTAACGGACAAAACTCGTGCTGGATAGAAGATATTAAAATATAATTTATCTCTACACACGCATACACATTAACAGATCTCTCGTGGAATTTACAACATAGGGCTAGAATTTCCAAAACATCCGCCAGCGCCGGATTGCCTTCCAAAATACCACTAAGATTTTAAAATTACACAAACAAAGGAAAACATTTCGCCCGGCAGAAAAAATAGACCTTACACCCCAATTCTCGGTGGAAAACACGATTTTGGGCCGATTGGGCAGTTCTTAAACAAAACGGGCGCTAATACTAAAATTTAGACCGAGGCTGCGGGTTGGGCCTAGGACGGAGGAAAAACACAACAAATATTTTTTTCCAAAAAAAAACCATAAAATAAAAAAAATCTGAAAAAATTATCAGGATCTTTTTCAACTTTATCACTGTAAAAGAATTTTAAAATAATTATTAAAAACCCTTTAACTTACCTTTTTTTGCAAGGCTACTTATCTACTGCCCAGCTCCCGCTGCTTCTCATGGGCGTTTTTTTTCTACTTACCCAGGAGTCACCGCTGAGTCAAAACTTGGGCGGTGGCGGTTTTTGGATGGTGCATGCTGATGGTCCACTCCCCAGCGGTAGTTTGAAACCGCCAGCCGAACTCTTTCTAGAAATTTTCTGCTGGATGGTATTCCGCCCAAACCGACTGAGAAACCGGGCGGAGATGCAGTGGAAAATCCAGCCCATAAGAACTTAAAAATTAGGAGCAGACGTAGTCCATATGGTACTTCGAGCCTGCTCCACTATTAAATAAGATCATAGCTGATCTGCGAGCTCAACCTCTCTTTGCTGCCCAATACCCATATCCCTTGATCCCGAGATTCCCAAAATTTATCTATCTCAGCCTTGAATATACTCAATGACTTGGCATCCACAGCCCTTTGGGGTAGAGAATTCCAAAGTTTCACAACCCTCTGAGTGAAGAAATTTCTCCTCATCTGAGTCTTAAATGGCTGAACCTTATCCTGAGATAAGGTTCTTATCCTTATCCGAACCTTATCCTCACTGGTTCTAGACTCTTATAGACCTTATCCTGAGATAAGGTTCTAGACCTTATCCTGAGATAAGGTTCTTATCCTTATCCGAACCTTATCCTCACTGGTTCTAGACTCTCCAGCCAGCGGGAACAATGTCTCAGCATCTATCCTGTCAATCCCCCTTACAATCGTGTATGTTTCAATGAGATCACCTCTAATTCTTCTAAACTCCAGAGAGTATAAGCCCAATCAACTCAAACTCTCCTCACAGGACAACCCTCTCATCCCAGGGATCAAATCAAGTGAATCTTTGTTGCACCGTCACTGAGGCATTTATGTCCTTTCTCAGATAAGGAGACCGAGATTGTACACAGTACTCCAGGTGTGGTCTCACCAAAGCTTGCACAATTATAGCAAGACTTCCTTACTCTTGTACTTCAACTACCTTGCAATAAAGGCCATTTGCCTTCCTAATTGGTGTACCTGCATGCTAACTTTCTATGTTTCCTGAGGATATCTAAGTCTCTCTGAACACCAACATTTAATAGTATCTCATCTTTAAAAAATATTCTGTTTTTCTATTCTTCCTACCAAAGTGAACAATATCACATTACTCCACATTATACACCATCTGCCACCTTATTGCCTGCACAACTAATCTGTCTATCTCCCTTTGCAGGCTCTTTATGTCCTCCTCACAGCTTACTTTCCCACCTAGCTTTTTATCGTCAGCAAACTTGGATACATTGCACTCAGTCCCTTCATCTAAGTCATTAATATAGATTGTAAATAGCCGAGGCCCCAGCACTGATCCTTACGGCACCCCACTAGTTACAGCCTGCCAACCGGAAAATGATCTGTCTATCCTTATGTTAAGTCCAATAATATGCTATTGTACAAGGATAACAGTGTTTATACAAAGCAATGAACAATGTGATAATTTGCATTCATCCCTTTAACACCATAAAGTTTAATTGTTAAGTTAGCAGAGCTTCACGGTTAAAAAAATTAATTGCTATTTATTCAGCAAACTTTGGATTCGGAGACTGCACGTTGCAAATTTCCTTGACCAACTAACAGCTGAAGTCTGAATGACCTAACTCTGCAAATTGCAGAGTTCAATTGTTGTTTTATCAAGGATACTGCAAATTGGAATGCGCTTGTCAGTTTCAGGCTCAAGCTCAAGAGAAGCATATAAGCATAAGATTGCTTTGCATCTGCCATATAATGTGATGTATGCACAGTTTTAATATACAACCAGCAGATATTACATGACATTACTTACGTCAGAAAATGTGTCATTTTCGTAGGACAGTAACAGTACACCAGGTAAAAGAATGCATTATTCTTTTGTTAAAGTGTAGGTGTGTGTCGCCCTTAAAATTTACAAACTGCAATTTCTATTTCAGTAAACCTTGGATGAGTTAATAAAATGGTCAACTGAGAGGTTATAGCCATTCTGACTTTGGAATTTTATACTCTGAGAGTTACATTGTTTCTTTAAATTACATTTTGAAATGTCACACAGAAATTTGAATGCACGACTCGAAATGCAACAGAAGCTTGAAGCATAGGAAACACTGGCTAGATATATTAGATATAGACATATAGGGGCCGAAATTCAGCAGCCCAAGAAAGCTGGTGCACCTATAGTTTTTTTCTCTGTACTTACCGCACGGATCCTTGATGCTTTTGGAAGAGCCATTTTCAAAGACGCAGAGGAAATGTGTCATAGTGGGGACGGGCCATTAACCCAAATGCAGGCTCAGTGGCTGAATATGGGTCGGACCGGGGCTCCGCCGCTGTCGATCTGCGTGTACGTCATCATGCTCTCTCCCCTCCGTTAAAGGGGAGAGAATCGGGCATTTTTTTATTTTCGGCCGGGCCAGCGGCCTGGCACCCAAGAGGGGGTGCCAGGGTGCCCGTTGGCAGCCTGGCAAAACTCGGGGGGCACTATTTTGCCAGGCAATCGGGAAGTCGGCCAGCAAAAATAAATATATGGCGGCCGCGGCAGTGGGCCCTCCCCTTGAAAGGCCGCACACAGTCAGCAGAATGTGCACTGATAGAAAAACCTGTCGGGGGCACCGCGCAGCGGGGACGCACTTGCGGTGGTCATCAGAATTAGGCGGTATCAGGTCCAGGCCAAAAAATCCCCGACCTGAATTTGGGTTGGGTCGGCCAGTTGACCCCAAAGCGGCGGCCACTGGATTCTGACGCATGGCCGCCGCTAACGGACAGAAATGGGTCTTTCTGAGACCATCAATTTCGCCCCCATAGAATGTTACCAAGCTTTATATTATATATTTTATGAATTTAGAATCTGGCTGGTTTCCCACTCCTGATCACAATCTAGTGTATGCTGTTAGAAAGTGCACGCATGTGGATGTCAGGTGGCAACAAAATTAGGTTCGGCTAGGATGCCTCCCACACTCCAATAGTTGGGTGACAGTCACTGGTTGGCTCAAAAATGACCAGACCACAGGTGCATGTGATGTACCGGAGAGCCTGTGGAACCATACTCCAACTTAACTCAGTGCTAGCAGGATTAAACATTAGGACTTTTTTTTCAAAACAGTTTATAGATATTTTCAATGCATTATAGGAATCAAAATGATCAACTTACTGAGCATGCTATGTGAAATTGGAAAGGTCATTGTGGGCCGCCCAGTCTTTCTCCAGCAACGACACAAGTATGATAATTCTGTTCGAAGCATCTCAACAATCATTTGATTATCAAGGGCCAGGTAGAACTGCTGCTGATCGATAAACTGTAAACATATTTGTTTTTAATAAATGACGGGACATACATGAAAAGAAAACACACAAGAGATATTAGTACCCATAGTACTCGCTTGCAAAGTGTCCACCACACCACAGAATAGATACTGCACATGATTTCCACCTATTGTATTATAGGAATCAAAGTGATCGACTTACTGAGGATGATATGTGCAAATGGAAATATCACAGTGGGCCACCCAGTTTTCTATAGCAATAACACAAGCATGATAACTCTGTTCGAAGCATCTCCTTTAGAATGGAAAAGTGCATGTCACTCTGCTATTTAAGAAAGATGAGAGAGGAAAACCAGGGAATAATAGACCATTTTCTTTATTGATTCATGGGATGTGGGCGTCACTGGCAATGCCAGCATCAATTACCCATCCCTAATTGCGATTGAGAAGATGGTGGTGAGCCGCCTTCTTGAACCGCTGCAGTCCGTGTGGTGAAGGTACTCCCACAGTGCTGTTAGGGAGGAGTTCCAGGATTTTGACCCAGCAACGATGAAGAAACAGCGATATATTTCCAAATCAGCATGGTGTGTGACTCGGAGGAGAAATTGGAAGTGATGGTGTTCCCGTGCGCCTGCTGCCCTTGTCCTTCTCGCTGGTAGAGGTCGCGGGTTTGGGAGGTGCTGTCAAAGATGCCTTGGCGAAGTGCTGCAGTGCATCTTTTAGATGGTACACACTGCAGCCACGCTGCGCCAGTGATGGAGGGAGTGAATGTTTAAGGTGGTGGATGGGGTGCCCATCAAATATTCCATTACACTCCTGACTTGTAGATTGTGGAAAGGCTTTGGGAAGTCAGGAGGCGACACACTCGCTGCAGAATACCCAGCCTCTGACCTGTGTTTGTAGCCACAGTATTTATGTGGCTGGTCCAGTTAAGTTTCTGGTCAATGGTGACCCCCCCCCCAGGATGTTGATGGTGGGGGATTTGGCAATGATAGTCCCGTTGAATGTCAAGGGGAGGTGGTTAGACTCTCTTGTTGGAGATAGTCATGGCCTGGCACTTTTGTGGTGCAAATGTTACTTGCCACTTATCAGCCCAAGCCTGAATTTGTCCAGGTCTTTCTGCATGCGGGAACGGACTGCTTCATTATCTGAGGAGTTGCGAATGGAACTGAACACTGTTCAGTCATCAGTGAACATCCTCATTTCTGACCATATAATGGAGGGAAGGTCATTGATGAAACAGCTGAAGATGGTTGGGCCTAGGACACTGCCCTGAGGAACTCCTGCAGCGATGTCCTGGGGCTGAAATGATTGACCTCCAACAACCACAACCATCTTTCCTTGTGCTAGGTATGACTCCAGCCATGGAAAGTTTTCCCTGATTTCCGTTGACTTCAATTTAACTAGGGCTCCTTGATGCCGCACTTGGTTTAATGCTGCCTTGATGTCAAGGGCAGTCACTCTCGCCTCACCTCTGGAATTCAGCTGTTTGGACTAAGGCTGTAATGAGGCCTGGAGCTGAGTGGTCCTGGCAGAATCCAAACTGAGCATCGGTGAGCAGGTTATTGGTGAGTAAGTGCCGCTTGATCGCACTGTTGACAACAGCTTTCACCAGTTTGCTGATGAATGAAAGTAGACTGATGGGGCGGTAATTGGTCGTATTAGATTTGTCCTGCTTTTTGTGGACATACCTAAGGAATTTTCCACTTTGTCGGGTAGATGCCAGTGTTGTAGCTGTACTGGAACAGCTTGGTTAGAGGCGCCGCTAGTGCTGGAGCACATGTTTTCACCATGACAGCCGAGATGTTGCCTTTGTTGTATCCAGTGCACTCAGTCATTTATTGATCTCACGTGGAGTGAATCGAATAAGCTGAAGACTGACTTCTGTGATGGTCGGGACCTCAGGAAGAGGCAGAGATGGATCATCCACTTAACACTTCTGGCTGAAGATGGTTGTAAATGCTTCAGCCTTGTCTTTTGCACTTACGTGCTGGGCTCCACCATCATTGAGGACATGGATGTTCATGGAGCCTCCTTCTCCCGTTAGATGGTTAATTGTCCACCACCATTCATGACTGAATGTGACAGGATTGCAAGCTTTAATCTGATCTGTCTATAGCATGCTGTTGCCGCTGTTGAGCATCTTTGCAGTCCTGTGTTGTAGCGACACCAGGTTGGCATAGCATTTTTAGGTACACCTGATGCAGTTCCTGGAATGCTCTTCTGCACTCCTCATTGAACCAGGGTTGGTCCCCAGGCTTGATGGTAATGGTTGAGTGAGGAACATGCTGGCCCATGAAGTTACAGATTGTGGTGGAATACAATTCTGCTGCTGCTGAGGGCCCACAGTGCCTCATAGATGCCCAGGTTTGAGCTGCAAGATCTGTTCTGAATCTCTCCCATTTAGCTCGGTGGTAGTGCCACACAACACGATGAAGAGTGTCCTCAGTATGAAAACGGGACTTCATCTCCACAAGGACTAGCGGTGGTAACTCCTACCAATACTGTCATGGACAGATGCATCTGCGACAGGCAGATTAGTGAGAAGGAGGCCAAGTAGGTTTTCCCTCGTGTTGGTTCTCTCAGCCCCTGTTGCAGGCCCATTCTGGCAGCTATGTCCTTCAGGACTCGGCCAGCTTGGTCAGTAGTGGTGCTACCAAGCCACTCTTGGTGTTGAACATTGAGGGTATCCAAAAGTCTATCGATGTTTTGACTATACTCAACGACTGAGCATCCACAGCTCCCTGGAGTAGAGAATTCCAAAGATTCACAACCTATTGAATGAAGAAATTTCTCCTCATCTCAGTCCTAAATTTCCGACTCCTTATTCTGAGATGGTGACCCCAAGTTCTAGACTCCCCAGCCAAGTTAACATCCTCCTAGCATCTACCCTGTCAAGCCCTTTAAAACTTTTATATGTTTCAGTGAGATACCTCTCATTCTTGTAAACTCTAGGGAATATAGGCCTAGTCTGCTCAATCTCTCCTCATAGGACAATCCCCCCCACCCCCCTAATCAGTCTGGTGAACCTTCGTTGCACTCCCTCTCAGGCAAGTATATACTTCCTTAAGTAAAGAGACCAAGACTGTACACAGTACTTCAGGTGTGGTCTCACCAAGGCCCTATATAATTGTAGTAAGACTTATTGACTCTTGTACTCCAATCCTTTTATTATAAAGGCTAACATACTATTTGCTTTCCTAATTGCTTGCTGTACCTGCATGCTAACTTTCTGTGATTCGTGTACAAGGACACCCAGGTCCTACTGAAAGCCAACATTTCCCAGTCTCTCATCATTTAAAAAAAGAATCTGTTTTTCCTACCAAAGTGGATAACTTCACATTTCTCCACATTATATTCCATCTGCCATGTTCTTACCCACTCAATTAACCTGTCTATATCCCTTTGCAGAATTTTGTCAGCAAACTTTTATACATTACACTCGGTCCCATCATCAAAGTCATTGATATAGTTTATAAATAGCTGAGGTCCAAGCACAGATTTTGCGGTACCCCACTAATTACAGCCTGCCACACTCGAAAATGACCTATTTATTTCTACTCTTTGTTTTTTGTTGACTTAGATGATGGAATAGAGAGCCACTTATCCAAGTTTGCTGGTGACACAAAGATTGGTGGCATTGTAAGCAGTGTGGATAAAAGCATAACATTACAAAAGGATATTAATAGATTAAGTGAATGGGCACAACTGTGGCAAATGAATTTCAATATAGGCAAGTGTAAGGTCATTCACTTTGGACTTAAATAGGATATATCAGAGTACTTTCTACATGGTGATAAGCTAGAAGCAGTGGTGATCCAAACAGACTTAGGGGTCCATGTACATAGATCCTTAAAATATCATGGACAGGTACAACAAAAATCCAAAAGCTAATGGAATGCTGGTCTTTATATCTCGAGGATTAGAAGACAAGGAGTTAGAAGTCATGCTACAACTATACAACGCCCTGGTTAGACCACACCTGGAATACTGTGTTTAGTTCTGGGAACTATACCTCAGGAAACATATGTTGGCCTTGGAGGGAGCAGCGTAGATTTAATAGAATGCTACCTGGATTCCAAGGGATACGTGACAAGGAGAGATTACACAAACTAGGGTTGTATTCTTTGGAATTTAGAAGAGTAAGGGGTGATTTGATTCAAGATATTAAGGGTAACAGATAGGGTAGATAGAGAGAAACTATTTCTGCTGGTTGGGGAATCTAGGACTAGGAGACACAGCCTAAAAATTAGAGTCAGACCTTTCAGGAGTGAGGTTAAGAAACACTTATACACACAAAGGGTGGTAGAAGTTTGTAACTTTCCTCTGCAAATGGCAGTTGATGCTGGGTCAATTGTTAATTTCAAATCAGAGATGGATAGATTTCTGTTAACCAAAGGTATTAAGGGATATGGGGCAAAGGCGAATATATGGAGTTTGGTCACAGATCAGCTATGATCTCATTTAATGGCGGAATAGGCTCAAGGGGCTAAATGGCCTAGTAAATCTGTGATCGCGTGCTATCAGAGAAGTGCTGAGAACTCTTTTGGACTATGAAATGATATGCAGTACACCTAAATATTTTCATTACAAGATATTCAAAACAGAATTCCCAAATGGAATTTAAAAAACGAGGTGAATCTACAATTACCTGAGGAGTGAAAGCAAAGATTTCATCCTTCATATAATACAATTTTGATGTGCCAAGAATACCCATGTGCCGGTAAGGCCGACCACTCAGCATCATTCTCTTATTGCAACCTGTCAACAAAATTAGATCTGTGTGTAAGCTATATCATGAAGATCAAAGCCAGTAATCCTCAAATCTGGAGTGCTGTAGCCAATTTTGACCCCCACAAGAAGAATATAGAGGCTCGGGAGAAGGTGCAGAGAAGGGCAACCAGATTGATACCCAACCTTAGGACTTTTAATTATTAGGGTAAGCTTCAAGAGTTATAGTTATTTAGTTTAGAAAAAACATAGGCCTTGCTTGATTGCCTTAGTGAGTTGGAGAGGAATTTCCCAGAATTGTTCCTGAATTGGTTGCATTTTTTTTGCCTCTGCCAGGAGATTCGTGGCTAGGGGATGCATCAATGATGTAAGTGGTTGCAACATGTCTGAATGGATGAGTCTGATGGTCTTTTCTTCCTGCTCTTTTTGTATTTTATATGTTATCTATGGGATTTAAATAAATATATATATATTATATAATGTAGATGGTGCCCTTATGGTGTTATGGCACTTTACTGGGCAGCCTTATTTTGCAGCTTCTTTGCTGCATCTTCTCTTATGATTTAATGCTGACACTGGGCACCTGAAATAGGCAAGTGTCCTTTTCTCAGCATTAACATTTATGAGTGCAAAATATTAGAATGCCCATTAGTATTTTTCCTAGCTAATTCAGCTCCAGTAAACAACTAAAATTAAATCTCAGCGCATTAAATAAATTTCATAGTAATTCCCACAAAATGCAAATAAATGAGAAAAGATTTTCTTACCAAGTCTTGCATAGATACGAGAAAGAATACGAGCTGGCTGCACTCGAATTGGAAAAACTTCTGTTACAGTTTGTACACTGATTCCATGCTGCTCCAAGATTTCCTTTATTCCTATTGTTTCGGCCATTATTGCCACTGAAATTAAATAGAAAGGCATTTTAGAATGAGGAAACAAAATGTAGAAGTTTTTCATCTCTGTGAATTGGATTTGAATCAGCCACAGATGTAGATCCTCTTGTACTGACAAATTTGCAAACGTCTTAACTCAGATCCACGTAGGCACTGACCAACAGCACAAAACCGAATACTGTTAACGCTTCTCTCTCCTCAGGTATTGTCCCCTTTTTCTTCAAATCCGTCGTCATCACCCCTCTCCTCAAAAACAAAACGACCCTTTACCCGTCCGTCCTTGTAAACTGTCATCCCATCTCCAACATCCATTTCCTCTCTAAAGTTCTTGAACAACGTATCATCTCCCAAATCGATGTCCATCTTTCCCAGAACTCCTTGTTTGAATCCCTCCAATCAAGTTTCCGCCCAGACCACAGTACGGAAACTGCTCTTACCAAGGTCACAAATGACATCCTAATTGGCTGCGATAAAGGTAAACTATCCCTTCTTGTCCTTCTGGACCAGTCTGCAGCCTTTGACACAGCTGACCCAAAATTCTGCTGCAACGCCTCTTTACCATCGCCCAGCTGGATGGAACTGCACTCGCCTGGTTTCATTCCTGTCTTTCCAACTACAACCATAGAATCACCTGCAATGGTTTCTCTTCCCAATAGTGCACCGTTACCTCTTACGTCCCCAAAAGATCTATTCTTGGCGCCTCCTATTTCTCAACTACATGCTGCCCCTCGGTGACATCAACTGGTGACAACGTGAGTTTTCACATGCACGCTGATGATATCCAGCTCTACTTCTCTATCAGCTCTCTCAAATCTGTTATGTCTTTAATACTCTTATGAATGACTCCACGAGGTCTAGTATTGTACTTGAGCTGTTGTGACCTTAGTCCCATTTATTGTAACTCCAGAGTAAGGCACAAGCATGGTGGGCAGTCTTTTATACTGGACCCTGCACACCTATGCAAGTGACCCTCAGGTCTCCCACCACAGTGCCCTGTGGTGGCACACCTTATGCGACTATACAGTTAGTATACATGGTCTACATACATGACAAAACCTGCCACCGTCACCAAACTATCAGACTGGTTGTCCGACATCCAACAGTGGATGAGTAGAAATTTCCTCCAATTAAATATCAGGAAGAATGGCGCCAGTTTGGTTTGCAGCTTCTGTTCACGCCACAAACTCGGTTTCCTTTCCACTGATTTGCTCTCTCTCCCCGGAAACTGTGTAAGGCTGACCAAGTCTGTTCACAACCTTGGTGTCATATTTGATCACAAATTGAGCTTCCTATCTCACATCCGTTCTATCACAAAGACTGCCCATTTCCACCTTCGTAATATTGTCCGTCGTCACCCTTATTTCAACTTATCGGCTGCTGTAACCCTCATCCATGCCTTTATCACCTCTAGACTTGACTATTCCAACACACTCCTGACCAGCCTCCCTAGTCCTACCCTCCATAAACTTGAGGTCATCCAAAACTCTGGTGCCTGTGTCCTAACTCGCACCAAGACCTGCTCACCCACTGACTCCTAGTTAAGCAACACCTCGATTTTAAAATTCTCATCCTTATTTTCAAATCCCTCCATGGCCTCACTTCGCATCATCTCTGTAATCTCCTCAAGCCCTATAAATCCCCCTCATAGGCATCATCATCATCATAGGCAGTCCCTCAGAATCGAGGAAGACTTGCTTCCACTCTAAACATGAGTCCTTAGGTGGCTGAACAGTCCAATTCGAGAACCACAGTCCCTGTCACAGGTGGGGCAGATAGTCATTGGGAGAAAGGATGGCTGGGACTGGTTTGCCGCATGTTCTTTCCGCTGCCTGTGCTTGACTTCAGCATGCTCTTGGCGATGAGACTCTGCCAATCATCTTTACTGGCCTCTTGAACATCCCCTATTTTAAATGCTGCACCACTGGTGGTCGTGCCTTCAGTTGCCTAGGTCTCGAGCTCTAGAATTCCCTCCCTAAATCTCTCCACAATTCTTTCCTCCTCTAAGACGTTCCTTAAAACCTACTGCTTTGACCAGGCACTACCCTAATATTCAAATCACAGATAGATAGATTTTTAACCAATAAGGGAATTAAGGGTTATAGGGAGCGGGCGGGTAAGTGGATCAGCCATGATCTTTTTGAATGGCGGAGCAGGCTCGAGGGGCTAGATGGCCTACTCCTGTTCCTAATTCTTATGTTCTTATAATATCTCCTTATATGGCTCAGTATCAAATTTTGGGATTTAAAAAAAATGCTGCTGCTGTGAAGCGCCTTGGGACGTTTTATTAAGTTAAAGGCACTATATAAATGTAAATGTAAAGAGGATGCACAAGTGACCGGTATCAGAGAGTTGGAGGGGGGGGTGGCGGTGGGGTGCAGTTGAGGGGGCCACTGTAGCCCCGGACAGTTGCAGAGATGGGGAGTGAGAAGGCCATGGAGGGATCTAAACAGAATGGTAAGAATTGTAAATTTGAGCATAGGAGCCAATCTAAGTCAGCGAGAACAGAGGTGATCTGAGCGGAACTTGGTAAAGGACAGGATACGTGCAGCAGTTTTTAAAAAATTAGTTAAATATTCTAAAAGGTGGAGGATGCGGGGCCAGCCAGATGAATGGTACCATCTCGAGTGCTGAGTATTCCATTACATTACTGACTTGGGCTTTGCAGAGGGTTTTATGGGGTTAGCAGGTGAGCCCATCACCTAGTACCCAGTCTCTACCATGCTCTTGTAGCTACGGTGTTTATATGGCTGGTCCTGTTCAATTTCTGGTCAATGGTAACCTCTGAAATATTAATGGTGGGAGGACTTAAATGATGGTGTTGTCATTGAAGGTCAAAGGGAGATGATTGGGCTTCCACTTGTTCACGACGGTCATTACTTGGCACTTAGGTGGTGTGAATTTACCTGCCACTTGTCAGCACAAGCTGAGATATTATTCACGTCCTATTGTAGGCTGCTTAATTATCAGAGGAGTTATGAATAAAGCTGAATCCTATAGAATCATCAGGGGTGATCATCCCTGACCTTAAGACAGAAGGAAGATATAATTGATGACGCAGCTGTAAACGGTTAGGCCTAGGTAACCTCCCCAAGGATCTCCTGCAAAGTCCTAAGGCCATGATGACTGACCTTCGACAACCACAACCATCTTCCTTTGTGTCAAGTATGACTAAACGACTGAGAACTTATCCCCTTGACTCCCATTGCCGTCAGTCTTTCTGGCATCCTCAGTGCCATAGTCAGTTGAATGCTGCCTTGGTGTTGACAGCAGCTACTATCAACTCTCCTTCAACATGCAGCTTTTGTGTCCATGTCTGGATTAAAACTGTGATGAAATCCAGGGTGGAGCGGTTCTGGTAGAACCCGAAATGAGAATTGGCAGCGGCAGGTCTGGCCATAAAAGGAGCGGCGAGCGGCCAGGAGCAGCGTGGAGGCCTCGGCAGCAGCGTGGAGGCATACTACTCCAGGGAGTAGCACAAGCTGGTGCAGGAGGATAATGCAACGAAGAGTGATGTCATCAAGGCCCAGGTCGGTGATTGGAGCTTGGCCAGGTACAGCAGGAGCGGCGAGATCGGGGCGAAGGAGCGGCGAGAGATTGTAGAGCGACGTGATCGGGGCCTAGGAGAGGCATGAGTTTGGGGCCAGGGGCAGCACGGGCCAGCCCACACTGTGATATGTGAGCGCACTAGGTCGATGCAGCAGAGCTGGTCTCCAGTCATCTTGGGTAATCCTTGCCACTGGACCAAGACCGAGCTCTGTCAAGCCCGTGTGGTGGCTGGTGTGCAACGGCCTCCACACGCTAAAAAAAATCCACACACAGGCATCTTCCACCCTTGAGGATGTAGTTCGGGTCCTTCATTGAAACACCTGTGAACTCATCCTTTTTTGGCATGGAAGCAAGTCATCCTCGTTTCGAGGGACCGCCTATGATGATGATGATGATGATGATGGAGTGAATAGGTGTTGCTTGACTGTACTATTGCTAACTCTTTCCAACATTTCACCAATGATTGGGAGAAAGAAAATAGTACTGTAATTGGCCAGGTTAGACATATTTTACTTTTGTGGATAGCATACACTTGGGCAATCTTCCACACTGTCTGGTAGATGCCAGTGTCATAACTGTACTGGAACAGCTTGGCTAGTGCAGCAAATAGCCTTGGTACATAGCACAAGTATTTGGCACTATCGGCAGGATTTTGTCAGGGCCCCACAGTTTTTGCTTTGCCCAATGCACTTAGCCATTTCTCAATGTCACATGCAGTGAATCTAATTGGCATCTTGGCACACTATATATTTGTATATTCCAGAGTGAATCAAGGAATTAATATTCACCCCCAAAAATTAACTGAGCATTCCCAAGAACGTGAACTGACAAATAGATCTGGAAATAAAGAGTTTAAAAATTGGCTATGAGCTCAATGAAGAATGGGCCTTAAAGAGGCCATGATCCAGTGTCTGTCTCAGTATCGCATGAAACCAAAGGCCAATTTCTAGTATCAAGGGAAGATAATGGCTTTGCAGTCAGAAGCAAAGGGACGGCGATTGCCATTCACCTCGCTGACAGCTGCCCACGGAGTTTTTGCAGGCTTTTGAGCGGAGACGCGCTAATCCAGCATCTGATCTACAGGCTATCTGCAGCGTCTGTGAGCAGAAAAAACAACAGTGGGACACTTCAACCAATCAGATTGAAGAATTATCACCGAGACACGCGGTGTCTAAAGCAGGAAGTAAAAGTTAGATTTAAATCATGCACAGAAAGTGAAATAAAGATTGGGAAAGAAAGATGGGATTAAGAGAGAGAAGTAAAAGAGTCAGACAGAAAATGTAAAAGAAAATTTACTTTAATTTAAAAAAAATATCCAACACTAATTAACTTCTGAAGGAATGAGACTCCACACTTGTAAAATTACATTTCCAAGGCCAGAGGTGTTGTTTAGCAGTAATCATCACACCATTAGCAGTAATCATCACACCACTTACTCCTGAATGCATCAACCCTAACTTTTTCTGGCATGTTTAGTGTTTAACATCTGTAGTGAGGAAAATGCTTGAAGCTATCATTCAGGAAGAAATAGCGGGACATCTAGATAGGAATAGTGCAATCAAGCAAACGCAACATGGATTCATGAAGGGGAAATCATGTTTAACTAATTTACTGGAATTTTTTGAGGATATAACGAGCATGGTGGATAGAGGTGTACCGATGGATGTGGTGTATTTAGATTTCCAAAAGGCATTCGATAAGGTGCCACACAAAAGGTTACTGCAGAAGATAAAGTTACGCGGAGTCAGAAGAAATGTATTAGCATGGATAGAGAATTGGCTGGCTAACAGAAAGCAGAGAGTTGGGATAAATGGGTCCTTTTCGGATTGGAAATCAGTGGTTAGTGGTGTGCCACAGGGATCGTTGTTGCAACCACAACTGTTTACAATATACATAGATGACCTGGAAGAGGGGACAGAGTGTAGTGTAACAAAATTTGCAGATGACACAAAGATTAGTGGGAAAGTGGGTTGTGTAGAGGACACAGAGATGCTGCAAAGAGATTTAGATAGGTTAAGCGAATGGGCTAAGGTTTGGCAGATGGAATACAATGTCGGAAAATGTGAGGTCATCCACCTTGGAAAAAAGAACAGCAAAAGGGAATATTATTTGAATGGGGAGAAATTACAACATGCTGCGGTGCAGAGGGACCTGGGGGTCCTTGTGCATGAATCCCAAAAAGTTAGTTTGCAGGTGCAGCAGGTAATCAGGAAGGCAAATGGAATGTTGGCCTTCATTGCGAGAGGGATGGAGTACAAAAGCAGGGAGGTCCTGCTGCAACTGTATAGGGTATTGGTGAGGCCGCGCCTGGAGTGCTGCGTGCAGTTTTGGTCACCTTTCTTAAGGAAGGATATACTAGCTTTGGAGGGGGTACAGAGATGATTCACTAGGCTGATTCCAGAGATGAGGGGGTTACCTTATGATGATAGATTGAGTAGACTGGGTCTTTACTCATTGGAGTTCAGAAGGATATGGGGTGATCTTATAGAAACATTTAAAATAATGAAAGGGATAGACAAGATAGAGGCAGAGAAGTTGTTTCCACTGGTCGGGGAGACTAGAACTAGGGGGGGCACAGCCTCAAAATATGGGGGAGCCAATTTAAAACCGAGTTGAGAAGGAATTTCTTCTCCCAGAGGGTTGTGAATCTGTGGAATTCTCTGGCCAAGGAAGCAGTTGAGGCTAGCTCATTGAATGTATTCAAATCACAGATAGATAGATTTTTAACCAATAAGGGAATTAAGGGTTACGGGGAGCGGGCGGGTAAGTGGAGCCGAGTCCACGGCCAGATCAGCCATGATCTTGTTGAATGGCGGAGCAGGCTCGAGGGGCTAGATGGCCTTCTCCTGTTCCTAATTCTTATGTTCTTATGTTATGTAACCAGTGGGTAAGTATCCCAACTTCACACAACTGCATGTATTTCAATGCCGAATCTATCGGCGAGGTTCTGTTATAGTGCAGCCTGTGGAGGAGCAGGGTAACTCAGACAGCAACTTCCTGATTGCCGCATTCAACTGCGCATGTGCATATGCTGGAAGATGCTGTCCAATTTATTCCACAAGAACAATGAGTGCTGACAGTCTCACCGTTATTATAAATGCAAAATTCAGGCCATTATGACCAGAGACCAAAATGAAAGAACATACTTATATAGTGCGTTTTACATCCTCACGACAAATCACAGTACTTCAGAGCCAATTAATTTGTTTTCAAGTGTGGTCATTGTTATTCTGTAGGCATACACAGCTGCCAATTTAAACACAGCAAGATCCCACAAACAGTGAGATGTATGCCCAGTTGATCTGTTTTGGTAGTGTTTGTTGAAGAATGAATGTTGTCGTGACATCAGGAGAACTCCCTGCTCTTCTTTGAAAAAGCTCCATGGAACCTTGTATGTCCACCTGAACCGGCAGATGGAAACTCAATTTACTGTCTCATCTGAAATATGGCACCTCCAACAATGAAGCACTCCCTCAGCACGAGATTGTAGCACCAGTCTAGAATATGCACCCTTGCCCTGGTGAATTCATAGGGCTAGACTTTCCACTAGGTGGCTAAGGCCCAAAAAATGGGCCATGTTCTAGCGATGTGGGACGTCTCGGCTTTGCTGATCGGCGGCACAAGATCCATTTTTTTTTTGCGATTTTCCACTTGGCCTTACCCCGGCGATGTCAAATGGGCGGTGATTTTTCGGTGATCTCACGATTGCCCACCGAAAACGGAAATCAAAGAAGAAAAAAAAGCTTCCCTAGCAACGCTATTCTGCACGTGTGGGATTTTTTTTATGGTTGAGTTTCTTTGCCGCATTTTGAGAGGTCAGGGGTCATCACACATGCTCAGAAGCACAGGGAAGGTCAGAGAGAGAAAGAGAGAGAGAGAGAGAGGAAGGAAGGGAGTAGGAGCTGTTTGAGTGTGGTTGGATTGAAAAGCGAAATCTTGTTGAAAATTAGTCATTCTTTTTGTCTTTTAAGTAATTTTTTTTGACCAATATTTGAATTTAGATAGTATACAAAATATATTGTATACTATCTATATTATAAATATATTTAAATATATATTACTCTGGAGGGAGAAACTGAACGTAAAAGAGCTAAACCCTTTAACGAGGAGGCCAACGAGGTGTTGGTGAACATAGTGAGCGGCAGGTGGGATGATTTAACATGGGGTGAGCATGGGAAATCTCCACCCCCTGCATATAGGAGAATCTGGACCGAGATTGCCGATGTCGTAACCTCGGCCTCGAATGAAGTACGTACACCTGACCAGTGCAGGAAAAGGTAGAACAGCTTGCTGGCAGCAGCCAGAGTAAGTTGCATTTTATATTTTAAATTTTACATATGTAATATTTAAATGATGCATGCAAATTTTAATTTGAATCTTGAATGTCATTTCGTTATCGTATTAATTAATTAAATTATGAATTAATTTATGTATCCTAACACTAAGTTGAATTTTATATTATGAAATATTATTCATATGCAATGCAATTCTAATTTCTAATCGAACATTTAAATTCGTCAGTCTTAAATGTTTATTACCAAGTCCATTAGCTTATGCCATGCAACGTTATCTTATTATTTATAGAAGAAGATATCTATCAATCGCGCCGAGCAGAAGAGGAGGGGCTGCGGCTCTGCTTAGATGCAGATTTTATCCGAGTACGAGGAGCTTGCGGCTGCCTTAGTGGGGCCTGATAGCCGTTCGGTCACGACCCGTGGTGTGGCCGAACCCACCCTCGAGTCTCATGAGTAATGGGAACTGTGCAATGTGTCAAACATTATTAAATACATATTAAAAAATCTTAGTTACGCATGTAATGTTCTGCAATTATAATGCAATATGATATTTATACTTTTGATGTACTCTTGATTTACGAATTAGGTCATGGCAGCCCTGGTGAACCCTTGTGCATATAGGGTATTGAAAAATATTCTTATGTTAGGGGTTATTGAAAAATTGGTATGTATTGATATGTATGTTTACTAATAATGAGCACCGTTAATGTCCTAATAAGTTGTTTAGAAATGTCATTCGTCTTTTTAAGGTCAAGTGTCGTTAGAGTCAGTGGACTCATCCACTACTCCTGCACCGTCAAATACCTTGCAGGAGGAACTGCTGCCAACTGTGGAGGTGGAGGTGGAGGTGGAGGTGGAGGTGGAGGTGGAGGTGGAGGAGGAGGACGATATTCTTTTTGTGGGGTGGCGGGAACAACCTGCGGCCATCTCTATTGAGATGGATGAGGCACCGGGACCAAGCGGTGTGCAGGTGGTGACGCCAAGGTGCGAAATATTGCGAACGCCGACCCCACGGAGGTCCGGTCAGCGGGGTGAGCAATCGCCTACCATGGAGGGCCAGACAGAGAGCTTGATATCCCTGTGCAGGGAGATGGTCGTGATCGGTCGCGACCTTATCCAGGGTTTCGCGGGTTTCTCCGCAAACTGTAGCCAGTTTTCCGCGGACTGGAGCCAGTTTCCAGCAACCTGGAGCGAGTTCAGCACTAACTGCTCCAACTGGTCTTCCATGTAAACACAGACAGCACAGGAGACGTTGGAGGCCATTCGTCAGCAGACCGCCGCAACCAATGCCTTTCGGCATGCGTTGCTGGCTGGACACGGCGCTGCACCCCAAGGTGTCGTGTCAGCTCGCAGCGAGACCCCAAGCACGCAAGTGAGTACAAAGGACATAGTTCCTCCTGACTTGGAAGTGGAGCCTCAGGCTTCAGCTTCCACTCCGTCACCTCCACCACAGCAGGAAGTCTTGCCGTCCCACACTGCATAATGCGTTTGTGTCGGTCTGCGTAGACCAAAACGGGGGAGGGGGGGGAAAGAGTAAGAACACGGGGTAGGACAGGACCTGGAGGGGCCGCAGGTCGGGAGGTTGGTGTGTTTTTCATTGTTGAATTGCTTTTTCTTTTTAAAAAATCATTAATGTTTTGTTCAAGGTTCATTGGGATTTGAGGGAAGGGTGGGTTGGGGGGGGAGGAGGGAAGGTGTTGTTAAACAGTTTTTAAAAAATTTGTTTGTTGTCTTTGTTAATAAAAAAAAATCTTTAATTCAACAAATTTTGTGCCTTCTCTCTTAGTTACATTAGTTAACAAATTTACAGTTGTTCATCCGTATTTGTTTATTCTTTTATTATAACAGTACTTTACTTAAACTTTACTTAAAGTAAGCATTAATTCCGATGATAGGCCAATGCAGGCAAGATAACAAGGAAACCCCATGCAAATGAAACTTTTGATTAACCCTAACTGTAAATGAACATTTGAATATCCACAATGATAGTTCATGCAAAGCGTTCATTAATAAGCTGCTGACACAACAGCTTAGCGGCCGTGTAACTGCCACTGGCTACTGGTCTTTGGGAGGGGGGGGTGATGGGCCCGGTGCTAGATCGCCAGGCTGATTGCGCTCCCCTATGTCCTCGCCTGCGTCTTCTTCCGCCTCTTCATCCCTGTTGGCTGGTTCTTCTGTCTCCCCTCCTTCTGGAAGTGGACCTGCAGCCCCATCTGGCATTACTTGTCCTCTCTTTATAGCTAGGTAATGCAGCATGCTGCTTTAGGACTCCAATTGTCTTTTCAACAATGTTGCGAGTCGCTATGTGACTTTCATTATACCGTTTCTGTGCTTCAGTGATGGGATTACGCAGAGGGGTCATCAGCCAACTGGCAAGGCCATATCCTTTATCCCCCAGCATCCAACCGTGATCTTCTGGCTGATTGACAAACAGGTCAGGGATAGCACTTTCACGTAAGCTGTGCGCATCATGGATGCTGCCAGGAAATGTAGCATTTACTGTCATAATTGTTTGATTGTGGCCGACAACAAGCTGCACATGTCGTGCGTGGAACTCCTTTCTGTTACAAAACACCTCTGCATTCGTTAAGGATGCTTTCAGGGCAATGTGCGTGCAGTCTATTGCTCCCTGCACCTTGGGGAAGTCTGCTATTCTCGAGAAACCCAAAGCCCTCTAGGTCTGTGCCTCCCTGGTCATTGGGAAGCTTATGAAGTCCATCCTGCGAGCGTAAAGGGCTTGAGTCACCTGTCGAATGCAGCAGTGTGTAGTGTGCTGAGAGATATGGCAGATGTTGCCAGCTGAAGCCTGAAAAGATCCCGATGCGTAGAAGGCTAGGGCAGCAGAAACCTTCACCTCAACGGACAGTGCGGTTGTGATGGTGCTGGAAGGCTGCAGATCATCCTTGACAAGTTGACATATCTCATCGATGATCTCCTTCCGGAATCACAGCCTCCTAAGACAAGCAGTTTCAGATAAGTTCAGGTAAGATTGCTTTTCCTAGTACATTCGTTGGCTGTACGGTCTCCTCCTCTGTCTTCGTCTCCGTCTACGCATTACTCTGCCACCTCTTCGATTCATCCTTTCAGTGTGTGAGCAGTTACAATTAAAGGCAGGGAAAGAATAGGCCCCAAATCACTATAAATAATTACTTTCACTAATTTTAATAATCTCTCTATTCTATACTCTCTAATCACTGTACTCTGCACTCTCTACACTGTATACCAGTCAGTTTGATAGGCCCCAACAATATCAGTAAATAACTTCACTATGTAAAAGCTATTTACAAAATAACTTCAATATATAAAAGCAATTTACCAAAAAAAACTTGATAATACCTCTTTATATTCCCTGTCCCAATATTCTGAGTACAATTATCTTTAAATTAACTCTCTAACTAACTCACAACTAAGCCTCCACCCTTCCTCCGAAGTTCAAAATGGCGTCCATAGTGCCCATTTCCTTCTCTTAAGCCCAGTAAAAGCAACTATTTCTCAGCACTCTTTTGGGCCTTGCATCGGCCCAGCGAAGTGCATGCTAGGTGCCGAAACTTGGGATGGGCCTTGTGTGGGCGATCATTTGGGCGATCATCTCGACGATCAAAGTGGAAACTTAGGCACCTGTTTTTCCGGCGATGTTTTGGGCCTAGTTTCCACTTTTTGCTCAAAATGCGCGATAGAGGTCCGTTTTGGGCGATAGATGGGCCAAAGATGGGAGATTTGAAGTGGAAAGTCTAGCCCATAATCTTCAGACTCATGTGATGGTGGCAACTGAGCCAAGTTGACAGTACCAAGTTTATCCTGGAGTGTATACGGGATGGTTTTCTAGACCAATATGTTGAGGAACCAACAGGAAGCAGGCCATCCTAGACTGGGTCTTGTGTAATGAAAGAGGATTAATTAACAATCTGGTCTTGGGGAAGAGTGACCATAATATGGTAGAATTCTTCATTAAGATGGAGAGTGACACAGTTAATTCAGAGACTAGGATCCTGAACTTAAAGAAAGGAAACTTCGACGGTGCGAGATGTGAATTGGCTAGGATAGACTGGAAAATGATACTGAAAGGGTTGATAGTGGATAGGCAATGGCAGACATTTAAATATCATATGGATGAACTACAACAATTGTACATCACTGTAAGAATTAAAAATGGAAAGTGGCTCAACCGTGGCTAACAAGGGAAATTAGGGGAAGTGTTAAATCCAAGGAAGAGGCATATAAATTTTTCAGAAAAAGCAGCAAACCTGAGGACTGGGAGAAATTTAGAATTCAGCAGAGGAGGACTAAGGGTTTAATTAGGAGGGGGAAAATAGAGTACGAGTGTAAGCTTGCAAAGAACATAAAACTGACTGCAAAAGCTTCTATAGATATGTGAAGAGAAAAAGATTAGTGAAGACTAATGTATGTCCCTTGCAGTCAGAATCAGGTAAATTCATAATGGGGAACAAGGAAATGGCAGACCAATTGAACAAATACTTTGGTCCTGGCTTCACTAAGGAAGAAACAAATAACCTCCCGAAAATACTAGGGGACCGAGGGTCTAGCGAGAAGGGGGAACTGAGGGAAATCCTTATTAGTCAGGAAATGGTGTTAGGGAAATTGAAGGACTGAAGGCCTATAAATCCCCAGGGCCTGATAGTCTGCATCCCAGAGTACTTAAGGAAGTGGCCCTAGAAATAGAAGATGCATTGGTGGTCATTTTCCAACATTCCATGGACTCTGGTTCAGTTCCTATGGATTGGAGGGTAGTTAATGTAACCCCACTTTTTAAAAAAAGAGGGAGAGAGAAAACAGGGAATTATAGACCGGTTAGCCTGACATCAATGGTGGGGAAAATGCTGGAATCAATTATTAAAGATGTAATAGCAGCATATTTGGAAAGCAATGACAGGATCGGTCCAAGTCAGCATGGATTTATGAAAGGGAAATCATGCTTGACAAATCTTATAGAATTTTTTGAGGATGTAACTAGTAGAGTGGATAAGGGAGAACCAGTAGGTGTGGTGTATTTGGACTTTCAAAAGGCTTTTTACAAAGGTCCCATACAAGAGATTAGTGTGCAAAATTAAGGTACATGATATTGGGGGGTAATGTATTGACATGGAGAACTGGTTGGCAAACAGGAAGTAAAGAGTGGGAATAAACGGGTTCTTTTCAAAATGGCAGGCAGTGACTAGTGGGGTGCTGCAGGATTCAGTGCTGGGACCCCAGTTATTTACAATATACATTAATGATTAAGACGAAGGAATTGAATGTAATATCTCCAAGTTTGCAGATGACACTAAGCTGGGTGGCAGTGTGAGCTGCGAGGGGGATGCTAAGAGGCTGCAGGGGGACTTGGACAGGTTAGGTGAATGGGCAAATGCATGGCAGATGCAGTATAATGTGGATAAATGAGGTTATCCACATTGGTGACAAAAACAGGAAGGCAGATTATTATCTGAATGGTGACAGATTAGGAAAAGGGGAGGTGCAACGAGACCAGGGTGTCATGGTACATCAGTCATTGAAGGTAGGCATGCAGGTCCAGAACCAATGTCCGAGGGGGAGTGTTTGCTGGTGTTGTTGGGGAGGAGTTAAACTAATATGGCAGGGGGATGGAACCTATACAGGGAGACAGAGGGAAATAGAATGGGGGCAGAAGCAAAAGAAAGAAAGAAGAAAAGTAAAAGTGGAGGGCAGAGAAACCTAAGGCAAAAAGCAAAAAGGGCCACAATACAGCAAAATTCTAAAGCAGCAAAGTGTGTTAGAACGACAAGCCTGAAGGCTCTGTGCCTCAATGCGAGGAGTATTTGGAATAAGGTGGACGAATTAACTGCGCAGATAGCAGTTAACGGGCATGATGTAATTGGCATCACAGAGACTTGACTCCAGGGTGACCAAGGCTGGGAACTCAACATCCAGGGGCATTCAACATTTAGGGAGGATGGACAGAAAGGAAAAGGAGGTGGGGTGGCCTTGCTGGTTAAAGAGGAAATTAATGCAATAGTAAGAAAGGACATTAGCTTGGATGATGTGGAATCGGTATGGGTGGAGCTATGGAATACCAAGAGGCAAAAAATGCTGGTGGGAGTTGTGTACAGACCACCAAACAGTAGTAGTAAGGTTGGGGACAGCATCAAACAAGAAGTTAGGTATGCATGCAATAAGGGTACAGCAGTTATCATGGGTGACTTTAATCTACATATTGATTGGGCTAACCAAACTGGTAGCAATGCGATGGAGGAGGATTTCCTGGACTGTATTAGGGATGGTTTTCGAGACCAATATGTCGAGGAACCAACTAGGGAGCTGGCCATCCTAGACTGGGTGATGTGTAATGAGAAAGGACTAATTAGCAATCTTGTTGTGCGAGGCCCCTTGGGAAAGAGTGACCATAACATGATAGAATTCTTTATTAAGATGGAGAGTGACACAGTTAATTCAGAAACTAGGGTCCTGAACTTAAGGAAAGGTAACTTCGATGGTTTGAGGCGTGAATTGGCTAGAATAGACTGGCAAATGATACTTAAAGGGTTGACGGTGGATGGGCAATGGCAAACATTTAAAGATCACATGGATGAACTTCAGCAATTGTACATCCCTGTCTGGAGTAAAAATAAAACGGGGAAGGTGGCTCAACCATGGCTAACAAGGGAAATTAAGGATAGTGTTAAATCCAAGGAAGAGAGATATAAATTGGCCAGAAAAAGCAACAAACCTGAGGACTGGGAGAAATTTGGAATTCAGCAGAGGAGGACAAAGGGTTTAATTAAGAGGGTGAAAATAGAGTACAAGAAGAAGCTTGCCGGGAACACAAAAACTGACTGCAAAACCTTCTATAGATATGTGAAGAGAAAAAGATTAGTGAAGACAAGCGTAGGTCCCTTGCAGTCAGATTCAGGTGAATTTATAATGGGGAACAAAGAAATGGCAGACCAATTGAACAAATACTTTGGTTCTGTCTTCACGAGGGAAGACACAAATAACCTTCTGGAAATACTCGGGGACCGAGGGTCTAGTGAGAAGGAAGAACAGGAGGATAATCCTTATTAGGCGGGAAATTGCGTAAGGGAAATTGATGGGATTGAAGGCCGATAAATCTCCGGGGCTTGATAGTCTGCATACCAGAGTACTTAAGGAAGTGGCCCTAGAAATAGTGGATGCATTGGTGATCATTTTCCAACAGTCTATTGACTCTGGATCAGTTCCTATGGACTGGAGGGTAGCTAATGTAACACCACTTTTTAAAAAGGGGAGAGAGAAATTATAGACCGGTTAGCCTGACATCAGTAGTGGGGAAAATGTTGGAATCAATTATTAAGGATGAAATAGCAGCGCATTTGGAAAGCAGTGACAGGATCGATCCAAGTCAGCATGAATTTATGGTGGGGAACTCATGCTTGACAAATCTTCTGGAATTTTTTGACGATGTAACTAGTAGAGTGGACAAGGGAGAACCAGTGGATGTGGTGTATTTGGACTTTCAAAAGGCTTTTGACAAGGTCCCACACAAGAGATTGGTGTGCAATATCAAAGCACATGGTATTGGGGGTAATATATTGACGTGGATAGAGAACTTGTTGGCAGACAGGAAGCAGAGAATCGGGATAAACGGATCCTTTTCAGAATGGCAGGCAGTGACTAGTGGAATGCCGCAGGGCTCAGTGCTGGGACCCCAGCTCTTTACAATATACATCAATGATTTGGATGAAGGAATTGAGTGTAATATCTCCAAGTTTGCAGATGACACTAAACTGGGTGGCGGTGTGAGCTGTGAGGGGGGAAGCTAAGAGGCTGCAGGGTGACTTGGACAGGTTAGGTGAATGGGCAAATGCATGGCAGATGCAGTATGATCTGGATAAATGTGAGGTTATCCACTATGGGGGCAAAAACGCAAAAGATAGAATGGCAGCAGATTAGGAAAAGGGGAGCTGCAACAAGACCTGGGTGTCATGGTTCATCAGTCATTGAAAGTTAGCATACAGGTACAGCAGGCGGTGAAGGCGGCAAATGGTATGTTGGCCTTCATAGCTAGGGGATTTGAGTATAGGAGCAGGGAGGTCTTACTGCAGTTGTACAGGGCCTAGGTGAGGCCGCACCTGGAATATTGTGTTCAGTTTTGGTCTCCTAATTTGAGGAAGGACGTTCTTGTTATTGAGATGGTGCAGTGAAGGTTCACGAAACTGATTCCCGGGATGGCAGGACTGACATATGAGGAGATACTGGATCAACTGGGCCTTTATACATTGGAGTTTAGAAGGATGAGAGGGCATCTCATAGAAACATACAAGATTCTGATGGGACAGGACAGGTTAGATGCGGGTAGGATGTTCCCGATGTTGGAGAAGTCCAGAACCAAGGGACACAGTCTTAGGATAAGGGGTAGGCCATTTAGGACTGAGATGAGGAGAAACTTCTTCACTCAGAGAGTTGTTAACCTGTGGAATTCCCTGCCGCAGAAAGTTGTTGATGCCAATTCATTGGATATATTCAAGAGGGAGTTAGATATGGCCTTTACGGCTAAGGGGATCAAGGGGTATGGAGAGAAAGCAGGAAAGGGGTACTGAGGGAATGATCAGCCATGATCTTATTGAATGGTGGTGCAGGCTCGAAGGGCCGAATGGCCTACTCCTGCGCCTATTTTCTATGTTTCTAGGTACAGCAGGCAGTAAAGAAAACAAATGGCATGTTGGCCTTCATAGCAAGGGGATTTGAGTATAGGAGCAGGGTGATCTTACTGCAGTTGTACAGGGCCTTTGTGAGACCACACCTTGAGTATTATGTGCAGTTTTGGTCTCCTAATCTGAGGAAGAATGTGCTTGCTATTGAGGGAGTGCAGCGAAGGTTCACCAGACTGATTCCCGGGATGGCTGAACTGACATGTGAGGAAAGACTGGGTCGGCTCAGCTTATACTCACTGGAATTTAGAAGAATGAGAGGGAATCGCATAGAAACTTATAAAATTCTGACGGGACTGGACAGGTTAGATTCAGGAAGAATGTTCCCGATGTTGAGGAAGTCCAGAACCAGGGGTCACAGTCTAAAGATAAGGGGTAAGCCACTTAGGACCGAGATGAGGAGAAACTTTTTCACCCAGAGAGTTGTGAACCTGTGGCATTCCCTGCCACAGAAAGTTGCTGAGTCCAGTTCGTTGGACATATTCAAAAAAGAGTTAGATGTGGCCCTTACGGCTAAAGGGATCAGGGGGTATGGAGAGAAGGCAGGAGTGAAGTACTAAGGTTGCATGATCAGCCATGATCATATTGAATGGCGGTGCAGGCTTGAAGGGCCGAATAGCCTGCTCCTGCAACTATTTTCTATGTTTCTATGTTTCTATCTAGTCTTTATAAATGAACTTCAGATTGAGTTGCTCCTAGTCTAAAGCTTTTGGTTGAAATCTTTGACTTCAAGGAGGATTTGTGACTATTATCCAAAAGCACTGAAGTAAACCACCATTCAATACAAACATCTGACATGTTGATAGGGGGTGGCCTGACTACTTTTGGGTTTTCCTAGTTCTGTTGGTACTGATGCAGTGAGTTAATGTCAAAGTTCATCTTAATAAAATAGTAGGAAATCTTAGCACTTCAAGAAAAATAGATTTTGACAGCTTTTGATGACTGTTGCAAGCAAAATGTTAAAATTGGCATCAAGGAGAACAAATGGATAATGCTCAGGAGACAAATAGGAAGGGACAAGTCTCATACTGACACTCCAACGGTAAAACTACCATAAAGGTTTAGCACATTTGCACCTGCTCCTCATAGCTTGTTTAAGAAAGGAAGTGAAAAAACAATAAACTTTTTTTACATTTGCACAATCCAAGTTACAAATTGGACCTCTGTCCTAGTAAAAAAAAACAGTAGAATTATAGACCCATGAGTTTTACTTTTGAGACTATAAATACATGCATCCTGGACTAATTCCTGGGATGGCAGGACTGTCGTGTGAGGAGAGATTGGGTCGACTAGGCCTGTATTCACTGGAGTTTAGAGGAATGAGAGGGGATCTCATTGAAATGTATAAAATTCTGACTGGGTTGGATAGACTGGATGCGGGGAGGATGTTTCCTCTGGCTGGGAAGTCTAGAACAAGGGGTCACAAAATCTCAGGATACGGGGTAGGAAATTTAGGGCCGAGATGAGGAGAAATGTTTTCACTCAGAGGGTGGTGAACCTGTGGAATTCTCTACCACTGAAGGCTGTGGAGGCCAAGTCATTGAATATATTTAAGAGGGATTTAAGAGATTTTTAGAAACAAAAGGCATCAAGGGGTATGGGGAAAAAGTGGGAATATGGTGTTGAGATAGAGGATCAGCCATGATCATGTTGAATGGCCGTGCAGACTCGAAGGGCCAAATGGCCTGCCACTGCTCTTATTTTCTATGTTTCTATGTAACGGTGCTCCCTCAAAGTTAGCGACTGCCTCTGAGAAATCGACTTCCTCCTCCAGCTCCACTGCCTGAAAAGGTGGGAGAGGCAGAAACCCTCACCACATTTAAAAAGCACTTGGATATGCACTTGAAGTGCTGTAACCTACAAAGCTACGGACCAAGAGCTGGAAAGTGGGATTAGGTTGGATAACTCTTTGTCGGCCGGCACGGACATGATGGGCCGAATGGCCTTCTTCTATGCTGTACATTTCTATGACTCTATGACCAAGACCGGGAAACTGTCCGCAAGCAACAGGCTTGTACATTTCCTACTTTTGGTCACCTCTCCTAATATCTCATTCTTTGACTCGGTGTCCATTTTTATGATTATACTTCTGTGGAGTGCTTTGGGATAGTTTTCTATGTTAATGGCACAAGTCATTGTTGCTCTATTTGTATAAGATTTTCTTCCCTCGTTTCCACCTCCCTCATTCCACAGTGAGGCTCCAGCTATACCCAAATGGGCCAAATCTATTTGGCAAACTTATTATACCATACTCAGAACATGGGTGGTAAAATAAACTTCAGACATAACCAGTCCAAGGGCCGAAATTGATGGCCTTACTGCCACCGACATTCCTCTGGTCGAACTGCCCGGTGCCACTTTCGTCATGGCCTGGAGCGGGTGGGAGAGGAGAGCTGCCGGGAAGCACCCGCCGATGTCAGTGGATGGCTGATGCGCGTAAGTACACTCCTGCCCGCCGAGATGCCATATACATGCGGGCGGGCGTCGGCGGCAGGACGGCTGTGGACCACTGAGTGCAGGCAGCTCTGTCCTCAACGGTAAGTGTGAAGATGCTGTAAAAAGGGTTAGTGAAGTTTATTTCAATTATTTCTTTACACGTGCTTACCTGGATGGGGTCCCCTAAAGGTTGTCAGATTTTTTTTTTGTTTTTGATGTTTATTTTTAGTTCTTCGACCCTCCCTGGGCCCGACTCCATTTTTAGCGGCACTTGGGCGGCAAGTGCCTTTGCCGCCGAGAATGAGAGCTCCCGCTGGCTGCCGCCCAGATTGGCAGCATACGTCGCAGATTTGTCGCCTGCCGACCTTCGAGAGACCTGGGTGATGAAAACTCCGCCCAAAGAACCATCAGGGACCTCGGCAGCCCTTTGGGCGGCACTTGGACAGGCGGGGGCCTTCATCAAATTCGGGCCCTATATGTCTCATTTGTATATTTAAAGTAAAACCATGGTCTGTATTCTAATTCTTGGTCGTTACTGTTGAATTATGCATAATTTAACCACCCTATATTACAGTAACTTGGTTTGTAGGTAATTTTGGAAATAGACCCTGTGCAGTTTAGTCCAAATTAGAATACTGTCTTAACAATGATTAAAGTAGAAATTAATTCAAAAACATACCTTGTACTACAACATCTGGTCTAGGAACAGTCGCAAACCTTCTGTTCAATGCATCAATTTCACCAGGAGCGAGAAATCCCTGGAAGCAACACATTTATAGTAAGACACAGGTTGCAGATTTCAGACAAAGGCAGCCTTCTTCTCCCTTCTGGTTAAGGTAGTGTGTAGCTCAGCCTGAAAGGTTCTAATTGTGACCTTCAGTCTGTGCTGAGGTAGCTGATCTCAGTTGAGACAGCAGTAGGGATTTCACAATTGGCCTAGTGGTTAGGAATGGAAACATTGACCAGCGTTACTTCTCCGTGTTCCATTTCTGCTGGATGGTACACGTTTACAGGTAAAATTGGATCAAGCAATAGTGCTATGTGCAGCAGAATATCTCATCACTGTCTAGCCTCACACATGAACTATGGTTACTTGGGTAAACTCCAAATGTGAGCTGCCCATTTTATGCCCTCCAGTTTGTGGCAAATACTTGCTGAGACTCAGTGGAGATAGAAAAAGATGCCTACAATTAGTCTCGAGAGAGAATAGTAATGCTTTCCAACAAACACTGGGGACCATACCAAAAATAGTCAGGAACCAAGAGACTAATAAGAGGGAGGATCTTAAAGTAATTAAGATCAGTGGAGAAAAAGTATTTTGAGAAACTAATGGGACTAAAAGCCGACAAATGCCCTGGACTTGATGGCCTACATCCTAGGTTTCTAAAAGAGGTGGCTGCAGAGATAATGAAAGCATTGGTTGTGATCTTCCAAAATTCCCACGATTTTAAGAATGGTCCCAGCGGATTGGAAGGTTTTTTGAGGATGTAACTAGCAGGGTAGATAAAGGGGAACCAGTGGACTATTTCCCATATCTCGGGAGCCTCTTATCAACAAAGGCAGACATTGATGCGGAGATTCAACATCGCCTCCAGTGCGCTGGTGCAGCCTTCGGCCATCTGAGGAAAAGTGTGTTTGAAGACCAGGCCCTCAAATCTACCACCAAGCTCATGGTCTACAGGGCTATAGTAATACCCGCCCCTCCTGTATGGATCTGAGGCATCGACGATGTATAGAAGGCACCTCAAATCGCTGGAGATATATCACCAACGATGCCTCTGCAAGATCCTGCAAATCCCTTGGAGGACAGGCACACCAACATCAGTGTCCTCGTCCAGGCTAACATCCCCAGTATTGAAGCACTGATCACACTCGATCAGCTTCGCTGGGCAGGCCACATAGTTCGCATGCCAGATACGAGACTCCCGAAGCAAATGCTTTATGCGGGGCTCCTTCATGGTAAACGAGCCAAAGGTGGGCAGCGGAAACGTTACAAGGACACCCTCAAAGCCTCCCTGGTAAAGTGCGACATCACCACTGACACCTGGGAGACCCTGGCCGAAGACCGCCTGAGGTGAAGAAAGTGCATCCGGGAGGGCGTTGAGTTCTTCGAGTCTCAACGCAAAGAGCGTGAAGAGGTCAGGCGCAGACAGCGGAAGGAGCGCGCGGCAAACCAGCCCCATCCACCCCTTCCCTCGACGAATGTCTGTCCCACCGGTGACAGAGTCTGTGGCTCTCGTATTGGACTGTTCAGCCACCAGAGAACTCACTTTGGGAGTGGAGGCAAATCTTCATTGATTCCGAAGGACTGCCTATGATGATATATTTGGATTTCCAAAAGGCATTCAATAAGGTGTCACATAAAAGGTTGTTACGTAAGATAAGGGCTCATGGGGTTCGGGGTAATACATTAGCACGGATAGAGGATTGGTTGAAGGACAGAAAACAGAGATTAGGGATAAACGGGTAATTTTCATGTTGGTAGGCTGTAACTAGTGGGGTGCCGCAAGGATCAGTGCTTGGGCCTCAGATATTTACAATTTATATTAATGACTTAAATGAAGGGACCGAGTGCAATATACCCATGTTTGCTGACGATACAAAGTTAGGTGGGAAAGTAAGCTGTGAGGAGGATACAAATAGGCTGCAAAGGGATATAGACAGGTTAAGTGAGTGAGCAATCAGGTGGCAGATGGAGCATAATGTTGGGAAATGTGAGATTATTCACTTTGGTAGGAAGATTAGAAAAACAGAATATTTTTTAAATGGTGAGAAACTATTACATTTTGGTGTCCAGAGATATTTAGGCATCCTTATACAGGAAACAGAAAGTTAGCATGCAGGTACAGCAAGCAATAAGGAAGGCAAATAGCATATCGGCCTTTATTGCTGAAGAGTTGGAGTACAAGAGTAAAGCGGCCGAAATTCAAGCCCGCCAGAAACCTGGCACACCTACTATTTTTTTTTAAAACCTGTTTTTACTGCCATATGGGAAGAGGTCGACTCTTGATCGATATTCAGGTTTTTGTCGTTTTTTTCGATAAGACCGGAAGTTGGTCATAATGGGGCGGATGTGCGGCAGTAAGTGCTGGTGAGGGGCGGAAGTGGGGGCAGGACGGAGGCGGAGCGGTGGTGACGTCAGTGCGCGTGTGCGTCACCACGTCTCTCCCTGAATTTAAAGGGGAGAGAAGCAGCGATTTTGTAGGTTCGGCCACTGGGCCACCAGGGTGGGTTTTGGCCGGGCCAGCGGCCTGGCACCCAAGTGGGGGTGCCAGGCTGCCTGTTGGCGGCACGGCCGAACCCCAGGCAATAATTGTCCAGCCGATCGGGAAGTCGGCCGCCAAAAAAAACAACATGGCGGCCGCAGCAGTGCACCCTCCCATTGAAGGGCCGCCATGCTGCCGTGCCGCACACACACAAAACAAGGTGGCCCGACAGAAAGAGCTGTTGGGGGCACCGTACAGCGGATGAAAGATTTTGGCAGGTACATTTCGGCGGATTGGGATGTAGATGCGGGAGATCGGCGGTGCGCGCTTTGATGATGTGCTTGTGGCGGTCGGCAGCAGCAGGGCGGAAGTGGGGACAGGTCGAAAAATCCCCAAGGTGAATTTGGGTCGTGGTGGCCAATTGACTGCAACGCGATAGCCACTCGATTCTGCCGCATGGCCGCTGCAAAACAGCAGTAATGGGCCTTACCTGGACCCTGAATTTCAGCCCCAGGAACTCTTGCTACAATTGTACAGGGCTTTGGTGAGACTGCATCTGGAGTACTGTGCACAGTTTTGGTCTCCTTACTTGAGGAATGATATCGTGGTCTTAGGGGAAAGTTCACTAGATTGATTCCTTGGATGAGAGGGTTGTCCTATGAGGTGAGATTGAGTAGATTGGGCCTATACTCTCTCGAGTTTAGAAGAATGAATTGAAACATTAAGGGCTAGACTTTCCACTTTGCTGTCTATCCCCAAAAATGGGCGATGGACCAGCGATGTACAATGTCTCAGCCTTACTGATTGCTGGGACATAGCCCATTTTTTGGATATTGATTTTTCATTCGGCGATAGGCCAGCGATGTGAAATAGGCGATGCGAAAGGTCGGCTACGTGATGTTCGCCCATTGAACAGCCAGCGATGTGGAAGGCCAAAGCTTCCCTAGCAACAGCCTGCTACGCATATGATTTTTTTTTTTCTTGACTGGTTTTCCCACGTTTTGGGAGGTCAGGGGTCATCCACACATCAGGGAGAGGCAGAGAGAGAGAGAAAGAGAGGGGATAGAGAGAGGATAGAGAGAGAGGAGGAA
This sequence comes from Pristiophorus japonicus, assembly GCF_044704955.1. Classification (NCBI taxonomy): domain Eukaryota; kingdom Metazoa; phylum Chordata; class Chondrichthyes; family Pristiophoridae; genus Pristiophorus; species Pristiophorus japonicus. Next base: position 82,102,024 of record NC_091982.1, on the reverse strand, counting down.
GGCAGTGACAGAGAAGAGATTAGTTTTGCATAAAGAGTTCAAATAAGTACTTTAAATATATTTTAAACACTTTGCAATATTTAAATACTTTTTTATAATGTCAGATTTGCATCATGATGCTGAGGGGGAGAGAAAGAGGGTAAAGCCCTTTAGTGACGAGGCCAATGAGGCCCTAGTCAACGAGGTCCATTCTCAGTGGGGCGAACTGACTCGGGGTGCGCACGGGAAACCCCCAGCCCGAGTTTATAGAAAAATTTGGGCTGAGATCGCTGCAGTGGTGTCCTCCGTATCCCATGAGGCGAGGGGGTCGGATCAGTGCCGTAAACGCTGGGTAGCTGCAGCAAGAGTGAGTTGCATTTTATATTGTACTGATGCAAATTTTAATTATAAAAATGCATCTTCTGTATTGAATTTAATTTGTTTATTCATAAATGTTTTACATTAGCAACGTGTTAAGATCCGGACAGGGCTCTGAACCTGGGACTATGTATGGGAGCTTTACTCAGTATGTAACCCTATGCTACAGCTGCCCTGGGAGTGTGGAGGGAGCTTTACTCTGTATGTAACCCCATGCTGCAGCTGCCTTGGGAGTGTGGAGGGAGCTTTACTCTGGCTGCTGCAGTATAGAGAGATGTATATGTGTCAAAATATAGCATGTAACGTTTTAAACTGTTGTGACTCCATGATACTACCTAGTCAATTAGCTTATGATATCTTCTTCTGCAAACAAGAAAAAAGTATATCAATCAATAGGGCTGAACAGGGGCGCACCAGGGGGGGGGCTCTGCTCAGCTTCAACCGCTGACGGACCTGGAGGAGCGTGCAACCGCGCTCGTGAGCCACGAAACCCGTTTGGCCACCACCCGTGGTCTGGCAGAGCCCAGCTCTGCGTCTTGTGAGTAATGTAATGTCCTGTAATTATAATGCAATATACGAATGATGTCATGTCATGCATAAAGCCTTTGTACATAAGAAGCAGGGGATGCAGGAGATGCAGCCTGAAATGTATTGATATGTAACGTTTCTCGTTAATGTGCACCGTTATGTTCTAATAAGCTCTGTAATAAGGTCATGTGTGTTTTTAAGGTTATCCTGAGACGCTGGTCGAGGTGCAACCAGCACCAGCTGAAGAGCAGGAGGAGGAGGACGACGAGCTGGACAACATTATCAACACCACTGAGCTCGAGGAGGAAGAGGAGGAGGAGGAGGAGGAGCACCAGCTGCAGGAGCAGCAGACAGCTGTAGAGGGTGGGGGGAGATGAACCTGTGGTCATCACACTGGAGATAGACGAGGCACTGGGACCAAGCGGTGTGCAGCCAGCAATGCCAAGATGCATCATATTGCGCACGCTGACCCCACGGAGGCCGGGTCAGCGAGGTTAGCAGTCGCCTACCTCGGACCACCAGTTGGAGGGCTTGATCTCCCTGTGCTCGGATACGGGTGCGATAGATCGCGAGCTTCTCCAGGAGTTCAATCAGTTCTTGTCTAACTTTTCACACGAGTCTGCTATGCCAGTGCAATTAGCACGGCAGACCCTGGAGGGGATGCGAGAGCAGACCGCCACAACCAATGCCCTTTGGCAGCGCTGCTGGCTGAACATGGCGCTGCACCCCAAGGTGTCGTGTTGGGTCAGAGTACAATCCTGAGCACTCAAGCGAGTACGGAGGATACACTTCCTCTTGACTCGGAAGATGAACAGCCAGCTTTGTCTTTCACTCCAACACCTCCACCACGGCAGGAAGTCTTTCCATCGCCCGCTGCACGCCAGCGTCATCTCGGTCTGCGGGGACCAAAACAGGCGGGTGGTGTTAAAACACAGGGTGGTAAAGGACCTGGAGGAAAACGTGGCCGCAGGTAGGGAGGGGGGTTGTTTTTGCAATGTTACTGTTAAATTTTTTATAATTCATGTGTGTTCATAGCTGTTGGTGGGGGGGGGGGGGGGGGCGGGGTGGGAAAGAGGGTGTTGATAAAAAAAAAGGTAAAAATTTGTTGTTTGAAATAAAAAATGTTACCGAATTTAGCAATTGTTGTGCATTCTCTTATAGTTAAACATTTTTAGAATTCAAACAGGCTGCATACAGACAGGCTGTGAGAATACACAGACACCACAGTTAGAGCTTCTACGTGCAACTCAGCACATTGCATTAAGTCATCAATCAACTTGACATTTTAGGACCTTTGACAGCGAGCCAATTAAAGGTTAACAGAATATCAATTGAGCCAGTAAGGTCAAAGAAGGCGCATTCTTTTCTGTAAATTGATCAGGTATAAGAACAGCCATTTTGGCCATGTGTTCTCAAAAAGACAAAGGAACTGGCAATCAGCCAGAAGCTTGTTGCTGCTGCCAGAATACAAGTTATGGTAAAACTACAACCGGAGTTCGCATTTCATTGAAAATTAAGAGATCGAACAATTTTGGCGTCACGAACACGATCGCCGAGGTAAGAAACTGAATTTTGGACATCGGACCTACATACGGAGGTAAGAACTCCTCTTTATAAAAGTCCACGGTCAAAAGTCTAAATTCGCCTCTCCTTCTACGCGATTCCGAAAGCCTCCGGTTTGCGAACCCTCCGGTTGGTAGCCGGCTCGAGGTCCCATAGACGTCTAAACGTCAGCGGTGTGTTAGTTTATTAATCACCGACCCATTGATCAGCTAGAAAGCCTACGACTCGAGACCCCAGTAAAGAAATCAGTATTATGGCAGCAGGAGATAAGAGCAAAGAATTGCCTACAACTGTTAAAGGTGGGCAGGCATCACCTGAAGTTTCGAACAGTTGAAAGAATACATAGAGCAACAATTCAACTTATCTAAAACCTGTATTAAGATCGAACAAAAGTACGGAACCTCCAAAGGACAATGGTCCTTGGACGAGATCAAAAGGGTCTGGGGAAAAACGACACGTATGAAAAATAAAGAGCGAATCAGATGGTCCCTAGCCGTTATGGGACAGATCCGAAAGCGGAATGAAATTATAACGCGTTCCCAATATGATAGAGAACTGACCAGTACAAAGGACCAATTGCAAGCTGTTTGTGCACAGCTGCGACAGAAAAAACTTGAACTTGAAAAGTCGGAAGTGGAAGTTAAAGATCTTAAAGGTGAAATTAAAGAATGGAAAAAAATCATTCGGTCAAGAGACAGTAATAGGAAAAGGAAAATGTATCGGTCAATTCCCAGGGTACCCATGTTTGGATAAATTAAAAGCGCAAACCCGAAGACACGACCGAGGAATAGATACGGATTCTGAGTCCTCCGACGAAACAGTGTCGGAGGATGAAGAATTAGGGGTGCGCTTTGCCCTGTTTAAAAAAAGACGAGTTGTAGTCAAATCAGAAGAGAATGTGGATGAGGGCGGAACCAAAAAAACGAGGAAAAGGGTGTATGCAGAATACTTACTTCGTGATCCGGCAGACCCAGAGAAAATTGATAAATGGTCCAAAGAAAGGGGGAGTGAAAACGTGGGACCAATTGGACCGCTTAAGAAATATATATCAACTTCATCCCTGGGACGGAGTGCAAATTTTGACCAAAATGGTGCCAAAAACACAGGGAAGAAAATTGCACGACAAGGTAGAAGAAGCTTTGGGGCAGGATGAGCAAGAATTAGACGCAGGATGGGAGGCGATTAAACACTGGCTGCAAGCCTTCAGTCCAGCTAAGACAGACTGGGGAAAAATTGCAGCCTGCCAACAGAAAGGAACAGAGGAGGTCTTGGAGTATGACGAGCGGTTTAGATGCACGTGGCTAGAACATTCGGGTATGAATAATACGGATGAGGAAATGGATGAACAAGTGTTTGGACCCCTGAAAGCAGCGTTCGTGGCAGGTCTAAAGCCAGAACTGTCCAAAATGCTTCAGGTATTGTTACCGGACTGGGAAGGTAGAGGAACTACCTTTGCAGCATTGGTGGATCGATGTAACCAATTAGATCGGGATATGGGAGCTAAAGTCCGAGCCCTGCAGGCTGTGGGATGGAAATCCCAGGATTCCGATAAACAGTTATTCGGAAAATTACCCGCAAAATGTCATTATTGTGGGAAAGAAGGTCACTGGGCCAAGACGTGCAGGGCAAAACAGCAAGGTCGCGGCCGGGGAAGAGGACGCAGCCAGGGATACAATTCAGCCAACAAACCAGGCTTGTCACAAGATAATAACCTCATAGAAGCATTTAAGCGACTGACAATACAACAACAGAAAGAGTTACTTGGGATAGCAAAAAACGATTAGAGCCCGCCCTGGCCCCGCTCCTCGCACTAATGCAACAAAGGGGAGATGGGCTATATATAACTGTGAGGGTGGGTGATAAGGATGTGGACTGTCTTTTAGACACAGGGGCGGAATTAACATGCTTACCCCTACAATATGGAGACTTTTTGCCGTTGGATGGTAGGGCACGTACAGCCTATGGAGTTGGGGGCCATAAAATGGAAATTAAAAAGGACAACACCGGTACTTATAGGGCTGGGTCCACATGAACTAACCACGCCGGTCTGGATAGGCCCAGTGAATCAACCCCTTTTGGGAATGGACGTTCTAATCCAAATAGATTCATCGTTGCATTTCGAGGATGGTCGGGTGACACAGTCAATTAGAACTATGAAGAAAGAAGAATTGAAAGAACACCCAATATGGGCTAAAGATAAGAACGATGGAGCCTGCGTCATTTACAGGGACCAAGCCTCCATGCACTAAACAGTATCCCATCAGTCCAACTGCCATCGCGGGAATCTTACCGGTTATTCAGCAATTGGAGAAACAAGGGGTGCTTATTAAAACACATAGCTCCTCCAATAGTCCCATGTGGCCGGTACAGAAATCTAATGAGACTTGGCGTTTGACTGTCGATTATAGGAAAGCTAACCAGTGTATTGATCAAAAAACTCCTTTGGTCGCAGATCCCTTCACCATTTTTAATGCCCTCAAACCGGAACATAAATATTTCTCGGTTATAGATATGGCCAACGGTTTTGGTCGGTGCCTCTGGCACCGGAGGTTCGACAGTGGTTTGCTTTGCCGGTCCAAGGACAACAGTATACTTGGACCCGGTTACCTCAGGGTTTCCACAACAGCCCTACGGTATTCCACATGGCTTTACAAAGCCATTTGCGAGAATTACCTCCCCTGTCATCCACAGTCATCCAATATGTAGACGATATTCTGCTAGCTTCAAACACGGAAGAACAGCATGAACAAGATTTACGAGCTTTGCTGGACCACCTTTGGCTGAAAGGACATAAAGCCAGCATCGACAAAGCACAAATATCCCAAGAAGAGGTTGTATACCTGGGACAAAAGATTTCGCAAGGAAAGAGAGAACTTACCCAGGATAGAACTGCAGCCATTCGGGCTGCTAAAAAACCCACCACTATTCAAGAACTAAGGTCTTTTTTGGGATTGTGTAACTTTAACAGAAATTGGATTGACTCCTTCACACAGCTTGCTCAGCCATTGAATGATATCTTAAAGGGGAAACGTGCCTCTAAAGAAGCCATCACCCTCACTAAGGAACACCAAGAGGCCTTCCTGAGTTTGAAAAAGGCTTTGTGTTCGGCACCGGCTCTAGGAATCCCCAACAGTGGTAAGCCATTTACCCTGTTTGTCCATGAGAAAGAAGGATATATGACAGCTATACTGACACATGAACATGGGGATCGGCAAAGACCTATTGGCTATTATTCGGCAAAACTAGATGCCGTATCCCTCGGATGGGGAAGTTGCCCAAGGGCCATGGAAGCTACATGTCGAGCGGTAATGATCACTGCAGGTCTAGTCCTCGACCAAAAGCTGATTGTCAAGTGTCCCCACACCGTACACGCTTTGCTGTTTATGAATAGAATGTCTCAGGTGACGGCAGCTGGATGGACCCGCTGGACAGCAGTTTTGGAAGCTCCTAATCTCCATATCGTCCGGGCCAGCCCGGTTAATCCCGCAACTATGCTCCCGATGTCAGAATCGAGGGAGCAGGAGGGGGGAGAATGTGAAGAGCATGACTGCGTGGAGATTTCAAAAGAAACAGAAGAAGCAGCCTTAGCAGCAGAGGAGCCTCTGCACAACCCAGACCTCATCCTGTTTACAGATGGTTCCTCCTTTTTTGACAACGGTACCAGAAAAGCAGGATGGGCAGTTACAACCTTGTATGAGGTAGTGTCAAAAGGATGTTTACTCTCAGGAACGTCAGCACAACAGGCTGAGTTACAGGCCCTATCAGAAGCATGTCGAATAGCAGAAGGACAGACAGCTAATGTCTACACAGATTTGCGTTATGCTTTTGGAGTCGCTCACGACTTTGGTCTGTTATGGCGGAAAAGAGGATTCCTCACTGCTGCTGGTACACCTATCTGAAATGGAAAAGAAGTCCGAGACTTACTGGAGGCCATACAATTACCTCAGGAAGTGTCCATCCTGAAGTGTAAGGCCCATACCAAGGAAAATACCACAGAAGCACAGGGAAATGCCCTAGCCGACCAGGCAGCTAAAGATGCCGCCTCACAGGGCGCTCCCCCAGAAGAACCAACACAGATGTGCAGATTGAAAGCACTCAGGACTCTGACACGAGACCTTCAAACAATGCAAGGCGAGTGCTCCCGAGAGGAAAAATTGACATGGATTGAGGCAGGAATTAAGTTATGCGAAGATGATGTCTGGAGACAAAGAGTAACCGACAAGCCAGTCGCGCCACAAGCGCTTATGCCTTTTTTAGACCAACAGATCCACTCGTGGGGACACTTGGCCTCACAACAGATGACGGCATGGTTCCAGAAAAGCTGGTGGGGTCGGGGATTTAAAAAACATGCCCAGCTGGTAGTAGACCGCTGTGTGGTCTGTCAGAAAAATAATTCTGGACCCATCACGGTAATGCCCCAACTGAGGCCCCCTGCCCCTATCGGACCATTCCAGCATCTGCAGGTCGATTATATATCTCTTCCTTCATGCCAAGGATACACTAACATTCTTGTCATGGTCAACAGATTCTCTAGATGGGTAGAAGCTGTCCCAACTAAAAGAGCCACAGCCAATCACACTGCAAAGGTCTTGTGTAAGGATTACATTCCCCGATGGGGAGTCCCGAGTAGCATTGACTCAGATCAGGGAACACACTTCACAGGTGCTGTCTGCCAAGAAGTCTGTAGGTTACTGAACATTACATGGGATTTACACTGTCCTTATCATCCACAATCGTCAGGACAAGTAGAGCGAATGAATCGAACTCTGAAACAATGGCATGCCAAATATCACCAAGAAGGAACACCATAGCCCCAGGTACTACCAATAGTGCTATGTAGCATTAGGGCAACGCCAAACAGAACTACAGGTCTAAGCCCATTTGAAATTATAACAGGAAGACCCATGTCGCTGCCAGGAATATTGAATTACGGAAAGCTGATATTCACTTGATGAGTGACACTTTGTTATCATACTGTCAGAACCTAACCAATGCTATTAGTTCTGTTTCCTGACAGGTATCGGCAGCTTGGGGTAATCCATCCGAAGGAGGACACAACATAATCCCGGGAGTCTGGGTGTATGTGAAAAAGTTACATAAAGAACCTTTGGGTGCCAAGTGGGAGGGACCTTATCAAGTGTTATTGACCACCCAGGCAGCTGTCCAAGGAAAGAAAGCCTGGATCCACGCCTCACACGTTAAACAAGCACCCATAACTGAAGCTGAAATCTAATAACGACAATTACTTTTTGCCAAAATATATAAATTTACTGTATTACTGACTGTAGGTATTCTAGGCATATGCCTACTTCTCACTAGCCAAACCTCTGCACCAAAGGGAAATAGTAGAGTACCAAGGGAATTACATGTAAATACCTTTTTATATATGTCATACATTTATGCCAAACAAAGTAACATTTCCAGTTGTTGGGTATGTGCGCATATTCCTATTCACTCAAAGGGAGGGAGTCCCTTGAGGCCAGTTCCCTTGAATATCTCGGAAATGGCTGAGTGGATAATTAATCAAAACAAAACAGGCAACGCGTTTCAGGATACGGAAAACTGGGCACGTAAATGTAAGTCAGCAGGTTACAATCTGACTACCTTTGAAGGGCGGTACCAACCGTGCTACAATAATTCCAAACGGCCCACATTTTTTGTGATCACTAATACAACGGGAATAGAAAGACCAGGGGAATTGGTCTGTCTGATTAGAAACATCAAAGGAGGCCAAAATATGGGGTACAGTAACTGCTCCCGGAATTATAATATAATCAAGCCACAGAACCGTCCAAACTGGGCCGATGTGGGAGTTTTTAACATAACGGGGATCCTGAATAAAACAGATGGAAAAGCCTGGACAGGTCCCGGAGTGTTGCTGACAAAGAAACAGCTAACATTCATTGCCTATAATGGCACCTATTGGGTGTGTGGCCACAAGGCCTACCCTTGGTTGTCCCAGAATTGGACGGGATCCTTTATCATATAAAGTCACTGTCGGAACATTTACACCGGCCTAAGAGAGCTATCACAGAAACAGAGAGATTCTTTGCCATTCTGATCCCTGGGTATGGGACCGCCAAACTGGCAAGGGAATCCATTAACATGGCATCCGTAGTGGAACAGGTAGCCAATGATACGTCAGAGGCCCTAGTTAAAATCAATGCAGAAATGATAGCAATCCGCACAGGAGCCCTACAGAATAGACTGGCCCTTGACTACATCCTGGCTGAAAAGGGAGGTACTTGCGCCCTACTCGGAACTGAGTGTTGCACATATATCCCAGATAGCTCTGAAGAAATTACCCACTTAGCAGAGCATATCCAAAAGGAGGCAAGAAAAACTTAAGCAACCCCCATCATTCACTTTGTGGAGCGGAGCCACTGAATGGCTAGGTTCAATAGGAACTTCATTGGTGGAAGGTTTAATTCTATTCATTGTAATTATTTTACTTTTATATTGTTTGTTTATGTTGATTAAATGTTGTTGCGACCAGGCGGTTGTAGCTGCTGTCCCGCATGTGAGACACCTTGCAGGTCCCAGCAGACCGTCCGTACGTGGCACAGGGATATGTTATGCTTAAGGGAAGGTTGGTTGAATTAAGATATTGATTTAGATTAAATTGGAATAAGGTTAGTTAACCTACTAAAACCAGACTTCCATTGTGACCACGATGGAATTCGGGTTGGTGTAAATTTGTGTGGAAGCTACTAGTCCAGATATCTGGCGAAACACATCAACAAATTTTAGAAGGAAACTATGAAATTATTTTGCAGAATGTTTAACCAGTGATACCTGATGTTTTATGATTCAGTTTGTGAAAGAATCAAAGGGGGGATTGATAGAGAATTCAAACAGGCTGCATACAGACAGGCTGTGAGAATACACAGACACCACAGTTAGAGCTTCTACGTGCAACTCAGCACATTGCATTAAGTCATCAATCAACTTGACATTTTAGGACCTTTGACAGCGAGCCAATTAAAAGGTTAACAGAATATCAATTGAGCCAATAAGGTCAAAGAAGGCGCGTTCTTTTCTGTAAATTGACCAGGTATAAGAAAAGCCATTTTGGCCATGTGTTCTCAAAAAGACAAAGGAAGTGGCAATCAGTCAGAAGCTTGTTGCTGCTGCCAGAATAAAAGTTATGGTAAAACTACAACCGGAGTTCGCATTTCATTGAAAATTAAGAGATCTAACAGTTTTGCATTTGTTGTGCATTCTCTTATAATAACATAAGTTTACTTAAGTTAAGGAAATGTTGTACAACAAATTCCAGGCTAGTGCAGGCAAGGCAAAAATGTATCTCATTGCAAATGTAACTTTTGTTTAACCATAACTGTAAATGTAAATGTGACTATCCCCAATGAAAGTTCATGCAAAGCGTTCATAAATGAGCTGCTCACGCAACAGCTTAGCTGCCATGTAACTTCCACTGGGTACTGGTCTTCTGGGAGGGGGTGGGACCATGGCTAGATCGCCAGGCTGATTGGCCTCCCGAGGTCCTCACCAGACTCCTCTTCCGCCGCCACCTCCTCCTCCTGCTCCTGGCTGGCTGGCTCTTCTGTCTCCCCTCCTTCTGCAGGTGGATGTGCAGCTCCATCTAGCATTAGTTGTCCTCTCCTTATAGCTAGGTTATGCAGCATGCAATACACCACAATAAACTCAGCGACTTGGTCAGGGTGTACTGTAGACTGCCACCAGAGTGGTCCAGACATCTGAAGCGCTGCTTTAGGACTCCAATTGTCTTTGACGATGTTGCGTGTCGCTATGTGGCTTTTGTTGTAACGTTTCTCTGCTTCAGTAATGGGATTATGCAGTGGGGTCATCAGCCAGCTGGCAAGGCCATATCCCTTATCCCCTAGCATCCAACCATGACCTTCTGTCTGAATGTCAAACAGGTCAGGGATAGCACTCTCACATAGGATGTGCGCATCATGGTTGCTGCCAGGAAATGTAGCATTTACTGTCATGATTATTTGGTTGTGGTCGACAACAAGCTGCATATTCAGGGAGTGGAATCCCTTTCTGTTACGAAACACCTCCGCGTTCTGTAAAGGGGCTTTCAGGGCAATGTGCGTGCAGTCTATTGCTCCCTGCACCTTAGGGAAGTTTGCTATCCTCGAGAAACACAAAGCCCTACCGGTCTGTGCCTCCCTGGTCATAAGGTAGCTTATAAAGTCTATCCTGCGAGCATAAAAGGCTTCAGTCACCTGTCGAATGGCATACTGAGAGATACGGTAGATATTGCCTGCTGAAGCCTGAAAGGATCCTGACGCGTAGAAGAATAGTGCCACAGTAACCTTCACCTCAACGGGCAGTGCGATTCTGATGGTGCTGGAAGGCTGCAGATCCTCCTTGATGAGATGGAAAATCTCATCGATGACTTCCTTCTGGAAGTGCAGCCTCCTAAGACACCAGTTTTCAGACAAGTTGAGGTAAGATTGTGCTTCTTTGTACCTTCGTCGGCTGTACGCTCGCCTCCTCTGTCTCCTCTTCGATTGATCCTTTCAGAAACCAGCGTGTGAGCAGTTACGAGTAATGGCATAGAAAGCATAGACCCCATCACTATCAATAATTATTTCCTTGCTATAAATGCACTTTTCAGTAAAACTGCCTAATCTACTAAGCTACTATTAGTACAATTAAATATAAGTATAAATCTGAGTGGATCTATCTATAAAAGATAATTAAATAACTCTCAAATATCTTAGCTCGAGTTTTTTAGCTGCCTTCACCTTTCTTCCGAAATTCAAAATGGCGTCCGTGGTGCCCAGTTTGGTGAGGAAGGCCCGGGAAAAGAAACTATTATCCAGCAATGTTCTCGCCGAGCGATCAGCCCGGCGATGTGCTGGAAGTTCAAATCTGCGATGTGTGGGCGATCAGCTCGGCGAAGTGAGCCGAAACTTGGGGGCTTAATTTTCTGGTGATGTTGAGGCCTGAGTTTCCATTTTTTACTCAAAATGGGCGATAGGTGTCCGTTTTGAGGGATATATGGGCAATTTGAGATGGAAAGTCTAGCCCCAAGATTCTGAGGGGGATTGACAGGATTGACAGGGCAGATGCTGAGAGGTTGTTTCCCTGGCTGGAGAGCCTCGAACCAGGGGGCATAGTCTCAGGATAAGGGGTCAACCATTTAAAACTGAGATGAGGAGAAATTTCTTCACTCAGATGGTGGTGAATCTTTGTAATTCTCTGCCCCAAAGGACTGTGAATGCTGAATCGTTGAGTATGTTCAAGGCTGAGATACATAGATTTTTGGGATTCTAGGGGAATCAAGGGATATGGAGATCAGGTGGGAAAGTGGAGTTGAGGTTGAAGATCAGCCATGATGTCATTGAATGGCAGAGTAGGCTTGAGGGATCCTATGGCCTTCTCCGGCTCCTAATTCTTAGAGAAAGGCTCGCTCCACACAGTATTATCTGATTAAAAGTATTATGAATGCCATTTATACAGTCAGAAAATGGCTCTATTGTGAGCTCCACAGAGGAACCATGTGCACGAGAACATTTAAAAAAAAAACAATAAACCAGGCTGACAATGCTCTCAATTAACCAGACACCTCCAGGAGCACAGTCCTTCAATGCAGACTCCACTAACCTACTTCAGAAAAGATTACACCCGATTTGTCAGCAATATAAGACTCCTGAAAATGGTAGGATGCTGGAGACATTTAGAACCATTTTAACCTAACCTGCTTGCTGGGAAAGTGATACACTGATTGTACATCCTACTCGATTTTAAATATTAGGCTGGGTGGAAAACCTGTATTCCACCTGATTCTGTGGGTTTCTCATCTGGCGAGTTAGGTTAAAATCACCCCCAGTGAGTCAAGACAGCCGTGAACTCATCCATGTTTGGTTACCAATATCTCAATAATGCTGAAAAAATACTTAAAGTTATATTATACACATCATCATCATCATCATAGGCAGTCCCTCGGACTCGAGGAAGACTTGCTTCCACTCTAAAAATATGAGTCCTTAGGTGGCTGAACAGTCCAATACGAGAACCACAGTCCTTGTCACAGGTGGAACAGATAGTCATTGAGGGAAAGGGTGGGTGGGACAGGTTTGTCACATGCTCTTTCCACTGCCTGCGCTTGATTTCGGCATGCTCTCGATGAGGCTCGAGGTGCTCAGTGCCCTCCCAGATGCACTTCCTTCACTGAGGGCAGTCTTTGGCCAGGGACTCCCAGGTGTCAGTGGGGATGTTGCACTTTATCAGGGAGGCTTTAAGGGTGTCCTTGTAACGTTTCCTCTGCCCACTTTTGGCTCGTTGCCGTGAAGGAGGTCTGAGTAGAGTGCTTGCTTTGGGAATCTCGTGTTTGGCATGCGAACAATGTGGCCTGCCCAGCGGAGCTGATCAAGTGTGGTCAGTGCTTCAATGCTGGACAACGTGGACCATTTCCCATACCTCGGGAGCCTCCTATCAACAAGAACAGACATTGACGATGAGATTCAACACCGCCTCCAATACTCCAGTGCAGCCTTGGGCCGCCTGAGGAAAAGAGTGTTTGAAGACCAGGCGCTCAAATCTGCCACCAAGCTCATGGTCTACAGGGCCGTAGTAATACCCGCCCTCCTGTATAGCTCAGAGACGTGGACCATATATAAGCAGACACCAAGTCGCTGGAGAAATACCACCAACGATGTCTCCGCAAGATCCTACAAATCCCCTAGGAGGACAGATACACCAACGTTAGCGTCCTCGACCAGGCCAACATCCCCAGCATTGAAGCATTATACACACTTACATACATAAAATACAACTACTCAGCTAACCGCTTCATATCACTAATTTTCAAGAAACATTACTTGTCCATTCAGTGAAAATCTTATCAGAACTGGCATTTCCTATAACACACTAAGAGTAGTTAGTCCCCTCCCCTCCCCCCCCACCATAAAACTGAATGTGTGCCCAGGTTGCTTTTTACATATAATGCATACAGACATTCAGTTTAATAAAGTATTCACTGAAGACCACAAAGTCGTAATACACAGAATCGTGCCTGCCATTATGTAAATAGAGTGTTCCAGATCTCAGTTGTGCTGTTGAGGATGAACTAACCAGAGGCTCAATGCTTCCATATAGATGTAAATGTAATGGTACTCACAGGTAGTCACAGTAGAGCATGAGCCAGGGAGTGGAGCAGTTCAGCAACAAATCATGAGTGAGGTCGAGAAGCAATAAAGTGATTTATTGGACTTTGTTTTAGAGAAGGGGCACAGGACCAGAAAACGAACCATAGAATCAAAGAATCATAGAATGGTTACAATACAGAAGAAGGCCATTCGACCCATCGAACCCATGTCAGCTCTCTACAAGAGCGCCTCAGTTAGTCCCACTACCCCGTCCTATCCCTCTAGCCCTGCAAATTATTTTCTTTCAGGTACTTATCCAACTCCCTTTTGAAAGCAGTGATTAAGTCTGCCTCCACCACCCTTTCAGGTAGTGCATTCCAGATCCTAACCACTCACTGCGTCAAAAACGTTTTTCTTGTGGAGCCTTTGATTCTCATCAATCACCTTAACTCTGTGTCCTCTGGTTCTCGACTCTTCTGCCAATGGGAACAGTTTCTCTCTATCTAATCTATCCAGACCCCTCATGATTTTGAACACCTCTATCAAATCTCCTCTCGATTTTCTCTGCTCTAAAGGAGAACAAGCCCAGCTTCTCCAATCTATCCATGTAACTGAAGTCCCTCATCCCTGGAATAATTATCGTCAATCTTTTCTGCACCCTCCCTAAGGGCTTCATATCCTTCCTAAAGTGCAGTGCCCAGAATTGGACACAATACTCCAGTTGAGGCCGTACCAGTGTTTTGTACAGGTTCATCATAATTTCCATGCTTTTATACTCTATACCTCTATTCATGAAGCCCAGGAACCCGTATGCTTTTTTAACCGCTTTCTCAACCTGCCCTGCCAACTTCAACAATTTGTGCACATATACTGCTAGGTCTCTGTTCATGCACCCCCTTTAGGATTGTACCCTTTAGTTTATATTTCCTCTCCTCATTCTTTCTAACAAAATGTATCACTTCACACTTTTCTGCGTTAAATTTAATCTGCCATGTGTCTGCCCATTCCACTAGTAGGAGGAGAGATCAAAGAGAGAAGGGCTAAGAGATCAAGGAGCAGAGCAATTGGAGCTGGGGAGAGCAGCTGGTTAACTTAAACCAGGAAAGCAGCAACCAAAGCAAAATTAGATGACTTATAAAATTAAAATAACGATGAAAAGGGAAAAAAATCTTGCCTGTAGTTGGTAGATTAGGGAAAACAAATTAAAATCCAAAAAAAAACTTACATGTGCAAAACACAAAAAAAAAGTTCAGCATGCAGAAAAAAATTCTTCCAATATTGGTGTATGTTATTGGATCCAATTGGTCTATGCTAATAAAATAACACCACAGACCAGTAAGGTGGGGATCCAACTGGCCTGTGGTGTAGTGTGGTTAGTAAGGGCAATGACCTAAGGTCTCTACATTCTACAATCAACAACAACAATTTGTATTTATATAGCACCTTTAACATAGTGAAATGTTCCAAGGCGTTTCACAGGAGTATTAGGAGACAAAAAGTTTGACATCGAGCCACATAAGGAGAAATTAGGGCAGGTGACCAAAAGCTTGATCAAAGAGGTAGGTTTTGAGAAGCGTCTTGAAGGAGGAAAGAGAGCTGGAGAGGTTTAGGGAGGGAATTCCAGAGCTTAGGGCTGAGACAACAGAAAGCACGGATACTAATGGTTTAGTGATTATAATCAGGGATACTCAAGAGGGCAGAATTAGAGGAGTGCAGACACCTCGGGGGGTTGTGGGGCTGAAGGAGATTACAGAGATAGTGAGGGTCAAGGCCATGGAGGGATTTGAAAACGAGGATGAGAATTTTGAAGTCGAGGAGTTGTTTAATCGGGAGCCAATGTAGATCAGCGAGCACAGGGGTGATGGGTGAGCAGGACTTGGGTGCGAATTGGGACATGGGCAGCCGAGTTTTGGATCATCTCTAGTTTACGTAGGGTAGAATGTGGGAGGCCAGCCAGGAGTGCGTTGGCATCGTCAAGTCTAGAGGTAACAAAGGCATGGATGAGGGCTTCAGTAGCAGATGAGCTGAGGCAAGCGCGAAGACGGGCGATATTACGGAGGTGGAAATAGGCGGTCTTAGTTATGCTGTGGATATGTAGTCATAAGTTCATTTCAGAGTCAAATATGACACCAAAGTTGCAAACAGTCTGGTTCAGCCTCAGACAGACGTTGGGGAATGGAATGGAGTCAGTGGCTAGGGAACGAAGTTTGTGGTGGGGACAAAAACCATGACTTTGGTCTTCCCAATATTCAATTGGAGAAAATGTCTGCTCATCAAGAGCCAGAACAAGCAGTCTGACAATTTAGAGACTGAGGAGGGGTCAAGAGAAGTGGTAGTGAGGTAGGGCTGGGTGTCATCAGCGTACTTGTAGAAACTGACGCTGTGTTTTCAGATGATGTTGGCAAGAGGCAACATATAGATGAGAAATAGGAGAGGGCCAAGGATAGATCCTTGGAGGACAGCAGAGGTAACGATGCGGGGGTTTGAAGAGAAGCCATTTCAGGTGATTCTCTGGCTACGATTACATAAATAAGAGTGGAATCATACATTCCTAGATGCAAAACTTGCGTGGAAATGCCTCTGAACCGCAAATAAAATGCCCACATATCTGGTGGTCTGGGAGGTATGGAGATTTGCTGTCCTGGGGCTCTCCGGTACCCGCAGGAAGAGGCCTACATATCTCAGGGGCGCAGGAGGTTTGCAAGTGCCCCTGGGATCATGTAGGGCAGCCCAACGAATGACAGAAGGGAATCCCCATTCATGCTAATGGGAATTCCATATGTATGAAAACCCCATAAGCATGAATAGGAATATCCCGAAAAATACATCTACACATCAAATAAATTTTTAAAAACATCACATATTTAAAATTAATTAAAATGGCATTTAATTAAATATTTTAAACAAAAATTAAATTTTTGAAAAATAAATGCACATGTTTTCAAAGGGCTAAAATAATCTTATTTCACGGGTTTTTAAATGTATAAATTATTGATAACATTTTATTTTTCTGTTTTTTTAAAACTCTTACGTTGGTAAAAGCAGGCCTTACGCCTACTTTTACTAGGCGTAAGAAATTCGCTGGGCAGGAGTTGGGCAACTCTCAGCCCGCAGATGCCCTTTTCCCAGGGATGAGTTGGATCTGTCAAGAGAGTATGCCTAAACCCGGAACTTGCACGACCCCTACGTGCGCACGCGCACTTCGTACGCACCCATCGGGACCGCAAATTACAGCCCATAATCTTAAATCATACAGTCAGAAGAAATTACTACTTTTAAATATAGCAGTCCTTTATAATTGTGACATTTACCTCTGATACAAGGCTTCCGAGGATATACAAGGATTGCCCCCACATATGTGACAACTTGCCCATTGGGACCCTTGTGACAGTATGTGGATTTTGGCATTCTTCATCCACCTGGAAAACAAAATGATGTGCCAGTTACCAATTTTGCAGCATTCTCGAACTTCACAGAAATTTCAGAGGTGCTATAGCTTTATAAAAAAAAACAAAGTTAACCCCAAAAAACAGCACTCAAACATTAAAATAAGAGAGAAAGGCAAGAATCCAATGACCTGATAACTATTGGCCACATTGTTTAAAAAAAACCATTGGAATTAAGAGGTAATAGCTTATTGACGGAGTTGCTTTCAAAGTCCAGGGAATAATCAATACAACAGCACTTGAACCTCACCTGGTAGTCGATGGAAAAGGACAATCCATTGGTGGAAAGGACAAGGACAACAGCAAAACACAGAAATATAAAATAGAATACATAGTGAGGCGATATAATACTCAGGAGCATACATGTATTACAGAAGATAGAAAGCTTCCACCCAAAGTAATTAAGATGGCGGACTGGGTGAAGTATGAAAAGTAAGAGTATTGTGGAGAAGAGAATGGTAGCTTCTATTAAAAAATTGTATTCACTATACAATGTACAATAAATACAATGTATACTGTGAAATCAGTATTAAAAAGACCAAAAAAAACAAAACAACTCGTGTTCTGCAAATGATTGATTCTTTCAAGTTCAAACAGGAGTTAATGCAGTAAGGCAGATACTTAACAGAGTGGGTTTTAAATTTATCAAATTCAGTTAATGGGAGACCATATCTTGTAAATGTATCTTCATATTGGTCCAGTGCTTTAGTTTTCATGCAGCTGAAGCTTTAGCTTGATTACAAAAATGAAGTCCAAGTATTAGCTTGGTAGTTATTACTTTAATTCGATCATGGTGTTAAGGAGTGAAAATGAGCTTCAAAAAAATCAAGCTTAAGTCAATATAACATTGAAATTATATGTTTGATTGGCAGTTTTTTGAATTTAACAGTTAAGTAAATTCTGCTAGGTACTGATTAATAAACCTGCTTCTTTTTAAATCACGTGGGGAAAAATTGGGTACTGCCCTGTTTGGCAAAGTCGTTTGCACCCCCTGGGGATGCTAAAAGGAGATGCAAATGATCCGTATTTCTAGTCCACTGTGTTTTGATTTGGAGCCTTCGAGGAGAGATTTTTGAATGGAACTTCTGAAGAGAATAAGATAAGCCAAACAACTTCTGCAGTTAGTGAGGAAAATATTGTTTTTTTTTTAAAAACAGCTATATAGAAAAGTAATAGGCCTGGAAATTCCTGGGACCCCATTCTGCTTGCATAAGTGCAGCAGAGTGCAACTTACGCCTGTTAAAATTGGGTCATCAGAAATTGAGATCAGCTCATTTAAATAATGCTATCAGGACAAGAGCTAGAATCCTACCAGCAGGGAGTCAGATATGCCAAAAGAACCTGGAAAATTTAGAAAGGGTGCAACTTCTCTATTTAAAGGTCCTCAAACAGTTAAAGGGCTGAGTAGGTTCTTGAAAGTGGGACTGAAATGGCTAGAGCTAAGAAGGAAAACGGAAATCTTCTAATTATTGAGAGGCTGATGTGGAAACACTGCCAGCACAAATTCAAAGAATGGAGGAATTGTTCAAAAATCATGGAAAAGACCATCAAATGCTGCAGATGGACCATGTAAAAGGAGATCACTTTGGCTGAGATTGGGATCTCCAAATCCAGTGCCCTCCCCAACCCTCCTGCAAAACCCTTGCAATGCTGTAAGAAGTTTAATGATCTCACATGGCCAGCAAAGGCAAGACTCTTTTTTGATGAATAACATAGCAGATAACTAAAATCAGTGACATTTATGGTAATTCCAAAACATAATAGTAGTTAAGCATTGCCGGTTTAGATATCACAAGCCACCAACCGGGTTTCTTGTTCCGAAAGCAAAATTACTTGGCAGCACTCATGTTACATGTCTCATATCCTGTTATGCATGCCAACACACTGAAGCCTCACAACCTAGGTTCTTACTCCCTGCCATCTACTATTACTACCATCCATTCCACAAATACTGACCACTTGTGATTGCAGAAATCTGGAGGCTGCAATAGCCAATTAACACATTGGATTCCTCATTCAGGAGAAGACAGCACACAGGTTCAGGGAACACAAGGCTACTGGTGAAAGACGTGTCAAGTCTGGCATTTGGCACCACAAGAGGAGAAAGCAATGACCATAACTGATTTCCATTCTGGCCTAGCAGTTGGAGCTGGTGATGAGGGAGTCACTTCGCCTTTAGCGGGTTTGCGAAACGTATAATGAACTTGCTCAACAGCAAGAGCTTGTAGTCCCCTCTACCAATGGCATACCAGTGACCACTCATCCACCATGTCATGTACCTACTTCCTTGTACACAGCAGCCCAGAGACACCCACTTAAGTTGTAGATAATTGACATGTGGTAAGGCACAGTGTACAAAAAAAAGGATGCAGATTTGGAAGTGGAGCTCAATGTAGCTCAGTGGAGGATAAAGACACATCAGCTCCTGGCTGCAGAACAAATGGATTCTGATATCAGGGGTCCTGCCATGAAGGACACTAGCAGAGCATCAAAAAGTGGAAGCTCCATGTGGTCTCTCTGAAGATATACAGCAAACTGAATAGCAGTGGAGTCCACTGCCCTACTTTGCGAAATATCCAAGAAGGGTTCAACCCATTGCAGGGCAGCCTGGAGAAAATTGCAGCGACAGGAGCAACTGCACACCTTCCCCGACTTCATGGGAAATCCAGACATGTCAGTCAACTTGATGTGGAGGCACTAAATGAAGGTCCATGGGTCTTGAAGAACTGTCTGGACAGTTACTGACAACCAAGTATACATTGTAGCATTTTGGAGGGTCTAAACGATATGCAGTTGACACTCTCACAGTAACTGAAGGATCTTTCTGATTCCATGAAGTTTGTTCTTCCATAGATCGCTGATAACTAGAATCCTGATCGCAGTATTAATGCACAAGTTGGTGTAGGCACCTCAGAGGCTGGGTCCAAAAGGTCCCCGCAGAAGCCTTCATCTGTGCAAAATCATGCTGCCAAAGAGATGACAAAGAGTCAGCGTGTCCCATGTCCATCCAGGACTTGGGGGCTCCGATAGAAGGGCCACCTCCATCCAAAGAGGCTCATACTATTTTGCAGCAACTGGCTACATCTCAAACTCTTGGCCCGAGGTAGCGTGCAGAGGTTTTTAAGAATAGCACACATAAAAACTCACGTGGTCAAAAGTAGTGTGCACAGTCACAAAACTAAATTATGTTTTTGTAAATAGTTGTAACAAAAATCAGTGTAATGTTTTATATAAGAACTGCTTGGTGTTTGGTTCTCTTGTATGACAGTGGGGAAACAGATAATGATGTTATGACCAATATTCCCTCCAAGTTGCGTGGCCACATGGCTCTCTGCCAGTCCCGCGCAACCTAGGATCAGCTTTTCTAATGTTTAATTTCATGTATGCACGAAACTGTGAATGGGCCAGGCAGCCCTTTAAAGGCAAACAAGAAAAAGAATTATGGAAAAAATTGATTATCAAAATTAGGATGAGATGGCTAGCTGTGAGGAGCAAGGATTTTATGTATTCCTTTAAGAATTTGGTGAAAGCAGGCAGATCACTGATTGGCTGAGACTTCCAGATAATAGTGCTCTATTCATCTGCAGAGGTGTGCCAAATTCACCTGTCTCTCAGGTGTTTATTGGCCATTGCCAGAGTAATAGTTTTGGAGTCCAGGAATTTCTCTGCAGTACAGACTGAAGAGTTGGGGGAGACTAAACAGGTGTTACAAAGCCACCATTAGCAGGAGGATGTAATTAATACTTGATAAATTTACAGAGGCAGACAGGAACGTAAAATTATTATAAATTATGGGTAGATAAGTCAATGTAAAGCATGTCATAATTAGAACACTCAAAGCACTTGTCTGATACACTGTGCTATACATTGGACTGGTATTTCTATAAACCATTCCCCATGCACCAAGTTACCGTGTTTTCAGAGAAGGTACCAGGCAGGGGCTTGCCATCTCACCACAAGGAGAGAATATACATCAGAGGGTCACTCTGGCAAACAATGTCACCTGATTTGGAGGGGACTTAATTTGAAAATACGTATCTTACCAGAGGAAAATATTAGAAAGTATTTGAAAATTACCTTATCGGCTGGAACACAATAAAGCTCTGGTACTAAACGCACACCATTCTCCTGCATGACAAGAACTCCATCCAGGGCTTCCCTGTACTCTTCAACCTGTCATGAGGAAAAAAAAGCAAAGAACAAGCATAAATGTTAACTGACAGGAGATTATGGGATAAACGCTGGTTCTGTCCTTGAAAATATGTTCCATATCCTGCAGTGTACAAAGAAGCAGGACCAATATTAGTAACATGGTAACATACCCATTCATCCTGTATCAGAGCACAGAGGCAATATGATGATGAGTGAAGTAGTAACAAACTAATTCTGTACTGGCATATATAAGCAGCTTTATTAGAAACAACGGAGTTAATATACTCATTACACACAACTACATGGAAACACCGTTACCAGCAGGGCAGGGGAAATATATTCTTTGGGCTAGAAATTCGGAAAATAGCTCTATGACTGTTTTTTGGTTGGTAGTTGAGGATTTAGATTTTTTTTTACCGCCGGAATACCACTATGACGGAAGGCTGCAAAATTTGCCAAACAGCGACCAGTGGTAGCAGTAAAATCTGCTCTTGCGCAACGGGATTTGTGCGCCAGAGCCGAATTCAGCGAGCTGAAAAAAAAAATGGACCTACTGTGTGCGAAAAAAAAATTCCGATTTTTTTTCCCCCCCCCGCGATTCTGGTCAGGTGTCAGGGTGCGTCCCCGCATGCGCAGTACACCCAGCTTTCAATCATCGATTTTTCAGACACAGACAACATGCAGCACATCGATCACAAGACCCGAAAATTTAGTGTTGACACTAATGAGGCTCTTATTACAGCCAGAGAGAGGGGTGGGGAAGCAGTTTAACAGGAGGGGTCGAGGTAAATCCCACCCACCCATTGGAAGAAGATTTTGGAACGATATTGCTGAGGTGGTGTTCTCAGCGGATCATATACCTAGGGACTACCAGCAATGTCGGGAGAGATGGAAAACCATTGTAAGGAGGTGAGAGTAAGTAATATTTTTATTCATGCACTTGTTGATTACTTAAATTGTAAATCTGACATGTTACTGTAGGTAGGCTTAGTGTTGCACCTTATTTGCCATGAATGATCGGTACACATTATTAAGACTGCTTTTTGACATCTTAAAAGATGTTTCTGCACGTCGATGTCTTCCTCATGAACCACGTGAAATTACCAGGGCTATTAAACAGACAGCTTCATTAAATTCACACAGTATGGTATAAGTGCTTTGATGGCTATCTGTGTGTGCCACAAGAGCTGAATGGCACTCTGGTAACCATTCCTACTGTCATTTTTGCAGGAAAAGCTGTCGCACAATCGGCGCAAGCAGCGACAGACAGGCGGTGGGTCCACCCAATACACATCCGTTGATGCCTTGGAGGAGCAAGTGGCAGGCTTAATCGGTGCCCACGGGTGATCAACTACCCACGCGGGTGCTGACCCCATGGTCGGAACTGAGGGCAAGTCCTGCAAAAACCCCAGGCTGAGTTGGTGTCATGTCATGTAGTGTCTGTGAACTCGGGTTCGGGTAATGTGTTGCAGTGTCTCTTGACAACATATAATGCAGTAGTGGCGGTCCTTCAAATAAGCTTGCACTATGTGACCTTACTCATGTCACCCTGCCCCCTCCCCTGCTGCTAACCACTTGTTTGTTGTTTTCTATTTTGCAGATGAGGATTCTGAGGTGCCACATTGTCTGATGCAAGCCTCCACCTCAGCCCATCGTGTGTGGGTCGAAGACGAAGATGAGGGCGCTAAGGCCCTTCACGGGAGGAACAACATCCTCAAGCTGTTGCGGGGGGGTGGGGGGTGGGAGGGGGTGTTATTAGTGGGGGCGCTGGGGGTGGAAGGGGCGCTGGCGGTGGAGGGGCCAATGCAGTCAGCAAGTGTTTTAGCTGCGGCCACAAGTTCCTCGGAGGAAGTCACTTTTACAGGCTTTGTCCCATCCAAGACAGCGGATCCAAGTCATGTGCAGCAACGCACACCCAGGGTAGAACCCCGTATGCCGTCTCTGCGGAGGGTGAGTCGGCAAAGCCAGTCTGCTGAAAGACAGGCAGACGCAAACCTGGACACGGTGGGACTGTCAAGAGAGAGCGTCGAACTCGATCGAGAGCTCCTGCAGGCCCCGGGTGGCATTTTCGGCAACATCGCTGCACAATCTGCGACACAATCTGTGGACATGTCGCAGATTGCTGCTGCGATCCGGGAGAACACTGAGACTGTCAATATCCTGCGGCAATTGATGGTCTCGACTTTTGGCACTGCAGTCCCCAGTGTCATACGGCCCAGACCGACAGCACCTGTGAGTGGAGGAGCAGAAGCCGAGCTTTCCACACCCAGAGCTTCTCCAGGGGTTCCAATGGCATCTCCAGTCTCTCCCCCAACAACAGCAGCGACCTGCGTGCCTTGCTGCACACCGTCTTGGTCCCAACGTGGGTAGGGGTGGGGCAAGAAGAGCGGGGAGGGGATTAAGATCAAGGAAGGGGAAAAAGGTGGCCACAGTTAAATAGAAGTTCGGTGCGGGAGCGGGGGGGGGGTTGTTATTTGTTCCTGTTTGTTTTGGTCATTTCATAACATTTTTACAAATTGTTTCAAGCAAATAATGTATTTAACTTTCAAAATTAAAGTTTACCAACCAAGTTTCTACAATGTAAAAATGTTTCAAAAATGTAATAATGTTTTATAAAATCTTTTGTTCATCTTAGCCAGTCTTGTGCAATGTCTCATTTGTAGAATAAAAGGAGTAAAAGTCAACATGGTGGGATAGAGTGGGCAGGCAAAGGTGAAACATGCCTTTCATTGTTCAAGTAAAGCGTTGACTTATGAGCTGCTGATGTAAGACTTTTGCAGTGGCGAAACCTCCCCTGTGGTGGTGGTGGCATGGGTTCATCGCTAGGCTCCTTGTGTTGCTCATCCTCATCATCCTCCTCCTCTCTCTCTCCTCAGGTGGACCAGCAGTCCCCAGTGGCAATTCCTATCCCTTCATGATAGCTAAGTTGTGTAGCATGCAGCACACCACAACGAACTCAGCGACCTGGTGAGAGGAGTAATGCAGGGTGCCTCCAGGGTGATCCAGGAATCAGAAGCACTGCTTGAGCACTCCAATTGTCTTTTATTGCGTGTGGCTACATGGCTGTTATTGTAACGATGCTCGGATTCTGAGGGTTCCGGAGCGGGGTCATGAACCAGGTGGCGGGGCCGTTACCTTTGTCCCCCAGCATCCAGCTCTGGCCTTGTGGCTGACGCTCAAACAGGTCAGAGACAGTGGTCTCACACAATATGAAAGCATCATGGATGCTCCCTGGAAACTGGGCACTGACTGCCATAATGCGCTGAGTATGGTCGCAGACGATCTGTGCGTTCAGTGAGTGGAATCCCTTTCGGTTTCGGTAAATCTCTGGCTCCTCCAAAGGTGCTCGCAGGGCGATGTGTGTACAGTCAATGGCACCCTGAACCTTGGGGAAGCCAGCAATTCGTGCAAAACTCACAACCCTCTAACTCCTTGCCTCCCTGGTCATTTGGAACTTTATAAGGTCCATTCTGCATGCGTACAGTGCAGTAGTCACCTGGCGATGGATGAAGGGAGGCTCGGACGTCACGACGTCCGGGCCTCCCTTCCTCCGGCGACGATGACCTGGCCTCCCTTCTTCCAACGATGTCCTGGCCTCTCTTCCTCCAGCATCGCTCTGGCCTCCCCCCTGGCTGCTGGCCCCACTCAATGACGGAGTCTCTGTCGAGCACATGGTGTGCACAATGGCTGTGGTCACTCTGACCTCAAAATGGACCTCTGACATTCCTAATGCCTGCCCCCAGCCAGGCCTCGGATCTCTTACCATCTCACCGAAGGGCGCTGCTCAGCGCCGAGCTTATGGCCTGCATCTCGCCATAGGCAATTAGGCTCATACAACAGTGCCTGGTCTCCAGTCGTCTTGGACCCCCTTGCCACTGGACCAAGATCTTGCTCAGCTAAGCCCGTGTGGTAACCGGTGTGCAATGGCCACCCCACGTTAAAAGAACTCACGCACAGGCATTTTCCACCCTTCAATATGAAGTTCGGGACCTGGAACGTCAGGACCCTCATGGACAACTCCACCTGGCGAATGCAGCTATGTGTAGCGAACTGCGAATTGGAGCAGATGTCGCTGGTTGATGCCTGAAAGGAGCCGGAGGCATAGAAGGCAAGTGCCGCAGTCACCTTCACCTCATTGGGTAGTGCAGTCCTGTTCCCGCTGGTAGGCTGTAGGTCTGCCTTTATGAGCTGGCATATCTCTGTGACCACCTCTTTTCAGAAGTGCAGCCTTTGAACGCACTGTGCCTCAGACAGCTACAGGTATGATCGCTGTTCCCTATAAACTCGTTGAAGGGGGGGGGGGTAAGGCCTCCTCCCCATACGTCTGCAAGCTCTTTGATTATGCTCATAATGCTCTTGAATAAGCCTTTTTCCAGCTCTATGCTGCATAGAATAAGCAGCCAGCATTATTGGCAGAGATATTATAGGCCCCATTCTTTTAAATGTCCTCAAATAGCCTTAAAAATGAACTCTGAACTCACATAAAGCTCAGTGTCTAAAACACAACCTTCTCTCAAAATCCTTTTAAGCACTGAACTTCTGCTCAGTTTTTCAAAATGGCCTCTTTAGTGTTGGGTGAGTTGTGGGTCCAAGGAGGTAAGACTTGAGTTTTCATGGCATTTGTTTGGTGACCGGTAAAAATGGCGGAATCGACGAATTTCCTGACCGCGGCGATAGCAGGGCGTTGCACGGCGATTTACGTCATAAAAACGGTGGAAAAAAATGGCGGGCGGTATTTTTTACCGTCGGCACATAACCACTGCCGAATTTTCCGCCACGGCGCTAAATTTTGTGAACTGCGTTTACCGCCGAAAAAAATGATTTTTTTTTCACCCAAAAACAGCGGTAAATAGGCGCCAACCTGCTGAATTTCTAGCCCTTTATCTTGTAACAATGGCCACCTCCATGTATCTGTACAAAATATTATTCCTTCATTCCTGATACAACAGAAGGTAAAGGCTAGCACGCTCCCTTTGTATAAGTATATGGGAGTAGCATTATCAAGTGCAAGGTATTTCTTATTCTATACTGATAAACAATGACAGCATTATAAGGACAAATATATTTCTTGCTTTGCTGAAACAAATTCTTGAATTTGCATGCAGAGTATATTCCATCTGTATTTTATAGGACGTGTTTATTCGCAACACTGAAAGCTCTGATTGGTCCCCTTAGATAATAAGTCCTGATTGCTGATTGGTCCCCTTGGAGGACAAGACACACCCAGCAGTTTCTCTCGAATGTGAAATTAGATCCTCCCTGCCGATGTAATCGGTTACTTTGCAAAGTATAATTTGAGCTATTCTGACTGCCTGCTCCAGACAAAACAGAGCTCACCCTCGCAGGTTAAGACCTCCTCCCACCCGCAAACAAGTTCCTGACCTACTCCCCCCAAGTTTCTGACATTCTCCCCCCCACACCACCCCTCTCCTCCCTTCCCGACCCAAGTAGCTGACGCACCCCCCCGAGTACATAAGAACATAAAAAATAGGAGCAGGAGAAGGCCATACGGCCCCTCGAGCCTGCTCCACCATTCAATACAATCATGGCTGATCCGATCATGGACTCAGGTCCACTTCCCTGCCCGCGCCCCATAACCCCTTATCGGTTAAGAAACTGTCTATCTCAGTGTTGAACTTATTCAATGACCCAGCTTCCACAGCTCCCTGAGGCAGCGAATTACACAGATTTACAACCCTCAGAGAAGAAATTCCTCATCTCAGTTTTAAATGGGTGGCCCCTTATTCTAAGATTATGCCCCTAGTTCTAGTTCCCCCCTATCAGTGGAAACATCCTCTTTGCATCCCCTTGTCAAGCCCCCTCAATCTTATATGTTTCGATAAAATCACCTCTCATTCTTCTGAATTCCAATGAGTAGAGGCCCAACATTCTCAATCTTTCCTCATAAGTCAACCCTCTCATCTCCGGAATCAACCTCGTGAACCTTCTCTGAACTGCCTCCAAAGCAAGTATATCCTTTCTTAAATATGGAAACCAAAACTGTACGCAGTATTCCAGGTGTGGCCTCACCAATACACTGTATAACTGTAGCAAGACTTCTGTGCTTTTATGCTCCATCCCCTTTGCAATAAAGGCCAAGATTCCATTGGCCTTCCTGCTCACTTGCTGTACCTGCATTCTAACCTTTTGTGTTTCATGCACAAGTACCCCCAGGTCCTGCTGTACTGCAGCACTTTACAATTTTTCTCCATTTAAATAATAACTTGCTCTTCGATTTTTTCTGCCAAAGTGCATAAGCTCACACTTTCCAACATTATACAAGTTTGCCCATTCACTTAGCCTGTCTATGTCCTTTTGTAGGTTTTTTGTGCCCTCCTCACACATTGCTTTTCCTCCCATCTTTGTATCATCAGCAAACTTGGCTATATTACACTCAGTCCCTTCATCCAAGTTGTTAATAATGATTGTAAATAGTTGGGGTCCCAACACTGATCCCTGCAGCACCCCACTAGTTACTGATTGCCAACCTGAGAATGAACCATTTATCTCTACTCTCTGTTTTCTGTTAGTTAGCCAATCCTCTATCCATTCTAATATATTACCCCCAACCTGGTGAATTTTTATCTTGTGCAGTAACCTTTTATGTGGCACCTTGTCAAATGCCTTCTGGAAATCCAAATACACCACATCCACTGGTTCCCCTTTATCTACCCTGTTCGTTACATCCTCAAAGAATTCCAGCAAATTTGTCAAACATGACTTCCCCTTCATAAATCTATACCTGACATTCTCCCCCTGCCCAAATTTCTGGCCTTCTCCCTCCCACTCAGCTTCCTGATCTCACTCTGCCCAAGTTCCTCCCCCTGATTCATGACCTTCTCCCCGCAACCCCCCAACCTTAGATGGGACATTGTGTGTGGGTCACAGATTGTTAACAGGTTTATTGGGTATGAAGTGAATAGTGACAGTGTCATGACTTCCGAATTCCGTCCAGTTCAATGATGTCACTTGTCACACACTCGAGCTTTCCTAGATATCAATCAGGTCTGGGGGAGGAGAGGGAGAACATGCTACAGGTGTAAAGGGCGTGGGGTTAGAAAAAGGTGATCTGTCTTACCATCTGGATCATGTTGTCACCCTCATGCCCTCCCCCCCCCCCCACTTTTGACCTGGAACACGTTCTTCCCCCATCCCCACAGTGCTCTCGTGCTCTTTACCCCCGAGTTCCTGACCTCCTCTCTTCCCTCCAATTCCTTCTCTCGCGCGCCCCTCTCCAATTCCCCCTCTCTCTCTCTCTTCCCCCCCCCCCACTCCGATTCTTGATCGCTCTCTCTCCCTTGTCCCTCCGATTCCCTCTCTCTTTCCCTCACTTCCCCACTACTATCACCCCCTCGATTCCCCCTCTCTCTCCCACCCAGATTCCTGCTCGCTCTCACCCCCTCTGATTTCCTCTCTCTCCCCTTCCCAATCCCCTCTGTCCCCTTCTCCCTCTCACCACCCCCCTCTCACTCAGATTCCTCCCCTCTCTCTTCCCTGATTCCTGCTCGCTCTATCTTCCTCACTTTCCCCCTCCGATTCCCCCTTTCACTCTCTTCCCCCCTCAGATGCCGTTCTCTCTCCGATCCCCTCTGTGTCTCTCCCTCCCGCTCTCCCTCCGATTCCCACTCTCTCTCCGTTCCTCTCTCTCTTCTCCCCTCTGATTCTCTCTCTACCCGATTCTCTCTCTCTCTCTCCCCTCCCCGATATTCTCTCTCTCCCCCCCCGATATTCTCTCTCTCTCTCTCTACCCGATTCCCTCTCACTTCCCCCCTCCCTCTGATTCCCCCTCTCTCTTCCCCCGCCTCCGATTCCCTCTCTCTCCAACTCCCTCTTTCTCTGCCGCCCCCCCCCCCCCCACACTCTGGCTCCCTCTCTCTCTCTCTCTCTCTGTCTCCCTCTATCCGATCCTCTCTTCTCCCCTCAGCCAGCATAGACCTAATGACGGACATTGTCCCACGGAGCTGAACAAAGCGTGGCTAACACTGCACTGCAGCCGCAACTGTGCGCAGAACGGGGTTGTGCGCAGATGTGCAAAAAGGGGCAGAACTGTAGGGGGCGTTGAGAGCATAACGTTATATCACCAAAGGTTGTGACCTATCAACTCAACTAAAATATAAACAGAAAAGGCTGGAAATATTCAACAGGCCAGGCAGCATCGGTGGAGAAAGAAACGGAGTTAAAGTTTCAGGCCGGTGACCTTTTGTCAGAACTGGAAAATGTTACAGATGTAACAGGTTTTAAGCGAGCAGAGTCAGAGAAAGGTGTAGAGGGGACAAAAAAACAAAAGGGAAGCGCTGTGATAGGGTGGAAGGCAGGAGTGATTGAATGAACAGCATTACCAGCATCTGATGTCCGTAAAAATGGGAACAGTGGTTATGATCTGAAATTGTTGAACTCGATGTTGAATCCAGATGTTGTAAAGTGCCTAATCAAAAGATGAGGTGCTGTTCCTCGAGCTTCTGTTGAGCTTCATTGGAACAGTGTAGGAGGCCGAGGACGGAGATGTCAGAGTGTGAGTGGGGCAGAGATTTAAAATGGCAAGCGACCGAAAGCTCAGGGTCACACTTGTGGACTGTACGGAGGTGTTTAGCAAAGCGGTCACCCAATCTGCGTTTGGTCTCCCCATTGTAGAGGAGACCACATTGTAAGCATTGACTACAGTATATTAAATTAAAAGTACAAGTAAATCGCTTTTTTACCAGGAAGGTCTGTTTGGGGCCCTGGCAGTGAGCAGATGATGCATCTCCTGCGCTTGCATGGGGAGGTGCCGTGGAAAGGGGAGTGGATGTTGGAGGTGATGGAAGAGTGGACCAAGGTATTACGGAGGGAATGATCTTTTCGGATTGCTTAAAGGAGAGGATATGTGTTTGGTGGTGGAATTGCGTTGGAGGTGGCGGAAAAGGTAAAGGATGATCCATTGAATATGGAGGCTGGTGGGGTGAAAGGTGAGTACAAGCAAAACCCTGTCGTGATTCTGGGAGGGAGGGGAAGGGGTAAAGGAAATGGGATGGACATGGTCAATGGCCCCGTCAACCATGGTGGAAGAAAAAGGAAGACATATTGGAGGCACAGGTGTGGAAGGGGGTATTGTCAGAACAGATGCGACGGAGATGAAGAAACTGGGAGAATGGAATAAACTAGCCCTTTATCTAATTTCTAGCTGCATTATATTAAATTCGCCACAGGATGACACTGTAGCACACACTGCCTGGAGAATGGTGGACATCTTGCTAAAGGTAAGTAAAGGCAAGTCCATTGAAATTATCTGGGGGCCCATAGAAATCATTGTTTCACTCGAAGCCCTACAACCCTCCGAGATCGCTGCACTCGTCCAGTTCTTGCCTCCCCAGCTTCTGTTTTTATCATGCAACTGAATCAGCCCCTTCTGCTTATCGGCCATTTTGCTGCTGATACGGTACCCCTCTTCCCCCAACATCCGTTAAATGGCTGCATCGGCTGCTGTACTAATTCTTCCATTGCTGGCTGTTTACCTGCTCACAAAGCAACCCACCTCACTGGTTTTGCAATACTGCAGCCTAAGGTTGCCAATTCTGTTTGTATGTATTTCTGGAGGTTTCACCACGTGACCTTCCACCTCCAACTGTCCCACCAACAGCCTTTTTTTCCATCTCCAAAACTGGTTATAAGTAATAAATGAAAGGATTTAAAGAAGCAAAAAAAGAAGATACACAATTATTTTAATGTTCCTATGATTGTTTTTCTTAGGTTGCTTGCAGGAGTGTCCAGGGGATAAATCTTTAATTCCTGGAGGCTCCAGGACAATCGTAGAGAATTGGCAACCATATGTGTGGCCCCTTCATTCACCTATGCACCCAGCTGCCCATATCCTAGCTCGCACCAAGTCCCATTCACCCATCAACCCTGTGCTCGCGGACCTACATTGGCTTCCAGTCCAGCAACGTCTCAGTTCTAAAATTCTCATCCTTGTTTACAAATCTTTCCATAGCCTTGCCACTCCCTATCTCTGCACCCTCCTCCAGCTCTATAACCCTCCGAGATCACTGCACTCCTCCAATTCTTGCCTCTTGCGCATCCCCAATTTTAATCGCTCCACCAATGGCGGCTATGCCTTCTGGAATTCCCTCCCTCCACCTCTCTTTCCTCCCTTAAGTCGCTCCTTAAAACCTAATTCTGATCAAGCTTTTAGTCATTTGTGCCAATATTTCATATGGCTCGGAGTCAAATTTTATTTCCAGTACCCTTGAGGTGAAGGCTAACATTCCATTAGCCTTTTAAATTACTTGTTGTACCGGTCAACTAGTTTTTAGTAATTTCTGTACATGGACCCCCTAAATCTCTCTGCTCCTCCACAGTTTCTAGCTTCTCACCATTTAAAAAATACTCTGATCTATTTATCTTTCTTGGGTCCAAAGTGGATAATCTTGCATTTCCCTACGTTGAACTTCACATACCCAATTCTTCAGTAATCCAATTACCCATTTCCTTTCTGCAATCCTCAATTGCCTCCTTCCTCCCCTTTCACTACAATATCTCAAGTACTAACTACCTTCCAAAAATTCTCAATACTTGAGACATCAAAGTTACAGAATAGAAATAGGCCCTTCAGCCCAATTTGGTGTTTATCCTCCATGCAAGCAAATAATCCTAATCAGATTTACTTGTTCTGTTCTCATATCCCTTCAATACTTTTTCCTTCAACCAATTATCCAATCTAATCTTGAATGTTGATACAGATTCTGTCTCAACCACTAACTCCAGAAATTATTTCAACAGGCTCACAACTCTCTGTACGAAGAAGTTTCCCCTGTTCTGTTCTACATTTAGTCTTGTGTCTATGGCCCTTCATTCGAGACCCTCTACTGAAAACAGTCTATTATCTACCACGCCACATCCTTTCATAATTTTAATATTTCTATAATCACCTTATAATCTGCATTATTCTAATCAAAAAAAAAATTCCAAGACATTCTTTGTTTTTGTATTTGTTCACACAAAGCAGCATGATAGTGAATCTGTGTTTTACCCTCTCTGAAGTCTTAATACCCTTCCTATAGTGCGGTGCCCAATACTGCACACAGTACTCTTACTGAGGTCTTATTAAACTTTTATATTGCTCATCATTTGCTATTGGCTTTTATATTCTATATGACTTGTCAAACCTAGAATTCCATTTGTTTTTTTTCTACCTAATCAACCCGAGGTGCTACTTTTAAAGTTGTGAACCTGTATTCCCAAATCCCTCTGCTCTTGCACAGAACTAAGCCTATTTTCATTCATGATATAATTCCAGCTATTTTTTTTAAATCTGTTTTCTCAAAGCTTACTACACCTGAAATTTTAATTTGACAATTTACTTAATTACTCCTACCCCTCCCAAATCCATACACCCAAATAACTTCACCTCCCCCCAACATACCATCCTGTCTCACCTATTATATTTAATACTACAAATGATCCACTTGCTCATAAAAGAGCATATCCTCATTCCACATGAGAGACACAATGGGAGATCAACGATTAACTCTTAATTTCCCGTTTATAAGTGCACGTTGAAATACTCTAATGCCAACCCAATAACACAAGTGCTTAATTTAGGTTCAAGAATTGCACATGGAGTTTGAACCCACAATCCTTTGACTCAGATGTGAGAGTGCTACCTACTAACACCTCCAGGGCAACAAAATGGTCCAATATAAAACACTTCCATGATTCTTTTCTGCATCACCTCAGCTGAGAAAACATCAAGATTTACAAGATTTAGTGGAAGTAAAAGGTGTAAACACAGCTGAGTTACTACCTCAACAATTTACTGTCTAAGAGTACATCTTTTGTTAAGATTTAATTTACTTCACATTTTCTCTTACCTGCTGTGTATTCTTATTGAACAAGCCATCAAGTATCATGTATGTCCAGAACAAAGGCCATTCACATTCTAGGTTCTCAAATAGCTTCAGTTCTGCAGGTTCGTAATAAAGCCTGGTAGGATCCTAAAAACAAATAAGATGAATATCTTTAGCCAAGTAATGGAAACAAAATAATTATGATGTGATATACGGATGAATGAACCAAGACACTGCATCACAGTTGCTTCTTCCTCGTTACCCATGGGCAAAGCAACCCTTTTAATACATCAAAGTGGTAAACTGGAGGTTCACACCAGCGACTCCATGAGGATCTCCTGATCTCAGTTGAACTTTTGAGGGATGCTGGACGGCAGTTAGCTGGTTGAATTATCGAGGGAGGGTACTGGATGGCAGTTAGTTATTATTAGTTATTATAATTACTGTGCCCCACCAGTGATGGTGCTGTAATGCTTTGGTTTTGCCTCTCCCAGTTTCTCAGCCTATACTGCAGAGAAACTCATGCTTTAAACAATTCTCTAATATTTTGTAATTTCAGCATAAAATTAATATAAAAATTGAAGCATCATAAAAATAAGGACAAAATGTATGACTTTAAAATGGTGACTGAATAACAGCTGCTCATTCTGCTCTAATTACTCCATGCCCTCTATGGCTTCATTTGAAAACTACACTTGGCCTTGACTCCCCATGTGCATAACCCCTATTAGCATAGCCTTCTATTCCTTTCTCTCTCATGTACTTACCAGCTTCCACTTCCCCCCATGGGAGATCAACTAGTATACAAACATAATATATTATACACTAGTCAATCTCCTATGGTGTTGCACAAGGCAAGTCGGAGAATATATTTTGGATGAAAGCTCGTGCGTGAAACGCTAAATTGTCACTTCTCTCCACACTAGCTGACTTGCTGAGTATTTACTGTTTTTGTTTCAGATTCCCAGCATGTGCAGTATTTTGTTTCTCTCTCTTCTGTTCCTCCATTCTTAACTCTTCTTTTTGATTCTTTCTCGCTCCTTTTCCTCTTTCCTTTCCAGTGGGAGGTTTTGGTAGCCTCGTGGAGTATGGCATGGCAAGGGCCAACAATGGCTGCAGGCCGCATTTGGGATGGGTGTTGGAGGTAAAAAGAGGCCTCAGTGCTCCCTTCCCAATCACTGATGCTTCCCTCCCACCCCTTTCCAATCCCACTATCGACCCTTGTCTTACAAGCTCTAACTCCCATCATTACCTCTGACAAAGGGACATCGATGTGAAACATTAACTCTGTTTCTCTCCACAGATGCTGCCTAACCCGCTGAGATTTCCAGCATTTTCTGTTTTTATTACCCCTACTTCGTCTGCTTTGAAGTACCTGCTCAACCCCATATCTACCCCTCCCCTTGTCCATTTTCATTAACTTCATCCTTAGCCTTCCATCCACTTCCCCCACCCTCGCCGCCCCCCCCCTCCCCCCATCCCACTTGCTCCTCTCGAAGGGCAGGTGGCAAAGGCCAGAGGTGCCTTCACCATCACTGTTTCTTCCTTCTCCTCTCTTCTGCACTCTCTTCTATCGGTTTCCCTCAAAGATGCTTTCTCAGCTTGCAAAATTCACCTTACGTGAAATTTATTAAAATTCACAGCACAGAAACAGGTCATTCAGCCCAGCAGGTCAATGCCAGTGTTTATGCTCCACACGAGCATCCTCCCACCCTACCTCATCAGATCCTATTAGCATAACCTTCTATTTCTTTCTCCTTCATGTACTTACTAGTTTCCATTTAAATACATCTATGCTATTCGCCTCAACCACTCCATGTAGCAGTGAGTTCCACATTCTAATCACTCTCTGGGTAAAGAAGTTTCTCCTGAATTCCTTATTGGGTTTATTAGCGAGTGTCTTGTATTTATGAACCTAGTTTTGAATTCCCCACAAGTGGAAACATTTTCTCTACGTTTACCCCATCAAACCCCTTCCTAACATTAAAAACCTTTATCATCCCTCAACCTTCACTTTTCTGGGAAAAAGAGCACCAGCCTATTCAGTCTTTCTTGATAGTTCTCTCTGTTCTGTTATCATCCTTGTAAATCTTTTATGCACCTTCGCCAGTGCCTCTCCATCCTTTATATAATATGGAAACCAGAACTGTACACAGTATTCCAAGTGTGGTCTAACCAAGGCTCTATACAAGTTTAGCATAACTTCTCTGCTTTTCAATTCTATTCCTCTAAAAACAAACTTAATTGATTCTTATAAGAAAAGTAAGAATGAAACAACTGCCTCTCTCTCTCGTATGTTAGCAGGTGAGATAATTGACTTCAAAATTCACAGTATCTTTCAAAAAAATTGACATTTTTTGTCCCCAGTCTCTGTCTCTCTGTTTAATGCACTCACAAATTTATAGAATATGAAACAAAAGCTACTACAGGTGCTTGATCAGAACACTGCCTCACATAAAAACACAACCTGTGACCAGATTTTACATAGACAAAACCCATAATAATCATGAACATGAAAATTTAAAATGGGAAAATGTTGAGAAAAATATGACGAGTAAGGTTTTGCAGACATGAAAAGCGCAGACACAAGATTCTTAATGTACTTATATTTTGTAACATACATGAACATGAATCACAATAATGTTACAGATAGCTTGTTTATAATTGTTAGAAAAAATAAATCTTATAAATAAAAACAAACCACTATACCTCTTTTGGATTTCTGTAACCATCTCTAAGAAACCGGCAGCAACCATAACGTCCCTGTTGTAATGCACAAGAGTACAACTAGTTAGGTGCAAGCTTACATTCAAATTGTCCCTATTATTAGCTGCATCACTCAACCCCTCTTTGAACATCATGAACAATTTTCACAGAACTACTTTAATTGCTTATTTAATGCAATTGGGAGAATGTAGCTGATTTCCTGTAAATTTCAAACACACACTAGAATCATAAAATAGTACAGCACGGAAGGAGGCCATTCGGCCCACTGAGTCTTGGCCAGCTCTTTTGAAGAGCAACACATTCATCCCATTCCCCTGCCCTTTCCCCATATCCCTGCAATTCTTTTCTCCTTCAAGTATTTATCCAATTCCCATTTGAAGGTTATTATTGAATCTGTATCCACCACTCTATCAGGCAGTGCATTCCAAATCCTAATCACTAGTTGTGTAAAAACGTTTTTCCTCATGTCAACTCTGGTTCTTTTGCCAATCCCTGAAATCTGTGCCCTCTGGTTATTGACTCTTCAGCCACCGGAAACAGTTTCTCTTGATTTGATCTATCTAAACCCTTCATGATTTTTAACACCTCTATCAAATCTCTTCTCTGCTCCAAAGAAAACAACCCCAGGTTCTCTAGTCTATCCACATAACTGTAATCCCTCATTCCTGGTACCATTCTATTCAATTCCATATGCAATAGTTGGTTTATAAGTTTGAACAGAAAGCAATGAATTCCCCCCATAACCGAGAGGCAACAGCACCACCAGGTGCATGTTAAGTTGCAAGGCCCAGGTCCAGTTCCACTTTGTGTTGACTTAGTTGATCTCAGCCTAGGTGGCAGGAGCAACATTACAACTGACATGAACATCTTCAGATAGGGAGAGATGGGGCGGGGAAATCAACTAACTTTTGATCTTGAAATAAAATCATAAAAGTTAGAAATACACAGCAGGTAATTTGAGCGTGGCGGGCAGGGGGGTTGGGGGGGGGGGGGGGAGGGAAGGGAGAACAATGAAAAAAGGGCTAATGGTAGAAAGGTAAATGTGATGGTAATGGGACAAGAAACAAAAGATGCATCTAGGTGTAAATGGTAACAGCAGAACCATTACCAGCACCTGCTGACTGAGACATTTGAAGCAGTGGTTATGATCTAAAGTTGTTGAACTCAAAGTTGAGGCCGGGAGGCTGTAAAGTGCATAATCAAAAGATGAGGTACGATTCCTTGAGCTTCACTGGATGAGTGTAGGAGGCCAAGGTCAGAGTGGGATGGAGAATTAAAATGGTAAGCAACCGGAACCTCAGGGTCCCGCTTTCGGACTAAATGGAGAAGTTCAGCAAAGCAATAACCCAATCTGCCTTTGGTCTCCCCAGTGTAGAGACCTTGTCAAAAGTACAAGTAAATTGCTGTCTCACCCGGAAGGAGAGTTTGAGGCCCTGGATGATGGGCAGGGAAGAGGTAAAAGGGCAAATATTGCATCCCCTGAGCTTGCATGGGAAAGTGCCGGAAGGAGAGCTCGGACACGTGTTATGCTCCTCCTGTACCATGTGGGAAGTCAGGGACGTTTCCGGTGTCCCTGACAACTACGTGTGCGGGAAGTGTATCCGCCTCCAGCTCCTGACAGACCGCATTGCGGCACTGGAGCTGCGGGTGGATTCACTTTGGAGCATCCACGATGCTGAGAATGACATGAATAGCGAGTTGGTCTTACCGCAGGTAAAGGGTACATAACCAGATAGTAACTGTGTGACCAGCAGGAAGAGCAGTGCAAGGAAGGTAGTGCAGGGGTCCCCTGCGGTCATCCCCCTGCAAAACAGATACACCGCTTTGGGTAATGTTGAGGGGGATGACTCATCGGGGGGAGCAGCAGCAGCCAAGTTCATGGCACCGTGGGTGGCTCTGCTGCACAGGAGGGCAGGAAAAAGTGTGGGAGAGCGATAGTGATAGGGATTCGATTGTAAGGGGAATAGATAGGCGTTTCTGCGGCCGCAACCGAGACTCCAGAATGGTATGTTGCCTCCCTGGTGCAAGGGTCAAGGATGTCTCAGAGCGGGTGCAGGACATTTTGAAAAGGGAGGGTGAACAGCCAGTTGTCGTGGTGCATATAGGTACCAACGATATAGGTAAAAAACGGAATGAGGTCCTACGAGACGAATTTAGGGAGCTAGGAGCTAAATTAAAAAGTAGGACCTCAAAGGCAGTAATCTCAGGATTGCTACCAGTGCCACGTGCTAGTCAAAGTAGGAATCTCAGGATAGCTCAGATGAATATGCGGCTTGAGGAGTGGTGCAAGAGGGAGGGATTCAAATTCCTGGGACATTGGAACCGGTTCTGGGGGAGGTGGGACCAGTACAAACCGGACAGTCTGCACCTGGGCAGGACCGGAACCAATGTCCGAGGGGGAGTGTTTGCTAGTGCTGTTGGGGAGGAGTTAAACTAACATGGCAGGGGATGGGAACCTATGCAGGGAGAAAGAGGGAAATAAAATGGAGGCAGAAGCAAAAGATAGAAAGGAGAATAGTAAAAGTGGAGGACAGAGAAACCCAAGGCAAAAAACAAAAAGGGCCACATTACAGAAAAATTCTAAAGGGGCAAAGTGTGTTAAAAAGACAAGCCTGAAGGCTCTGTGACTCAATGCGAGGAGCATTCGGAATAAGGTGGACGAATTAACTGCGCAGACAGCAGTTAACGGATATGATGTAATTGGCATCACTGAGAAATGGCTCCAGGGTGACCAAGGCTGGGAACTCAACATCCAGGGGTATTCAACATTTAGGAAGGATAGGCAGAGAGGAAAAGGAGGCAGGGTGACATTGCTGGTTAAAGAGGAAATTAATGCAATAGTAAAGAGGGACATTAGCCTGGATGATTTGGAATCGGTATGGGTGGAGCTGCGGAATTTCAAAGGGCAGAAAACGTTAGTGGGAGTTGTGTACAGGCCACTAAACAGTAGTAGTGAGGTTGGGGACAGCATCAAACAAGAAATAAGGGATGTGTGCAATAAAGGTACAACAGTTATCATGAGCGACTTTAATCTACATATTGATTGGGCTAACCAAACTGGTAGCAATGCGGTGGAGGAGGATTTCCTGAAGTGTATTAGGGATGGTTTTCTAGATCAATACGTTGAGGAACCAACTAGAGAGCTGGCCATCCTAGACTGGGTGATGTGTAATGAGAAGGGACTAATTAGCAATCTTGTTGTGCGAGGCCCCTTGGGGAAGGGTGACCATAATATGGTAGAATTCTTTATTAAGATTGAGAGTGACACAGTTAATTCGGAAACTAGGGTCCTGAACTTAAGGAAAGGTAACTTCGACGGTATGAGGCGTGAATTAGCTAGAATAGACTGGCAAAGGGTATTTAAGGGGTTGACGGTGGATAAGCAATGGCAAACATTTAAAGATCACATGGATGAACTTCAGCAATTGTACATCCCTGTCTGGAGTAAAAATAAAACGGGGAAGGTGGCTCAACCATGGCTAACAAGGGAAATTAAGGATAGTGTTAAAGCCAAGGAAGAGACATATAAATTGGCTAGAAAAAGCAACAAACCGGAGAACTAGGAGAAATTTAGAATTCAACAGAGGAGGACCAAGGGTTTAATTAAGAGGGGGAAAATAGAGTAAGAGAGGAAGCTTGCTGGGAACATAAAAACTGACTGCTAAAGCTTCTCTAAACATGTGGAGAAAAAGATTAGTGAAGACAAACGTAGGTCCCTTGCAGTCGGATTCAGGTGAATTTATAATGGGGAACAAAGAAATGGCAGACCAATTGAACAAATACTTCGGTTCTGTCTTCACGAA
Source organism: Pristiophorus japonicus (assembly GCF_044704955.1). Taxonomy (NCBI): domain Eukaryota; kingdom Metazoa; phylum Chordata; class Chondrichthyes; family Pristiophoridae; genus Pristiophorus; species Pristiophorus japonicus. Next base: position 82,062,542 of record NC_091982.1, on the reverse strand, counting down.
GGAAGACACAAATAACCTTCCGAATGTACTGGGGCCTTAGTGAGGCCTCACCTGGAATATTGTGTTCAGTTTTGGTCTCCTAATCTGAGGAAGGACGTTCTTGCTATTGAGGGAGTGCAGCGAAGGTTCACCAGACTGATTCCAGGGATGGCTGGACTGTCATATGAGGAGAGATTGGGTGAACTGGGCCTTTATTCACTGGAGTTTAGAAGTACGAGGGGGGATCTCATAGAAACGTATAAGATGCAGACGGGACTGGGCAGGTTAGATGCGGGAAGAATGTTCCCGATGTTGGGGAAGTCCAGAACCAGGGTACATAGGCTTAGGATGAGGGGTAGGCCATTTAGGACTGAGTTGAGGAGAAACTTCTTCACTCAGAGAGTTGTTAACCTGTGGAATTCCCTGCCGCAGAGAGTTGTTGATGGCAGATCGTTAGATATATTCAAGAGGGAGTTAGATATGGCCCTTACGGCTAAGGGGATCAAGGGGTATGGCGAGAATGCAGTAAAGGGGTACTGAGGGGATGATCAGCCATGATCTTATTGAATGGCGGTGCAGGCTCGTGGGGCCGAATGGCTTACTCCTGCACCTATTTTCTATGTTTCTATGGGGTGATGGAAGAGTGGACCAGGGTGTCGCAAAGGGAACAGTCCCTTCGGAATGTTGAAAGGGGAGGAGAGGGGAAGCAAGTGATACTACTTCAAAACAACGTCATTAATGAGGGATGATTACTTTTGTTTTCTGGTTATCTCCAGACTGCCATGGGTATTAAGTGAAAGGGGATCATTAAGGTATGCAATAAACTCATGACTTGTTGTGCAAGTGGGACTGAGTGGAGGAGCGTACTGAAGTGTGTAGCATAGTCAGGATGACTATTTTTTTAAATGTAAATTGTAAAAATTCACATTTTAATTCAATTACAAGTTTTTTTGCGATGTTTTAGTACTTCTTGCCAGTACAGATTTTCATACTAAAGTAACTGGACTGTTTGAGCCCTCTCAAACCACGTTTTCTCGCAGTGCAGAAATCAAGCCCAATCAAACTCACCTAGTTTGATCAGGTTCATGAACCCTGAAGTGAATTATAATGGAATAAACTTCACTCGAGCTGATTCTTGGTGCTTTGACGACAGCATCATTGACTGGGAAAATGTATTTTTGCAGCCAAAATTGCTCACAGAGTTCCTAATCTCAGCTAACAGGAAGGCGTTCTGAAAGCACGATTTGAAGGTGGAAGAGTCAGTTGAAGATGACGAGAAAATTTTAACTCAGTCACCTCAGGAGATGCCATTCACCATAATTCCCAATGTAAACACTTTTTTTTAAATTGAAATTAGTATAAACTAAAGGGCACAATTCTAAAGTGGGTACAGGAACAGAGAGACCTGGGGTATATGTGCACAAATCGTTGAAGGTGGCAGGGCAGGTTGAGAAAATGTTTAAAAAAGCATATGGGATCCTGGGCTTCATAAACAGAGGTATAGAGTACAAAAGCAAGAAAGTTATGATGAACCTTTTTAAAATACTGGTTTGACCTCCACTGGAGTATTATGTCCATTCTCGGCACCACACTTTAGGAAGGATGTGAAGGCCTTAGAGAGGGTGCAGAAAACATTTAAAAGAATGGTTTCACGGATGAGGGACTTCAGTTACCTGGATAGACTGGAGAAGCTGGCGTTATTCTACTTGGAGCAGAGAAGATTGAGAAGAGATTTGATAGAGGTATTCAAAATCATGAGGGGTCTAAATAGAGAAGATAGAGAAAAACTGTTCCTTTGGCAGAAGGGTTGAGAACCAGAGGACACATATTTAAGGTGACAACAGAAGAACCAAAGGCGACATGAATAAAAACGTTTTACGCAGCGAGTGGTCAGGATCTGGAATGCACTGCCCGAAAGGGTGGTGGAGGCAGATTCAATTACGGCTTCCAAAATGGAATTGGAAAAGTACCTGAAGGAAAAAAAATTGCAGGGCTGCGGGGAAAGGGCGGGGAAGTGGGAGTAGCTTAAGTGCTCTTGCAGAGAGCCGGCATGATTCCCTTCTGTGCTGTAACCAATCCATCGAAGGTCTGCAGTGCAAGACACCACCAAGGTTGAATAGAATTAAATAAAATATGCATAAAGTAGGAAGTTGTTACTAAGTAACAACACACTTAGTTTTTGTAAGTCTGAGTATTTTGGGAAAACTTTATGGGTTCAATTTTCCCCAAAGCCGTTTTTTGGCGTATTGCCAGAGTTACGCCCATTTTTTTCTAGGCCAGAACTACTGCAAAAATAAATGTGCCAAGTTTCCCCATTCTATTTTTCAAAATTGGCGCCGCACAGCCTGTCCAGTAGCTTCGGGGTGGGGTGGGGTGGGGGGGGGGGGGAGCCTACTGTCTACACCGAAAAAATGTTGCCTCTTCTGCGCATGCGTGAAAAAAAAGGACTTTTTTGACATGGTTCCTATGGGTATGCATGCGCAGTACAGCTGCCGGTCTGCAATCGGTCATTTTTAAAGAGCCAGTTGTGTGTGTGAGAACGTTAAGTGCTGCATGAAAACTGTAATTATCACTCAAAAAATCAGAGCTGCAATACAAGATGCAACGCGCGCCAGGACCAAAAATTTCTTACGGGATGAAGTGGTGGCACTAATTACTGTGATTGAGGGCAGATGGCTGAAGCTGGACACCAGCAGAGGTCACATAAAAGTTCCACCCAAAGAAATGAAGAATCGCTGGAACCAAGTTGCAGAAGATTACTGTGCAATGGTGACCACCCAGAGGTGTGGAGGCCAGTGCAAAAAGTGATCAAGTAGTTAGTGTAAGTAATATTTTCATTTTTCAATGGAATTGCAATTGTAAATGTGGCCATCTGTATATGTCCCACCCAGCAGAAAGGCACCCTCTCTAAAAAGTTGCATTTTCACCTTTGCAGAGGAAAGTGGCACATAACAAAAGGGAAAGAACTTGAACCAGGAGGAGGCCTGGCAAATCTGCACCAACTGACACCCTTGGAAGAGAGGGTCTCTGCTTTGGTGGAGCCTGCCTGGAGAAAAAGCAACCACCACTGCACAAGCTGGGCCCACACTCGAGGGAGAGGTAAGTCCTGCAAATTCCAGTCTGGCTTTGATAAATGTAAAGTACTGTGCGGGTTAGCCATGCTTCGGTTCATGGGGATGTCTCAATTAGGTACGCTTCAGTTGATGCAATGTGCTATCATTCATCGTGGTCCTTCAAATCAGCCTGCTGCCTGTGCTTTGTGAGCCTATTCATGCCACCCACCCTGCCCCCTCCTCTGCTGCTAACCATTTGTCTGTTCTGTTATATTTTGCAGAAATTGAGGCCAACACTGACGATGCAACAGATGATTCAGACAAGGATGAGCCTGAAGAGAAGAACACCTTTGTTGTGTACGCAGTAACTGTTAGACTGAATACTGTTTAACTCCAAGAGGTATGACCTTGGCTCTGCATTATTAAGGTCCAAAGTGACTAATATACAAAATGGCTAACCTTTTATACTTGCCCAATGGCCTTCAACAGTGACACCATCTTGTGGCTAGTGATCCCAAAAGTACATACATGACAACCTTCCAATCCCACCTTCCAGACCAAGAGCATTGTGGGGGGGGGGGGGGGGCGATGGAGGGGGAATGGGAGGGGATGGATGAAGCCCCCACTGTTTTACTGATTTTGAAGGAGGTGCAGGTGCCGCCCGTTGAGGTGCCAGCCCCTTCCATGACGAGTGGTTTGAATGTTGGTGGGACATTTCGTGGTTTCCCACCGTCCAAGGCTGGGGATTCCAGTGGGGTGCAGCGAGGCACACCCAGGGCCCCACCATCTGAGGCTGCGGGTCCCAGTGGTGGGGTGCAGCGAGGCACACCCAGGACCACACCGTCCGAGGCTGCGGGTCCCACTGGGATGCTGCGAGCCACACCCAGGGGAAGGAGAGCTCGATCGTGCTCTCCTGAGGTGCAGGATCTAACAGATGTGGTTCACATGATGGCAATTGAGTGCGGAGAGCGTTGATCTTACGCGATCATTCCTGGACACCATCAGTGGGGTGGGTGATGAGGTATCGGGACTGTCAGGAGAAGTAACAGCACTCTCACGAGAAATGGAAACAGTCAGTGAACATGAGGGTGGGAATGTCGCAGGTAGACGAGACACTGTTGGCGAACATGAGGGAGGGAATGTTGGAGGTAGTTGAGACACTGTCAGGGCACATGAGGGAGGGAATTTTAGAGTTAGCTGCTGCAATAAGGGAACATGCCCAGACCCCGCGCCCATTGACAGAATCAACTGCCACTCCCACTCCAATCCCCAGACCCGCCTCTGAAGAGGCCCAAGCGGGGCCCTCCACATTGCCAGCTTCCCCCGCTCCCCCATCAACAGGTGCGCATTACCCCAGATGTTAGAAAGAATAAGCTTGGTACCAACCCGAGAAACACTGCGCCACCGCCTGCAGGCAGGGGTGGTGGGGTCACCAAGACCAAGCGCGGCGAGCAATCTTAGAATTAGGTGGAGGAGAGATGGGTGCAGCCTTTCTTTGCTGTTGTTGTTGTTACTGTTGTTCTCAAATTAAAAGGTTTTTGTAAGTTATGTAAATTTACAAGTTTAAAAGTTTGTAAGTGATCTTAACTGAAAACTTCAAAGTTTGATACAAGAATATTTTTATTAAAGTTAAGTACAAAGAAATGTTTGTTAATCTTTTGAATAAAATATATTTTAAATTATAACAATCATTTACATTATTTGTTCGATTATGAACACAACTTTTGAAGTAAAGAATAATAATTTCTATCATTTGTTCCATTAACACAACATAACATTACGGAACAGGTCCAAACAGTAAACATGGTCCATGTGGCAGCAAAGTGTTCACGGATGAGCTGCTGGCGCAAGGCTCGAGCAATCGTTAAAGGGGCACAATGGCCCGCCCTCCTCTCTGTCGTGCTCTAGGCTCAGATAGTTGCATGGCTTCCTCATCCTCGTCCTCCTCCTCGTTATCTGCATCTTCCTCATCATTATCATCAGCCACTCTCACCGCAGGTGGGTCTTCTACTACCAGCTGTTGCTGCCTTATGATGGCTAAGTTATGCAGCATGCAGCACACAACAGTGAACTGACCGACAATCTCAGGGGAGTATTGCAAGTAGCCTCCGGAATGGTCCAGGCATCAGAAACAGTGTTTCAAGGTGCCAATGGTCCTCTCTATTATGCTGTGTGTCGCAATGTGCGACATGTTGTATTCCCGGTTAGCTTCCATCCGGGTTACGCGTAGGAGCGTAATGAGCCAGATGGCAAGGCCGCACCCTTTATCTCCCAGTAACCAGCTCTGCCCTTCTGGCTGCTGCTGAAACATGGCAGATATAATGCTCTTGCATAGGATGAACACATCATGGTGTACCCAGGGTATCTTGACATGATGCAATGCATGTCGTCACACACGAGCTGCACATTAACGGAGTGGAAGCCTTTTCTGTTCCTGTACATCTCGGAATCTTCCAAAGGTGCTTGCAAGTCGATGTGGGTACAATCAATGCAGCCTTGTACCTTTGGGAAGCCAGCAATCCTAGAGAAGCCCACAGCCCTGTCACGCATTGCCTGGGTGGTCATGGGGAACTTTATGTAGTCATTTCTCCGGGCATATAATGCAGCAGTCACCTGCCGAATGCAGACACATGTTGCATATTGAGAAATGGCACACACATCCCCAGTTGTAGCTTGGAAGGATCCGGATGCATAGAATGAAAGTGCAGCTGTAACCTTTACTTCAACTGGCAAAGTAGTCCTTCTGATGCTTCTAGGTTTTAGGTCTTCTTTCACCAACTCACAGATCTCAGTTATAACTTCTTTGCGGAAGTGCAGCCTTCTGACACAGTCTGCATCACTCAGGTGCAGGTACGAACGGCCTGTCTCAATATACCCGACATGGTCAAGGCCTCCTGCCCATCATCCTATGGGCTCTGAGGTTCCTCATGCGATGACGTTGAATCAATTGTCTCCTCCGGAGCACCATTATGCAAAAGGCTTGCACAAGGTATGTCATTGTCAGTATTGCCCGCATGCTTAAATTTTACCTTTGCAAGAAGCTCAAAACGCAAGCAGGCAGGACAAGGTTCTTTGTTCTCTCTTCCCACAGATCTGTATGGACTACACCCAGATCTGAGCATGCGCAGTGATTGGGACCCCCCCCACCCCCCCCACCCCCCACCCCCCACCACCCAGGGCTACATTTGATGCATAGTGCAGTCTTGTGATGCCTTCCGATCACCTTCCACAGCCCCCCCACCCACCCGGGCTTGATTTGATGGATCGTGCAGGTTTCAGATGCCTTCCGATCGCCTTTCACAGCCCCATCACCCCCATCCCCCGGCTTCTTTTGCAGCCGTGCCTCGAGCCCGTGTCCGGGCGTGGGACCGATTCTGCCGGCCGATGCTGCAACCCTCGAGCCCTGTTTATAGACGTTTGGTGGTGTATGTCAGTTGAGAAAATATGAAAAGTTACATAATTCCATCAAACTTCCATTTACTGCGTTATAAAAAGGTAAACAAACAATCTTTATTGTGTATATTTAAGTCTTCTCGACTCTCTCCAAAACTTCACAAAAACAATGGCATCTTTCTGTGCCGATTTTTCTTAACTCTCTAGAAGGTTTTTCGGGATACGCCGACCTAGGAGAAATTTTTGAGGGGCAAATTTCCATAATTGACAAAAACTGATGCAGACATTGTGTGACGCGCAACCTGACGCAAAAAAAAAAACAAATCTAAAAAAATCGGAACTAACTCAGTTACGCTGGCGCAGATTCCTTGAGGAAACTTTAATTTTTTTTAAACTTAAGCCAAAAAAAGTGGCGTGCACCAAAAAAACGGTGCAAATCACTGGAAAAAATTGAGCCCTATATTCTGATTTTATGAATTCATTTTTTTATACCTATTGGAGGTTCTCTATGGCTAACCACTCTAGATCTAGCAGCTGGAGTAACACTACTAGTCCCAATTTCAACAAAGCTCTGCTGCAGGCAGCCAGAAGATTGTGGATAGATCCTTACATTATTCAAATATCTCATATTGAAGAACCTCTTTTTCAAGCTATATTTTAGATTTTAGTTCACCACAAGCTTAGTGAGTAAATGTACTGCTTTATAAGATGATGATCAATACAGTCCAGGAAGATCCCAGAATCAATCTCTAGTCTATGCTGAGTTAGACAATCTGAGTCAGGGTAATGACATCGCCCAACTCCATCCCTGCCTCAGCTCATCTGCTGCTGAACTTCCATGTCTTTGTTACCTCTAAACTTGACTATTCCAACACACTACTGACTGGCCTCCCACGTTCTACCCTCCATAAACTGGAGGTCTTCAAAAACTCGCACCAAGTCCTGTTCACCCATCACCCCTGTGCTCGCAGGCCTACATTAGCTCCAGGTTAAGCAACGCCTCGATTTTAAAATTCTCATCCTTGTTTTCAAATCCCTCTCTGGCCTCGCCCTCCCCGTCTCTGTAATCTCCTTCAGCCCTACAATCCTCGGAGATCTCTGCATTCCTCCAATTCTGGCCTCTTCAGTGTCCCCGATCTTAATGGCTCTACCATTGGTCTCTATGCCTTCTGCTGCCAAGGCCCCAAGCTCTGGAATCCCCACCCTAAACCTCTCCGCCTCTCTACCTCTCTTTCCTCTTTTAAGACACTCCTTAAAACCTACCTCTTTGACCAAACTTTTGGTCATCTGCTCGACTATCTCCTTATGTGGCTTGGTGTCAAATTTTGTTTGACATCGCTCTTCAGACATTTTACTATGTTAAAGGCACTATATAAATACAAGTTGTTGTTGTTGTTGTCATCGTGACACTACAACTGGCCCAAGTATCTCTCAAGCCAGGGAGGAGGAAAAAAAAAGTCAGGGTTCTCCATCTTGATTGCTAATCGCTGACACTGCTTTGATAATGCAAGTGAAGATATTGAGCTGAGCTAAGATGTGCCTCATTGTCAAACAGCACAGTGACACTGCCTATCGAGGCTATTTCATGAAGAATGGCCAATTGGGATCATATCAGAAAGCTGCTAGCACGTATGGAATTGTACCTCAGCACAAGTCAGTTTGAACAGAAGACGGCAGCAAACAAGGAAAATAAAGACTTACCTGTAGCTTTGCAATGATCTCTTGTTTAGTTAACTCTACAAGGTCAATATTCTCTACTGCAAAAGCTGGGTAGGAGATGATTGAGAGAAGACCAGCATCAATCTCTTTGGATGTTGATGCCCTTGGTAACATTGACTGTAGAATAGACTGAAATAAAATACGCACACATTTTCATCAGCAAAATTATTAAAACAAAACATTTAAAATGATGTTTATGAGTGGAAATACATAACAACTGTGGCATTGCTCACAGTCTGGGCCGAGGAACACAGTTTGCGATTGTCACCTTGGTTCTACTGCAGTCTAAGCACAACAGCTATTCACCCATTAATATAATAAAGCAAACTTACTGAAGCAATAACTGAGTCAAGGTAAAAATATTACACATCTTAATGATACTGACATACAGACCTCAAGATATATTTGTAATGCTATATACCTTGGCACAGTGATAGCACTCTCGTCTGAGTCAGAAAGTTGTGGGTTCAAGACCCACTCCAGAGACTTGAGCGCATAATCTAGACTGACACCTCAGTGCTGAGAGAGTGCCGCAATGTTGGAGATGCCGTCTTTCAGATGAGACGTTAAACCGAGGTCCCTTTGTAAAAGATCTAATGTTAGTCGAAGAAGAGCAGTGGAGTTTTCCCTCGGATCCCAGCCAATATTTATCCCTCAATCAGTATCAATAACAAACAGATTATGTAGTCATTTTCTCACTGATAATTATGAGACCAAGATGTGGGCAAACTGGCTGCCGCAGTTCCCTACATTACAACAGTACTTAATTGGCTGTAAAACACTGGGACATCTGTAAAAGGCACTATATAAATTCTAGTTCTTTCTTACCTCCACTTTACAAAATTTAAGATGCAATTAAGTTTATTTGCTGCCCCAAATCTTTTATTCCCAGTTACTTACATTACCATATGTTTTGTTCTACCTCCACCCCACCTCCATGGTGCATTTGCATAATTGCTTAATATACAAGGGCTGAATTGTCAGCAATCTTGTGCCTCAATTAGCGCCTCGGAGGGGCGGTAAAGGGCATTTCAAGGCATTACGGCGGGTGTTCAGCTTTTACCGCCAGGCCGGCAAATTCAGCTCATGGTTTGTGGCGGAGCCTAAACTTACCGCCCCGCCCTCTAGTTTCACTGAGATCATGATGTCACTCGTCGTGCAATGCTCCGTTATCACCCCGGTTGCAAAATTCGGCCCCAATGCTTCATTAAATGCTCGCCCCAGGAAACATCTGAAAAACAGGCGTTCCCAGTGTGTAGCAGGCGGTTTTAGCAGCATATTTAAATGGCGGGAGGAGGATCCTACATTGCAGGTCACATTGACTGCAACGGCTGCGCACAGCACGCTGTGTGAAGCTCTGACTTGAAAGCGACACTTTTATCTGCCATTACCGTTTCCTTACAACATTAGTGAGAGAATTTAATGGGGGCATTACTAATTCGCCAGCGTATCACACTGCATGTTATTGCCATGCGGCGTCAATCTAGAAGACCAGCTTTTGGCCATGTCAGCCCACGGATGAAGAGAGACCGAAGACGTTGGGGGAGGAAGGCTTATCCCCCACGGGTTTACAGGCACCAACACTCATACCTCCAGCTCTCTGAGGAGCAGTGTGTGAGAAGGCTGTGCTTCCGAAAGGAAGTGCTGACAGAGATATGTCAGCTCCTACAGGAAGACCGATGCCTGGGCTGCTCTGGAGGCAGCCTTCAATACTCCCCTCAACAGGTATCCGAATACATTGTGGTGTGCTGCATATGTTGCACAGCTTGGCCATCATGAGGGGCCAGGCATTGCCAGTGGGGATTGCAGGCCCACCTCAGGAGGAGAACAACGAAGAGGAGCCAGGCGAGGCCCCCATTGGATAGTCACACCATCCATGGGGGAGGCAACATGAAGATGCTGCTGGACCAAGAGTTGCACGTCGCCAGTTCATAATGGACCGGTTCTCCTAAATGGAGGAAACTGAGGGATGGAGCTAATATTGGACATGCTATGTGCCTCCATAAAGGAACATCTCCAGTAAACGTTGGAATGATACACAAGACACCAATGGCAAAGGATCAAAGAGATATTTTACTGCAACAAAGAAACAAAAACTTGCCCCACCAAAAGAAAACCATACAATAGACAACATTATGTTGCAGGGCACTGAGCAACGATGAAGTGCATTAAAAGAAAGAAAGCGTAATCAACAAAAATTAGGTCATCTGCACAATCTTGTCCTGCACATTATTCTGACTTATTTAATGCCGCAATTTTCGGCTGGGGCACAAAAACTTCCTTGTGTAACACCTGATTTTGCGCCCCTGATCAAGGAGCCTAATTTTTTGTTGAATTTTGCAGACGAGGGCGCGAACATTTTCCAGGCGGTATCAGGACCGCCCCGCCATCATTACCTTCCCGGAATTAAAAAACTAGTATCAGTAATGACCATGAAACTATCAGGTTGTTGTAAAACCCCATCTGGTTGCTGTCCTTACTCGATCTGGCCTATATATGATTCCAGACCCATAGCAATGTGGGTGACTCTTATCTGCCCTCTGAAATAGCCTACCAAACCAATTTGTACCAAACTACTACAAAGAAGCATCTTCACCACACGGACTGCAGCTGTTCAAGAGGTGGCTCACCACCACATTCTCAAGGGGAATTAAGGTTGGGCAATAAATACTGGCCTAGCCAGCGATGCCCATATCCCATGAACTAATAAAAAAAATGGGCCTGAAATTCCGGTCTCTCCGGGTCCATACGGAGTGTGTACGGACCTGGGGAGGCATCACAAAAGCTGGTTTTCGGCGCGCAATGCGCATGCACATGCGCCAAAAACTGGCTTTTCCAATCTGTCAAGTTCTTGCTCCAGATCCAATGCATCCCCGCAGCCAGGACATTCGCATTTGTTCATCTCTTGCCCAGTGATTGTCCTTAAAACTCTTGCGCCTAGGCGCATAGCCTACATTTATTAGCGTAAGAGTTTTAAAACATATTAAAAAAAAATTTTTAAACACATTTTTGTTAAAAACCCTGCCCACTAGGTAAGTTTATTTTAAACCCCAATTACAAAACTTACAAAAAAAAAAAATCGGAAAAATATTTTTTTTTAAATTTGTGTTTAGGTGTTTGGGGGCGGGAGGGTGAAGGGGGAAGGGGAGTTCTCATTCATTATGAGAACTCATACTTACGGAGTTCCCATTATTATGAATGAGAAAATACTTTACCTTGATTGGGTGTCCAGGCCCACGTGACTCCAGCTCTACGTTCGTTCAGACGTGCACGCGCTCCGATGCACATGCAGAAGAGGCCTAAAACTGCAATCGTTGGTGGATGCCCGAGCAAAAGGCAAGTGTGCATCTTTTCTCTTCTTTGGGGTACTGAAGTTGCATGATCAGCCATGATCATATTGAATGGTGGTGCAGGCTCGAAGAGCCAAATGGCCAATTTTCTATGTTTCTATGTTTCCAGGAAGCCCAGAACCGAGATTTCAGGGCCGTTATACTTTTTCTTCCTTACTTTACACAGCAATCTTTGCTTCTTGCTGAAGCAGTCATTGGTGCAGCACTATGCAGAAAGGTTCTTCCCAATGTGCAGCCTCCAAAGACTACCACATGAGCAAGTGGTAATTTACCGTGGTCCAGATCGGTCTGGTTGGCTGGCTGACTTCAGTTGCAACATATGTGGTCAACATAAAACCATCTCATAAACATCTCCCTAACTGCTGTGCAAACACCAGTCCCCCTCATCAAAATAAATTAATCTAAACACAACTAGCTTAGGCTTTTTATTAAATATAGTGTTTTAATCTTGTCCACGAGACCCACCTCCTGCTCTCTCGACCCTATTCCCACCAAACTGCTGACCACCCAACTTCCCTTCCTGGCCCCAATGTTAACAATATTGGTTAACAATATTGGCTAACGGTTCCCTCTCCTCAGGTATTGCCCATCTCCCCTTTAAATCTGTCGTCATCATCCCCCCTCATAAAAAACCATCCTGGATACCTCGGTCCTTACAAACCTCTACGCTATCTCCAACCTCCCTTTCCTCTCCTTGAGCATGCTGTCACCTCCCAAATCCATGCTCTTCTTTCCTACAACTCAATGTTTCAGGTTTCCACATATGCTAAAGTGCTGAAACATATGCTAAAGTGCCCTTATCAAAGTCACAAATGACATCCTATATGATTGTGAAAGTGGTAAACTATCCTTTATCACTCTCGATCTGTCTGCCGCCTTTGAAACAGTTGACCACACCATTCTCCCCCAATGCCTCTCCTGTCTTGGAATTGCCTGGGTGGGACTGCCCTAACCTGATTCCATTCTTATCTATCCAGTCATGGCCAGATACTCACTTGCAATGGCTTCTGTTCCCGCCATATATTGGGAAGACCAAATCCATTGTCTCGGTCCCCGCCACAAAATTAATTCCCTAGCCACCAACTCCATCCCTCTCCCTGGTCACTGTATGAGGCTGAATCAGACCATTCGCAAACTTGACATCCTATTTGACCCCGAAATATGCTTCCGACTTCATATTCGCTCCAGCATCAAGACCATCTACTTCACCTCCATAATATAGAAACATACATAGAAAATAGGTGCAGGAGTAGGCCATTTGGCCCTTCGAGCCTGCACCACCATTCAATAAGATCATGGCTGATCATTCCCTTAGTACCCCTCATCTGCTTTCTCTCCATACCCCTTGATCACTTTAGCCGTAAGGGCCATATCTAACTCCCTCTTGAATATATCCAATGAACTGACATCAACAACTCTCTGCGGCAGGGAATTCCACAGGTTAACAACTCTCCGAGTGAAGAAATTTCTCCTCCTCTCAGTCCTAAACGGCCTACCCCTTATCCTAAGACTGTGTCCCCTGGTTCTGGACTTCCCCAACATCGGGAACAATCGATCCGCAACTAACCTCTCCCGTCCCAACAGAATCTCCGCCCATACTTCAGCTCAACTGCTGCTGAAATTCTCATCCATCTCTTTGTTATCTCTAATCTTGACTATTCCAATGCTCTCCTGGCCAGCCTCCCATCTTCCACCCTCCATAAACTTGAACTCATCCAAAACTCTGCTGCCTGTAATCCGAACTTGCACCAAGTCCTGTTAACGCACCACCACTTGCTCTCTAAACTACATTGGCTCACAGTCCAGCAACATGTTAATTTCACAATTTTCATCCTTGTTTTTAAATCCATCAATGGCCTCACCTTTCCCTATCACTGTAACCTCCTCCAGCCCTACAACCCTCCGAAGTCTTAACACCCCTCCAATTCTGGCCTCCTCATGTTGCGCATGTAGAGCACAGTACTCGGAGTATAATGTAACAAACGAGCCACCACCCACCCCCATGTTTAATACAACAAAAATATGCATTTACATGATGCATGAAGAGGACTTGGTGTGAGTTAGGATTACAGGCAGCAGAGTTTTGGACGAGTTCAAATTTATACAGGTAACAAAGAGATGGATGAAGATTTCAGCAGCAGTTGAGCTGAAGCATGGGCGGCGATGGACGATGTCCCTGATTTTTATTGTTCCATCATTGGCGGCTGTGCCTTCAGATGCATGGGCTCCAGGCTCTGGAATTCTCTCCCTAAGCCTCTTGCGCAGCGCCTTGGGGTGTTTTGCTACATTAAAGATGCTTATATAAATGCATATTTTTGTTGTCTTAAACATAGGGTGGGTGGTGGCTCATTTGTTACATTATGCTCAGAGTACTGTGCTCTACATGCGCAAGATAAAAACTACAAACGCCATGATGCTTCACAAAGAATTTATCCACAGTAGCTGGAACTCCCCAGTCCTTTTCTATCTAATTGATATGTAGCATGCGTTATTGTAATGGATTCTGACTATTGTAGTTCCACCATAGTGGAGTGCAAACTACAGCTTCCATGTTGCATATCTCGCACTTGCACACATAATTTGTAAATCCCAAATTAAACTTCAAACTGGGCAAAACATCTTAAAAGGTAATTTTAGCATTAAATAACCAGTTTTATAAGTAAATTTGGTGACTTTTTTCAAAATTGTGTGATGGGGAAGAGGTGGGGATGAAGGAAGCTTGAACACTGGGAAGGAAATGAAACAATGGCATAAAAACGATCTCAGCATGGAGAGAAGGCACGAGGAGAAAGGCCAATAGATGGTCTCACCGGGGGTGCAGGGGGGTTTATGGTCCACTATCCTTCCCTACACTAAGCCCTCATTTGGGGTGGTACTGATGGTTAACTGCACTCCTGTCCCCTTTGCATATTGTTTTCCAAAGTAGAATGGCGAGACAGCTCCCTTTCCTCAGCCCCATTGCTTCATCCAAGAGGTAGGTTTTAAGGAGCATCCTAAAAGGAGGAGCAACAGGTAGAGAAGCGGAGGTTCAGGAAGGAAATTTTAGAGTGGAAGGCACGGCCGCTAATGGTGGGGCGATGAAAATGGAGGATGCGCAAGAGGCTAGAATTGAAGAGCCGCAGAGATCTCAGAGGGTTGTTGGGCTGGAGGAGTTAGAGATAAGGAATGGGTGAGGCCATGGAGCCATTCGAAAATAAGAATGAGTATTTTAAAGTCAGTGTGTTGCCGGACCAGGAGCCAATGTAAGCCATCGAGCACAGGGGTAATAAGTGAACAGGACTTACAGGAGCATTGATCAGCTTTATTATTAAATGCACTGCAGTGTTCTCCATGTTAAGTTTTTGCAGTAATAATTTGCTCAAAAAAATGAGCACATCGGGGAGTATGCTAATGCTGCCTGCGGGCATGGAGGAAACATAGAACATCCTGCCTCGCATCTAGTGCCCTGAGGTCAGAAAATTAGTTTTAAAATGGAAAAAAGGATGTAGGAGTCATGGAGAGAGGGAGCAGGTCAGCTCATGGATTAGTTGAATCAAACTTAATAATTAGCTGCTATATACTTTGGGTGGCTGGAGGCAGGGAGAATTATAGGCAGGTTACAAAAAACCAGGAAGTCTAGAAGTGGGAAAAATTATTAAAAATTAAATCACGTACAAGCAGTTACTAAGAATTTTTTTGAAATGAAGTTTTTTTTAACCTGTGTGTGACGCCAAGCGTGAAAAGTCCGTGACAGAAAAAATGCAATAACTTTTAACATTGAAAACTCCTAACAGTGCCACCTAATGGCATAATTGGCACTACAGGTACTATAATGGGGTTTATTCATATAAGCACGGTTCATGTTAGAATTTATGAAATGCACACCTCACATGCCGCGTTTAATACATAAAATATATATTTATGCATACTGAGTAAAGGCATGGGCATTGATTATTAATTTTCCAATATTCTAATGATATATTCCTGTAGTGTAGCTCACAAGGCGTTAAAGGATTTGCTGTTTAGGTGCAAGAGTTGGAGCATTATACCACATCACAGTGTATTGCAACAGAAAAAATAATGTTTATGGGTATATGATATGGTGTGGGGAAACCACATAATTTTTTTAGGCAATTTGATTGGTTATTTTTTTTATTGTAAATGGGAATTTATTTTGAGAGATAGTGGGCTGGAAATTGCCCCCCGCCCAAAATGGGGCGCACACACCCCGTTTCGATGTTTTTTTAGCCGCAGCTGCAGCTCATGTCGACTTTTTCAGGAAATTCCGCTCTTTGGTTTTGCTTGTTTTGATCCGGAAGTCGATCATAATGGGGGCGGTGACTACACCCGAGGGCAAAAATGCGGCGGCGACGGCAACTGAGGGGCGGAAGTTGGGGGCGGTGCGTATTCACCGCTGTGATGACGTTATCGCGGCGCCGGGTCACCATGGCTCTCCAAGAGAGAGGGTGCCAGACTGCCTGTTGGCGGCCTCAGCCTCACTGGACCACCAGAGAAACGGTTGCTTTGGCACTGCTGGGCGGGCCAAAGATTTTCCGAGGGGAATGTCGCCATTGGGGGGGTTAGATCGGCGGTGGGCACGGTGATGACATGCTTAGCACCAATCGGCAGCAGCGGAGCAGTAAAAAGGGGGGGAAAAAAAATTGGCCACCGCTGGGAAAACTCGAGAGGGCAATTGGGCTAGCAGCGGCCATTCCACCAAAAGTCAGCGGCCACTCCGCTCTGCTCCGCAGCGTGGCGGTGGGAACAGGCTTTAAGGAAAAGGGCAATTTTGGCCCCATTATATTTAAACTGATGCTTGTAAAGTTTAAGCTAATGTACATGCCTTGTGCACTTCAAACATGCCAGGTGTAAAACTTTGAATTACATAGATAAATCTGTATATGTTGATAGCATTACAATTCTACTGACTATATCAAATTTTATGGGACTATAGCGCAGCCACAACACAAGTTTAATTGCACTGTCATTAGCTCTTACCTCACAGAGCTGCACTTCGTCAGCCATGACATGAATAACTGATCTGGGGCTCCCTTTAGCACCAAAGAGGTCCAATTCATCAAGTGCCTCAAGAGCTGCCTGTGGTAAGAAAAATCTGTTTCAGTTAAAGAACCTTGCTTAAAATATACTTTAAAATATATATTCTAGCGAGCTACTGTGCTTATACACTAATGAAACTTCATCCTCCTTCCATTTTTAGCACCCAGAGTATATATGTTACACTCAAATGCAGATTAAAGCTACTTCTACTTGTTTCAAACTCAAGAATTGCACCAAAGTAATTTTTTTCCAGTTAACTGGATTTTCTGAACATGACTAGTAGTGTAAATTTAAGGACGCGCTCATTTGTACTGTGAAAATGGCTGTCATGCTCCACCCTTTGTCTATGATCGGTTCCCTTGGAGGATAAGCCACACCCTGAAGATTCACTGGAATGTGTAACTGGAACCGCCTATCCCAAGGTCTCACTGACTTTGCAAATTGTAACTCGATCGAGAGACCGGAGAGAGTGGGGGAGAGAGAGAGAGAGAGAGCGAGAGAGAGAGAGAGAGAGAGAGAGAGAGAAAGAAAAAGGGGGGGGGGCTGGGGAAAGAAAGAGGGAGAGAGAGAGGTTGGGGAAAGAGAAAGAGACTGGGGTGGGAGAGACACGGGTGGGGGTTGATCGGAGGGGAGAGAGGGAACTTAGAAGACGGATCACATTCTTCCAATCCCCTACAAGGGACATCGTTGGAGTGGATGAAATCCAGATGTCACGACTCTGTCACTATTCACTTCATACCCAATAAACCCATTAGCAATCTGTTCACAATGTCCTTGCGCTGATATACGATGGGACTTTGGCTAGGTGAAGGATGCATTTGCACTGGGGTAAGGCATTTCAGCTGGGGGAGGGACGTACTTGGACTGGGGTAAGGCACTTTGGCTGGCCCTTGCTGTCTTCTGAGGAGCTCTGTCCTCTGTCCTCTGTCGCTTCAGGAAGTCAAAGTAAATCGAATTACAATTTGCAAATTCAGGGAGACCTTGGGAGGGGCAGTTCCAGTTACACATTCCAGTGAAACTTCAGAGGTTTCCTCCAAGGGGACCAATCACAGACAAAGAGCAGAGCACGGTGACCATTTTCACAGTACAAATAAGCGCATCCCAGAAAAAATGCAGTACAAATAGTTACTCCCTAAAGCTGTTAATCTGTGCACACAATGAATTTGACTGAGGTTGATCAAACTCATGTCGTATGGGATCCTTGCAGTTGACACAGAAAGAATACTTTCATCCCTCACCCTGGGTTAGATTCACATCCAAGACCGAAAGGTGGAAAAAAAAAAAGTACGGTAACACACTGCATTGTCCAGTTCCATCGCTTTGCTCCTCCACCCCAACAAAAAAAAAGTGTTTTAAAACATAATTTAACACTTACTTTGGCCATACCTACAGAACTGGCATTGAGCTCTGGAATTCCCTTGTTTGTCTTGTCACCACGTTCCCACATGCCATAATCCTGTCACAAAAAGAAAGCAACTAAATGTATGCAGCAAATTTATCACCAGATGGACCAAGTACTGCATTTATATGCTAGATACATCAAGGGGAAAAAGAGGGGGACACACATACATACCAGAGGCAAACAGACAATTGGGAAGATACACAAATGTGGTCACTGTTGTTTTCATATCTTCACACTCTTTCCTTGGAGAATAGTACGAATGAATGGAATGATTCGCAAGCTGATTAACAGTCTAACAGGCTGATTAACAGTCTAACAGGCTGCTCATGATGTGAACGCTTCTTCCAGGGCCATAGCCATCTTTATACCAGCCAATAGGGTGGTTAGTCCAATATGGAGGGAGGTTTTTATGGGCTGCCACAATCCATACAATTGGGGGGACAGGGAGGGGGGGGGACACCTACGCTCACTGGACGTAAATATCCTGCCATCTGTCAACCCAGAATTATTGGTCTGGAGCAGGATTCCAACCCTGAGCCTTCTGTCTCAGAGGCGGCAATGCTACCACTAAGCCACATGCTCTCTCCAGGCAAATGTGGTGAGAATATATATATATATATTATCTCCATCTCAGGGATGTGAATGACAGAGAAGACTCTACAACATAGTGAAAGAGAAGCACAATACTGTGAGCATCACACATCATGCAATGACCGAAACTATATTTATTTTCAACCATTTTATTTAACAGATGAGGCCAACTGTAGTGCTCCAGTACCACCCTGGCTGAGATCAGCTAATTCAGCACAGACCAGAGACCAAACTTGGGACATTCTAGTCTTAATGGCTCAAGCACTAAATGATGTACTTACCAATTGACCCAAATAGTGGAGCCCCAGTGCTACGGTTTGCTTAACTGATTGTACATGAATACGCCAGGTCGACGGTTATGTATGTAAACCTGTAATTACCATGTCTAAC
This sequence comes from Pristiophorus japonicus, assembly GCF_044704955.1. Lineage (NCBI taxonomy): Eukaryota > Metazoa > Chordata > Chondrichthyes > Pristiophoridae > Pristiophorus > Pristiophorus japonicus. The sequence continues at coordinate 82,043,628 of NC_091982.1, read as the reverse complement.
CACCAGAGGGCTTATCCCCTGGAGTCACAAGGGATCCCACAATCCCTTGGGAGCACCTGTATATAAGGAGGCCTCACAGGCTGGAGAGGCACTCTGAGATCTGCAATAAAGAACTACGGTCACACTAACTTTGAGCTTGCAGTATCAAGTCTGATTCTTTATCCAAGACTTAACAACTGGCGACAAGATACAGATGATGAACCCCAACGCAACAATGCAGAGAACTGTGAGCATCCTAGAGAAATTTTTGGAGGGAGATGATTGGGAAACCTTCGTGGATCGACTTGACCAACGAGCTGGAAGGAGAAGGGAACACTGCCAAACGAAGGGCGATCCTCCTCACCGTTTGCGGGGCACCAACATATGGCCTCATGAAAAACCTGCTCGCTCCAGCAAAACCACAGACAAGTCGTACGATGAATTGTGCACACTGGTCTGGGAGCATCTAAACCCGAAAGAAAGCGTTCTGATGGCGAGGTATTGGTTTTACACGTACAAGAAGTCTGAAGGCCAGGAAGCGGCGAGCCACGTCGCCAAGCTAAGGCACCTTGCAGGACATTGCGAATTTGAAGGACACTTGGAACATATGGTCAGGGACTTCTTTCTACTTGGCATTGGCCATGAAGTAATACTTTCCAAACTTCTGACTGTAGAGACCCCTTGAGTAAAGCCATAGCGACAGCCCAGGCAGGCCACCAGTGACAATACCAAACAAATTTCCCAGCACACTAGTGTTGCTGCAAGTATGGTGAACAAAGTAACGTTGTTTTCAAATCGAAATGTACATGGCAGGACTTACACGGCTGTAGCTGCACATCTGCAGATGACTCAGTCTGCCATCAAGGGTGGTGAATACAAGGCAATTAACACCTTGTTGGCACTGCGGGGGCGATCATCGATTCCATTCATGCCGCTTCAAAGGATATGTTTGCGAGGGATGTGGAACAATGGGACACCTCCAACGTATGTGCTTGCGAGCTGCAAACCTTGCTAATCCTGCAAACCACCATATTGCAGAGGAGGACAGATCCACGGTGGATCATGACGAAACAGAGCCACAGACCAAGGAGGCAGAGGTATATGGTGTGCACACATTCACCACAAAGTGTCCCCCGATAATGCTGAAGGTTGAATTAAATGGATTCCCGGTGTCCATGGAGCTGGACACGGGTGCAAGCCAGTCCATAATGAGTAAAAAGACTTTTGATAAGTTGTTGTGCAACAAGGCTTCAAGTCCAGTCCTAACTCCCATTCGTACCAAACTTAGAACATACACAAAGGAACTGATTCCCGTAATTGGCAGTGCTACCGTAAATGTCTCCTACGATGGAGCGGTGCACGACTTGCCATTCTGGGTGGTACTGGGCAATGGCCCCACACTGTTCGGCAGGAGCTGGCTGAGAAATATACGCTGGAACTGGGACGACGTCCGGGTGCTTTCGTCCATTGACGACACCTCATGTGCCCAGGTCCTAAGCAAGATCCCCTCGCTGTTCGAACCAGGCATCGGGAAATTCCAAGGAGCAAAAGTGCAGATCCATTTGATTCCGGGGGCGCGACCCATCTATCACAAGGTGCGAGCGGTACCTTACATGATTAGAGAGAGGGTGGAGATTGAGCTGGACAGGCTGCAACGAGAGGGCATCATTTCACTGATCAAATTCAGTGAGTGGACCAGTCCGATTGTTCCAGTCCTCAAGGGAGACAGCACCATCAGAATTTGTGGTGATTACAAAGTTAGCAATCGTTTCTCGCTGCAGGATCAATACCCGCTACCAAAAGAAGATGACCTATTTGCGACGCTGGCGGGAGGGAAAACGAACACGAAGTTGGACTTGACCTCGGCCTACATGACGCAGGAGCTGGAGGAATCTTCAAAAGGCCTCACCTGCATCAACAAACACAAAGGTCTTTTCTTTTGCAACAGATGTCCGTTTTGGATTTGATCGGCCATGGCGATATTCCAGAGGAACATGGAAAGCTTGTTGAAGTTGGTCCCGTGCACCGTGGTCTTCCAGGACAACATCTTGGTTACAGGTCGGGACACTGTCGAGCACCTGCAGAACCTTGGAGGTTCTTAGTCAGCTTAATCATGTGGGGCTCAGGCTAAAACGCTCGAAGTGCGTTTTCCTGGCGCCTGAAGTGAAGTGGAGTTCCTGGGGAGAAGAATCGCGGCGGATGGCATCAGGCCCACCAATTTGAAGATGGAGGCAATCAAAAATGCACCAAGATCACAGAATGTGATGGAGCTGCAGTCGCTTCTAGGACTCCTGAACTATTTTGGTAACTTCTTACCGGGTCTTAGCACATTGTTAGAACCCCTGCACTCTTTACTGCGTAAAGGAGATGAATGGATATGGGGTAAAAGCCAAGAAAATGCCTTTGAGAAAGCTAGGAAGCTGTTATGTTCAAACAAATTGCTTGTGTTGTACGATCCATGCAAACATTTGGTACTAGCATGTGATGCGTCGTTGTACGGGGTCGGGTGTGTATTGCAACAAGCTAATGAATTTTGGGAAATTGCAACCGGTTGCTTATGCATCCAGAAGTCTGTCTAAGGCCAAGAGGGCCTACAGTATGATCGAAAAAGAAGTGTTAGCATGTGTTTACGGGGTAAAGAAAATGCATTAATATCTGTTCGGGCTCAAATTTGAATTGGAAACCGACCATAAGTCCCTTATATCCCTCTTTTCTGAAAATAAGGGGATAAATACGAATGCATCGGCCCGCATCCAGAGATGGGCGCTCACGTAGTCCGCATACAACTACACCATCCGCCACAGGCCAGGCACAGAAAACTGTGCCGATGCTCTCAGGGCAATGGCATTCAGTAGACTGCCATTGCCCACCACAGGGGTAGAGATGGCACAGCCTGCAGATTTAGTTATGGTAATGGAAGCATTCGAGAGTGAGCAATCACCTGTTACCGCCCGACAGATTAGAACCTGGACGAGCCAGGACCCCCTACTGTCCTTAGTAAAAAGACTGCGTGCTCCACAGGAGTTGGTCTAGTGTCCCGTTAGAGATGCAGGAAGAAATAAAGCCGTACCAGCGCCGCAAAGATGAAATGTCTATACAGGCAGACTGCCTCCTATGGGGTAATCAGGTCGTTGTGCCAAAAAAAGGGCAGGGACACTTTCACTAGTGATCTCCACAGTACCCACCCAGGCATCGTAATGATGAAAGCGATAGCCAGATCCCACGTGTGGTGGCCCGGTATCGATGCAGACTTAGAGTCCTGTGTGCACAAATGTAATAACATGCTTCCAGTTAAGCAATGCACCCAGGGAGGCGCCACTAAGTTTATGGTCTTGGCCTTCCAAACCATGGTCTAGCGTTCATATCGACTATGCAGGCCCATTCTTGGGAAAAATGTTTTTAGTGGTTGTAGATGCATACTCCAAGTGGATTGAACGTGCGATAATGTCGGCAAGCACGTCCGCTGCCACCATTGAAAGCCTATGGGCCATGTTTGCCACGCATGGCCTGCCTGATGTCCTTGTAAGTGACAATGGGCCGTGCTTTACCAAGAAATTCATGACCCGCAATGGGGTGAAACAGACCACGTCTGCCCCATCTAAGCCAGCGTCCAATAGTCAGGCAGAATGAGCAGTTCAAACAATCAAGCAGAGCTTGAAAAGGGTAACCGAAGGCTCACTGCAGACTCGCTTATCCCGAGCCCTGCTTAGTTATCGCACAAGACCCCACTCGCTCACCGGGGTCCCTCTCGCTGAACTGCTCATGAAAAGAGCATTTGAGACAAGGCTCTCGTTAGTTCACCCTGATCTACACGAACAGGTAGGGAGCAGGCGGCTTCAACAGAATACATATGATCGCATAAATGTGTCACATGAAATTGAAGTAAATGATCCTGTATTTGTGTTGAACTATGGACAAGGTCCCAAGTGGATTGCTGGTACTGTTTTGGCCAAAGAGGGGAGTAGGGTGTTTGTGGTCAAACTTGCAAATGTACTCACCTGCAGAAAACACTTGGACTAAACCAAACTCAGATTTATGGACTATCCAGAACAACCCACAATAGACTCTACCTTTTTTGACCCTCCAACACAGAGACAAGTGGCAACCGACCCAGCGGTTGCCCACGAAGCAGAACTCATCACCCGCAACAGTCCAGCAAGACTCACCACCCACAACCGTCCAGCAAGGCCAGCTACGTGGCAATCCAGCGAAGGCCCAACAAACGACTCACCAACACCAACATTTGCACCGAGATGATCAACCAGGGAAAGGAAGGTCCAAGATCGACTCACATTGTAAATAGTTACACTATTGACTTTGGGGGGAGGGGGGGTTGTGGATATGTATGTAAACCTGTAATTACCATGTCTAACCACCAGAGGGCTTATCCCCTGGAGTCCCAAGGAATCCCACAATCCCTTGGGAGCACCTGTATATAAAAAGAGGCCTCACAGGCTGGAGAGGCACTCTGAGATCTGCAATAAAGGACTATGGTCACACTTACTTTGAGCTTGCAGTGTCTAGTCTGACTCTTTATCCAAGACTTAACATAGACCATTATGCAATTTTTTTAAATTACCCACCGACTGCACCGCCCCCTCCCCCCCCCCACGCCCGCACCCCCAATCCCCATATTTTCTAAGAAAAAAAAGTTTAAAACTCTTTGTGCAGTTGCTGGCTTTATTATCAGAGTCACCATAAATATACTGGGGGCTAAATTCATTATGGTCCATCTTTGGGCACATCACAGATGGCATGCGTACAACGCATAATGAAACTAGGAGGTCCAAAGCTCAACAGAAAAAGCCTCAACGAATTCAGCAGTCACCCGAACGCAAGCACAAATCAGGCGTGGACCATCGCACTGCTAAATTTCCATTATTGCGCCCATTTTACACCTGTAAAACAGATGCCACAGTTTTCTCCCTCACTGTTTCAATGCGAGACAAGCATCTTGCCTCCACTTGGTTTCTCACCCAACAGCAGAGACATATGTGGAAACTAATCCCGTGGGGAATCATGGATGTGAACCCATACATTACCACATTATGATGCGGTGCATAACTGCAGTGCACCAATATCCTTTGCAGCAAAATTCTATAAAAGCAGGCATATGAAAATGGCAGAGAATAGCTGCTCAGAAAGTAATTTCTAAATCTGTACTGGAAGATATAGAAGAACCACAATGATCTCTGCCTACGAAATTGTAAAACAGAAAACTGAAAACTGAGAATATCTGGATACTCACTGCAACTTTGTAGGCTACTTCGATATAAAACACAAGATTTTGTATAAAATTCACTTCATCCAGGGTAAAAATTATTTGAAGCCCTAAAGGGAAAAATAGACTCATTATTAATGCTTTGAATTCAAACACTAGGAGAATCAGGGACACCAATTTATGGTGACTAAGTAAGTCAAATTCAACCCGACAAGTCTGCCGTAGCTCAGTGAGTAACACTCTCACTTCCGAGTCAGAAGGTTGTGGGTTTGAATCCCATCCAGAGACTTGAACACAAAAATCTAGACTGAGGGAGTGTTGCACTGTCGGAGATGCCGTCTTTCGGTGAAGACGTTAAACCGAGGCCCATCTACCTTCTCAAGTGGATGTAAAAGATCCCATGGCACTATTGAAAGAAGAACAGGGGAGTTATCCCCAGGTATCCTGGCCAACATTTATCCCTCAATCAACATAATATTGCTTTTTGAGGGAGCTTGCTGTATACAAATTGGCTGCCGCGTTTCCTACATTACAACAGTGACTACATTTCAAAAAGTACTTCATTGGCTGTAAAGCGCTTTGGGACGTCCAGAGATTGTGAAAGGCGTTACATAAATGCAAATCTTTCTTTCTTTATTATATGTGAATGCAGAATTTTTACCGGTATTTAAGATCAAATTCCTTAATTCCATCTATTTTCTATGAAAACCATAAATCGGTGAATTTTGTGAGAACAAATTTACCAGGATACTAATTTTACAATTAGATATCAGTGATGGTAACAGATCACACATCAATAGAAGGCCCATCAAATATAATGAAGGATTATAATCATTCAAATATTATTTAAAAACCACACATTGGGCCCAAGTTTCCACATGATTTGCGCCTGATTTTTAGGAGCAACTGGTGGAGAACGGACTATTTTAGAAATCGCAATTCTCCACATTTTTTTTTCTGTAGTTCTAGTCAGGTAGAACAGTTCTAGTTTAGAACAGAATTTTTTCTTCAAAAGGGGGCGTGTCCGGCCACTGACGCCCGATTTGAAAGTTTCCACAGTGAAAATGTACTCCAAACTAAAGTAGAATGGAGCCAGTGAAGATTTTTGTAGAACTGAAAAAACCTGTTCTACACATTACAAAATCAGGCGCAGGTTACAAATTAGGCGTCCAGAACGAGGTGGGGGGGGGGGGGGGGGGGGGAGAGGGGGGGGGAAGGGAACTCATTAAATTCGACAATAAATCCTTATTTATACTTCTACAAATATTATACAAATAAATCCAACCTGAATAAACATTTATAAGCCAAGAAAAGATTAAATAAACCATCTTCCTACCTGTGTGAAAGTGCTTCAGCCAGGGAGAATTCTGCAGCCGTTCGTGTCGCTGAGCGGGAGGGAGGGGGAGAGAGAGAGGGAGGGAGGGATAGGGAGGGAGGGAGAGAGAGGGGGGGGAGGGAGGGAGAGAGAGAGATAGGGAGGGAGGGAGAGAGAGGGAGGGGGAGGGAGAGAGGGGGGGGGAGGGGGGGGAGCAGGTGTCGGGTCGGGTCTGGTCGGCGGGGGGAGCGGGTGTCGGGAGCGGGTGTCGGGTCGGGTCTGGTCGGCGGGGGGGAGCGGGTGTCGGGTCCGGTCGGGGGGGGGGGGGGGAGCAGGAGCTGGCCGTGGGAGGAGCCTTATTCACGCAGCCCCAGTGAGGCCATTCAGCCAGGGCTAGGGGCTGCGTGCTTCGGGCCCCTCCCACACAGTTCGGTGCCTCTAGCTACTGCACTTGCGTGCCAACTGTAGCGCGCATGTGCAGAGGTCCCGGCACTGTTTTCAGCGCAGGGACTTGGCTCCGCTCGTGCTGGCTGCGCCGAGGGCCAGAGGACCTGTAAGTAGGTGGAGAATACCGAGGATTTTTTTAGGCGCCGTTTTAGGCGCGAAAAACGGGTGCCCAGCTCGGAGGGGCGCCCGTTTTTTTTTCTTGTGGAAACTTGGGCCCATTAAAACAAATGTTGCTACAGATAGTGGGACATGAAGAAAACAAAGTTTCTGTGGGCTCTGTAATGCTCGGACTGTGGCTGTGCGATGGGGCAAGCCATTGAAAATGAAAAAACATTCTCTGGAATAGAGATACTCAGGTTCAATTCCCTATGTCACTGAGTTCCCTGTCTCAGCTGCAGGAAGAGAATAAAACAGATGCATCATCACAAGGCTCCTGCTTTGCGCTTTGGTTTCCCAACAACATCTGTAGAGACCTAAGTGTGAATGATATGCTTGCTCAGCCACAGCAAAAGAAAATCTGTAGAGTTATAAAAATAGAGAGGGAGATTAAGGAAGAATTTCATATCCTCATTAAACAAAAAGTGGCACTATGATATATGTGTCTTTGGTATCAATAGAGTGACCAAGAAACTCAAGACAGAGCAGATCTACTTCAGCCACACAGACAATAACAAAAATGAAAACTTTCCAATGTGCAAGTTTGCAATGTCAGCTGCAACTTCAAGAAAACATAGTGGCCCAGAAATCCAGGTGCTCGTGGGGGTCACAAAGCACGCATTATAAGAAACAACAAGAAGCTTCAACATGTAATGAAGAATTAGACACGGTCACAGAACTACATAAAAAGGTGCATTGTAGCACAAGAGTTTTCAATATCATGCACTCGAATTACCATATTTTCAGTTAAAAAGATTGTCAATTTTTTTATAATCAAGGTTCAAAACAAAAATTAAAAGTACGCTAACACCATAGGAAATTTCTCCTTTCAGTGCAGGACTTCCCAATTTTAACATGATCCCTTTTTGTGTTCTGTCCGAGACTAGAGGGCTCTACAGAGATTGCAAAGAACACATTCAATCGACATCATCAGTGGGAGATGAGGTAGAATGAATGAAATTCAGGAAAAACAGAAGTAGTTGTGCTACTCTTTAGTCCTCATGCATCATTATTTGATTCATTGTAAGAATGACAACAATTCCCAAATGTCTGTCAAAGATACCTATGCGATGACTATTTCAATGTGACCAAACAATTGCAACTAACAGTGATTCATACTCTGATTTTCCACAACTTCCTATGGAGAAATCCCTGATCTCTGTGCCTTTCTAGCAAGGCAGCTATAGATTGGAGATTCAATTTGTGGGGAAATCATAAAGTGATAGGACAATAGGTCAACAGTTATGTCTGCATCAGGCCAGAGCAAGAGGCAACATTGTAATGCAACGCAGAAACTTACATGAGCAAATTGGAAGTATCCAACATAGTGACCCAGAAATTCAGGTGCTGCGATGGCACACAGATTGTATGATAATGGAGCCAGGATGGCCTCAGAGCCCACCAGCAAAGAGTGGAGGAAAATCTAATTGTGACTAGCTTAAAGTGTAAGGTAAGTGGGTCCGGGAATTGGGGGGGGGGGGGGGGGGGTCAGAGAATTCGGGGCCGGAGATCAGGGTGGGAGGGCAAGATAAGTGGATCCGGGGGGTTACAGGCCGAGGAATATGGGGATTGGGAGTGGAGACAGTCAGGAGTGGTTGCGACCTTTGGTGGGGGGGGGGGGGGGGGTGGCGATTGCAGGGGGACGAGGTGGTGATCGGTTCCTTTAATGTGGGGGTTGTGTTTAGGGGCAATTTCAGTTAGTTCTCCTTACCTGAAGCAGTCATTTGTGCAAGATAAAGAAGAAAGAGAGAGGTAGCATCAATCTGCAGGTGGCCCCACTTGTCATCATCAACCACAGTATCACATGTTCCATTGTTGTATTTTGCATGAAGGGCATCACTTGTACTCAGACTGTGCTTGAATTTTTCAACTTTATCAATCTGTGTGTATAAAAGAATAGTATTGTCATCAGCAAGAAACTATAGATTAGCCAACTTTAATATACTGCACTGCCCCCTCCCCCAAAAACTTTAGAGGGTAAGGTTTCCTCTGCCTATCTGACAGGTCTGAGACAAGACTGCTGCCCATGTTTAGCATTGCAACTAAAAGTTCAGGAGGAAACCGGAGCGCAACAGGCCTCAGAGGCAGATTGTAACAGATAGCAGTTGGGCTACTACAATTAGTTTCATATCCATGTTCAGGAAAGGGGAAACTACTCCAGGGTTTCTGCTCCTGATCACTATCCAGTGACTCCCAGAAAATGTGCGCGCAAATACCCAGTAAGAACCAAATCGGGCTCAGCTGTGAAGTCCCCCATGGTCAAAACGTCTGTCTACACTCTATGTAGCCTCAGACATGAAGAATGACTACTTGGGTGAGCTACTGAAATACTACAGCACCCACAGAACCATACCACAGCATGTCTTCAGGAGAAGGGGAGAGAAAATTGATGCCCTACTGGTCAATCTAGCTAATCACTTCTCCCGGCATGATACAATGCCAATAGTTCTTACCTCTAGCCACTCCACAAGTTTTCCGACAAGTTCAAAATAAAGAGCTCATAAATCCCAAATCAGGATTCAGTGTTAAATTTTGACCAATTAAGTCATTTTACACAATGCATTTTAAACATAACATAAAAATTCAGAAGATTTCATAATATATTTTTTTTTAAAGATGCAAACAATGATTGAACATCAGTAATATGTCTAAGTTATGAAAAGCATTGTAACTGTTATTTAGCTATGCAGTCCATTATGTTGAAAGGACAAATGTCAAGACCTGGAATAGCTCAAAGTGATAAATGTAACTAATTACTTTGCAAGCAAAGGATCGGATGTGAAACCTGGAATGATTTCATACCTGTCTCATCATGCAGTTCAGCAAGCCCCGCATCAGTTTCACCACGCTCTGGAAGATGAGATAAAAAACAAGTACATGTTTACATGGCGTCAGCAATTCCTACCAGGCCATGACCCTCCAGCAGTCCTTTTCTGGCACTGCTGCACCACCTCAGCTTTCACATGACATTTTCAAACTGTTCAGAGATGACAAAAATGTTCAGAGATTAAGTTACAACCACTTTGGCAGATCCAGTACAGAGGAACAGTAGCACCGAAAGCATAAGAAGAAAATAAACTGAAACATTTTGAACTACACAGTCACTTTAAAATAATTTTAAAACTATAGAAAATTCTAACACACCCACACTTGCTTTGCTCCATTTTAAAATGTATCTTTCTCTTTTTTAAATACATTGTATTCCCACTCAATTGCTAAGCATTAAGCTTGGAGATTCTTTTATGTAAGCAACTCCCACTGCAAAAACACTAATTGTGGAGTTCGTGGGGGGGGGGGGGGGGAGAAAAATGTTGTACATTCCTGCATATATATCCTTCTTCCCCAATTTTCTCCCATTAACTCTCGCAATGCCTGAGTACTGTTCAGGGTAGACAAGCAGCTTTCAGAAACTTCACACAAGTAACCATTCTTCACATGAACCTAAAGTGTGAACAGACTATTCAGGCACAGGGTGCATCACAATCAAGACAGACCTGGTCCTCATTTTGTATTCACACAAATGCACTTTCCAGCAGGCATCACTGGATATTCATCAGGAGGAACTCTGGCTAATTATTCCCCCATCACTAACCCAGAGATGCCAATCGCATTGCCCCCACTATCAGGATTGCTGAGATCAGCTAATTCATGCATCGAACAAGGTACTTGGTTGTTCTGTTTGATTTCTTTCCACAAAATGCAGTACATTTATTCATTGACCCAAACAAGGCACTTAATGATGAAAAGGTTGTTTTTGGTTTCCTTAACGAGCAGGGTGGATCAGCCTGAGATGCAGTTTCATACGAACACCATTAATGCTGTTCCACAAGCCATTGAACAGCTATATTTCAGTCACCTTTTCTATACTGTGATTCTGCCTGTTGACTATGCCTCTTCCTTAAAACCCCATCTTCCCCATCACCTGCAGAAAGCTCCTGTTCTCCACAATATTCCATCTGGCAGCCTGACAGAGCCTTGGTTAAAAAAACTTACCCAATAGAGGTACAAAGAATAAAAGACACAAAGGCTGAGATATTACTTTAAAAGTGAACTAGGGTACAGAATTAAGGAAGCTTCCATTTGAACAGAACTTCAGGAATAACTAGCTCACACTCAAGAGTGGTTAACATATCAAAGAGACTGCAACCCATTTTACTGAACAAGGGTTTATAAGAACATAAGAACCCGAGCCTGCTCCGCCATTCGATAAGATCATGGCTGATCTGATCCTGCCCTTAGCTCCATTTCCCTGCCCACTCCCCATAACCCTCGACTCCTTTATCATTCAAAAATCTGTCTATCTCCACCTTAAATATATTCAAAGATCCAGCCTTTCTGGGGTACAGAATTCCAAAGATTCACGACCTCAGAGAAGAAATTCCTCCTCATTTCCGTTTTAGATGGGCGAATCCTTATTCTGAAACTTTGCCCCCTAGTTCTAGATTCCCCCATGAGGGGAAACATCCTTTCTGCATATACCCTGGCAAGCCCCCTCATAATCTTATACGTTTCAATAATACCTCTCATTCTTTTAAACTCTAATGAGTATAGGCCCAACCTGCTCAATCTTTCTTCATGTGACAACCCCTCATCGCAGGAATCAACCTCGTGAACCTTCTCTGAATCACCTTCAATGCAAGTATATCCTTCCTAAAACGAGGAGACCAAAACTGTACGCAATACTCCAGGTATGGTCTTACCAACGCCCTATACAATTGGAGCAGAACTTCTCTGCTTTTACACTCTACCCCCCTTGCAATAAAGGTCAGATTCCATTTGCTTTTCTGATTACTTGCTGTACCTGCATGCTAACATTTTGCGTTTTATGTACAAGAACCCCCAGATCCCTTTCTGCTACAGCATGTTGTAATCGCTCTCCTTTTAAATAATAATTTACTTTTTTATTTTTCCTACCAAAGTGGATAACCTTACATTTTCTCACATTATAGTCCATCTGTCAAATTTTTGCCCACTCACTGAGCCTATCTATATCCCGATGTAGATTCTTTGCTTTCCCACCTATCCACCTATCTTTGTATCATCAGCAAATTTGGCTAAGTTACACTCAGCCCCTTCATCCAAATCATTAATATAAATTGTAAATAGTTGAGGCCCCAGCACTGATCCCTGTGGCACCCCCACTAGTTACAGTTTGCCAACCTAAAAATGACCCATTTATCCCGACTTTCTGTTTTCTGTTAGTTAGCCAATCCTCTAACCATGCCAATATATTACCCCCAAGCCCGTGATCTCTTATCTTGCGCAGTAACCTTTTGTGTGGCACCTTATCGAATGCTTTCTAGAAATCCAAATACACAACATCAACTGGTTCCCCTTTATCCACTCTACTCGTTACATCCTCACAGAACTCCAGCAAATTTGTCAAATGTGATTTCCCTTTCATTAAACCATGCTGACTCTACTTGACTGCATTATGATTTTCTAAATGTCCTGCTGCTACTTCCTTAATGATGGACTCCAGCGTTTTCCCAATGACAGATGTTAGGCTAACTGGTCTATAGTTTCATGCTTTTTGTCTCCCTCTTTTCTTAAATCATCATCATGTCCCTTGAAATTGACAAAGACTTGCTTCCACTCTAAAAGTGAATTCTTGGGTGACTGAACAGTCCAATACAGGAATTACAGTCTCTGTCACAGGTGGGACAGACAGTCATTGAAGGAAAGGGTGGGTTGGGGCTGGTTTGCTGTACGCGCCTTCCGCTGTTTTCTGCATGCTCTCAGAGACGAGACTCGAGGTGCTCAGCGCTCTCCCGGATGCTCTTCCTCCACCTAGGGCAGTCTTTGGCCAGGGACTCCCAAGTGTCGGTGGGGATATTGCATTTTATCAAGGATTCTTTGAGGGTGTCCTTGAAACATTTCCTCTGCCCACCTGGGGCTCACTTGTCGAGTAGAGTGCTTGCTTTGGGAGTCTTACGTCAGGCATGTGAACAATTTGGCCTGCCCAACGGAGCTGGCAGAGTGTGGTCATTGCTTCGATGCTGGGGATGTTGGCCTGATCGAGGACGCTAACGTTGGTGCATCTGTCCTCCCAGGGGATTTACAGGATCTTGCGGAGACATCGTTGGTGGTATTTCTCCAGCGATTTATGGTGTCTACTATATATGGTCCACGTCTCTGAGCCATACAGGAGGGCGGGTATCACTACAGCCCTGTAGACCATGAGCTTGGTGGCAGATTTGAGGGCCTGATCTTCGAACACTTTCTTCCTCAGGCGGCCGAAGGCTGCGCTAGCACACTGGAGGCGGTGTTGAACCTCGTTGTCGATGTCTGCCCTTGCTGATAATAGGCTCCCAAGTTATGGAAAGTAGTCCACGTTGTCCAGTGTCGCGCCGTGGATCTTGATGACTGGGAGGGGCAGTGCTGTGTGGTGGGGTCAGGTTGGTGGAGGACCTTTGTCTTACGGATATTTAGTGTAAGGCCCATGTTTTCGTACATCTCCATGAAGATGTTGACTATGACTTGGAGTTCAGTCTCCGAATGTGTGCAGATGCAAGTGTCGTCCGCGTACTGTAGTTCGACGACAGATGTTGGGGTGGTCTTGGATCTGACCTGGAGACAACAAAGGTTGAACAGGTTCCCACTGGTCCTGTAGTTTAGTTCTACTCCAGCGGGGAACTTGTTGAGTGCGAGGTGGAGCATTGCAGCGAGGAAGATCCGGGGAGTGTTTCATCTTCAAGCCTTCATCTGACCATCTTCCACCTTTTCTCCCTCAAACCTCCCCTCCCTCACTGTCTAAGCCCCCTCTGGTCCTAACTCCTACCCCTTAAACCGTGCTGCAAGGGCCCAGTGCCCAATCCCCACCCCCCCCCTCCCCCAACTGCAGTCTACCTTCCAAGCCTACCTCCTTGCTGCCAAGTCCCTCCAGATGGACCCTCGCTTCTCGCTCCCCACGGACGACTCAGCTGCTCCAAGCGACCCCCGGCGGCCTCTACGGTGGTGAGCCTTCGACCAGCTTCAAAAACAGGTTTGGGCCTACCTCACGCGCAAGCCTTCCCTCCGGGCCTCCATCCATCAGCGACATCCGGGCCTCCATTCCTCCGGCGACGACCTGGCCTCCCTTCTTCCAACGACGTCCTAGCCTCTTTACCTCCAGCAACGCTCTGGCCTACCCCCGGCTGCTGGCCTCACTCAACGGTGGAGTCTCTGTCGAGCACGTGGTGTGCACAATGGTGTGGTCACTCTGATCTCTCCTCCTTCCACAAAATGGACCTCTGACCTTCCCAATGCCTGCCCGAGCCAAGCCTCTGATCTCTTACCGTCTCACTGAAGGGCGCTGCTCAGCGCCAAGCTTACGGCCCGGATCTCGCCGTGGGCAATTTCTTAAATAGGGGCGTTACATTTGCGGTTTTCCACTCCGCTGGGACCTCTCCAGAACTCGGGGAATTTTGGTAGGTGCACTATCGCTGCAGCCATTTCTTTTAAGACCCTAGGATGCAGGCCATCAGGTCCAGGGAACTTGCCCACCTTTAGTCCCATTAGTTTGTCTAGTACTTTATCTCTAGTGATAGTTTTAAGTCCCCTCCACCCACCCAACAGCTCCTTGATTATCAATTATTGGGATGTTTTTAGTGTCCTCTACCATGAAGACTGGTACAAAATATCTGTTCAAAGTCTCTGCCATTTCCCTGTTTCCCATTATTAATTCCCCAGTCTCATCCTCTAAGGGACCAACGTTCACTTTAGCTACTCGTTTCCTTTTTATATACCTGTAGAAGCTCTTACTGTCTGTTTTTATAATGCTTGCTAGTTTACTCTCATATACTATCTTCTCTGTCTTTATCATTATTTGGTTGAGGAAATATAAAAGTGAATAGATTCCAATTTAATGAATAAAAAAATATGGCCTCGTACCAAGGTAGGAGGTAGATGAAAATAATCCAGGTGATCCTTGTACAGGGACTTGTTAACTGGTCAATTCTCATTTCTTTTGACTACTACTAGTAGTAGCCAAAACTTTTTTTTTTAATTAAAACTTTATGGGTGCTAGTAAGAATATAGTTTTATTTTCCGCTTTGTAACAAAAACTACCAATTATGTACAGCTACTCACCTGCTCAAGCTCATAAGCTTTTGCTTTATCCTCATCTCGATCAGCAGTTTTTCGATAGGCCAGTCCCAGCCCCCAGACTGCCAGGATGCTGTACACATTATCACGGACCCAAGCATCCTGCTGTTCAGGGCTAGCAGGCAGTAACCCAGTTACACTATTCTACAAAGAAGAGGAAATGGTTATGGATAAACTTTAAGCAACACACTAAATAATTTCATGTCAGTTTAAGAGAAGGACTGAACTTATAGCCTGATATATACACTTCATTAGTACTGTAACTCACTGCAGCATATAGTGTTCACTCGCTCCTTAAAGAGTTAAGTACTGCAGATGTTTATACACTGCCATGAACGTCAATTGAACAGTACTATATTTAATATATGTCAATACCTGCCAATCACAAAAACTGTTGCCATGAGTATATAATGTACTAAAACATAAATAACCAGATCATTTACAGAAAGACACAAGGTTGCAATACAGAAAGCATCAGCAAATCTCAATCGTTAAAAGCAGAAAGTGGCTCAGTTATGAGTTTGAGTGTGCTGAAAGTATGAGTAAAAATTAGTTAAAAGAGCCAATCATTACATGACTCCTGCTTGTTTACAAGTGTCAGCTGCCCTCTCCAAACTCAACAAAATGGTCACTTTTTATATGTGGCCCTAGACACAATAATATTTACAATCTATATCAATGACTTAGATGAGAGGACCAAGTGTAATGTATCCAAGTTTGCTGATGATGCAAAGTTAGGTGGGAAAATAAGCTGTGAGGAAGATGCAAATAGGCTGCAAAGGGATATAGACAGATTAATTGAGTGGGCAAGAACGTGGTAGATCGAATATAATGTGGAGACGTGTTAAGCTATCCAAAGTGGTAGGAAAAATAGAAAAGCAGAATATTTTTTAAATAGCAAGCAAATAGGAAAGCAAATGGCATGTTAGCCTTTATTACAAAGGGATTGAAGTACAAGAGTAAAGAAGTCTTACTACAATTATATAGGGCCTTTGTGAGACCACACCTGAAGTACTGTGTACAAATTTGGTCTCCTTACCCAAGGAAGGATATACTTGCCTTAAAGGGATTGCAACAAAGGCTCACTAGACTGATTCCGAGGATGATGGGATTGCCCTATGAGGAGAGATTGAGTAGACTAGGCCTATATTCCCTAGAGTTTGGAAGAATGAGAGGTGATATCATTGAAACATATAAAATTCAAGTGCTTGGCAGGGTAGATGCTGGGAGGATGTTTCTCCTGGCTGTGGAGTCTAGAACTAGGGATCACACTCTCAGAATACAAGGTTGGCCATTTAGGGGTAAGATGAGGAGAAATTTCTTCCCAAGGTTTGTGAATCTTTGGAATTGATTACAAAATTGATTAAGGGATAGAAAACAGAGAGTTGTAGTGAATGGCTGTTTTTCAGACTGGAGGGAAGTATACAATGGAGTTCCCCAAGGTTCAGTACTAGGACCACTGCTGTTTTTGATATATATTAATGACTTGGACTTGGGAATAGAGGGCACAATTTGAAAATGTGCACAATTTGAAAATGTGCAGATGACACAAAACTTGGAAGCGTAGTAAACAATGAAAAAGATAGTAATAGACTTCAAGAGGACATAGACAGGCTGGTGGAATGGGTGGACACATGGCAGTTGAAATTTAGCACAGAAAAGTGTGAGGTGACACATTTCAGTAGGAAGAATGAGAAGAGACCATACATGCTAAATGGTACAATTTTTTTTTAAAGGGGTTGCAAGAAGAGAGAGACCCTGCAGTGTTTGTGCACAAATCTTTGAAGGTGGTAGGACATGTTAACAAAGCAGTTAATAAAGCATATGGGATCTTGTGCTTTATAAATGGAGGCATAGAGTACAAAAGCCAGAAAGTTATGCTAAACCTATATAAAACACTAGTTCACCCCCCGCTGGAGTATTGTGTTCAATTCTGGGCACTACACTTCATGAAGGACATGAAGGGTTTGGAGATGGTACAGAAGAGATTTACTAGAATGATTCCAGGGATAAGGGATTACAGTTACGTGGGTAGACTGGAGAAGCTGGGGTTGTTCTCCTTTGAGCAGAGAAGGCCAAGACGAGATTTGATAGAGGTGTTTAAAATCATTAGATATAGAGTAAATAAAGAGAAACGGTTTCCAAAAGCTGCAGGGTTGATAACCAGAAGGCACAGATTTAAGGTGATCGGCAAAAGAACAGAGGCAACATAAACTTTTTTTACGCAACGAGTGGTTATGATTTGGAATGCACTACCTGATAGGGTGGTGATACAGATTTAATAATTGCCTTAAAAAGGGAATTGGATAAATACTTGGAGAAAAACATTTCAGGGATATGGGGATAGAGCGGGATTAACTGGATTGCTCTTTGAATGTGCTGGCGCAGACTCGATGGGCCAAATGGCCTCCTTCTCTGCTATAATATTCTATAATTCTATGGAAGCCCCTCCCAAGCGTTGATCATTCTGTGATAATGAAACTAATTTTTTCTAATTTAATTTTTCAGTTTTTAAAATTAAAAACTTCCTCAAAACAAGGATTCAAATTTACATTCAGGTAGAATGGTGTATAGCGCAGGACCATCACAAGAGAGAATGTTTTATCAAAGCTTCAGTTTACCAACATCATCTGAACCCAGCAATGTATTTATACATTCTTGAAGTGTACTTCATCGGGTATCATTCTATATATATTACAAGTAGACTTTTACAACAATGAGGTTCTTTAGTTCTTTTGCAAGCAGTGGATGTTGCAGCAGACAGCTGCTTCTCATAATCAAATGGTGCCAACTGAGGTGCAGTGATACTGTACAACATTATTTGAACTGATGGAATATTTGTTGGGTGTTATTACACTGCACATGATGTTACAGGAGAATGACATGCTAATTAGAATCTCTACAATTGCAATTCAATTGCTAACAATTAACATCGAGAATTATTATTTGAAAGATGAGGCAACTCATTCATCCACTGCCTTTATACCCAGTAGATTGTGCTCCATAAGGAAGACCCTTTTTACATGGACGGGTCCACAGCCTGACGAACAACGCCCTACGAGAAGGGTCCAGCTAGATACAATGGGTGGCAGGTTGACAGTCCTCTCCCATCGGGCACTAGTACCTCGCTGGATGTCAACCCAGTATTCAACCCAGACTGGAATTCTCATTTCCGCTCGCCGGGGCAGAGGAAACAAGTAAGGATTGTAATAAAGGTAAAGAGAGCATGTGGTGAAAAAGCCACAGCCATGAGGAGGGTTCAATGTGTCTCAGATACTGGAACAAGCCCAGCAGCAACCAATAGAGGGTTCAATGTGTCCTGGACACTGAGGTAAACTCAGTCACAACAATGAGGAAGGTAGAGTTGATCCTGGAGTAATCAAAAGCAGTGTGTCTTGAAGCCACACGGACAGCCAACATCTCCTAAATCATTAAAGAATGGATCCGGTATTCAGCGCGGCAGGCCAGGGTCTTAAAGGAGGTACAGCGCGTGCTGGTGCAGTAGAGCAACGGCTGTGAAAAGGGCAACTGGATTGGATGTCACCAAAATCCAGGTCGCTGATTGGAGAACGGGCAGGTACATCAGGAGCGGCGAGAGATTGCAGAGCGAGGTGACTGGGATCCGGGAGAGGTGAGAGTTCGGGGAGAGGTGAGAGTTCGGGGAGAGGCGAGAGTTCGGGGCTCAGTGGAGGCGAGAGCTCAGGGGCAGCACGGGCCAGCCCACACTGCGATATGTGAGCGCACTAGGTCCATGCAGCAGAGCTGGTCTCCAGTCATCTTGGTTAATCCTTGCCACTGGACCAAGACCAAGCTGTGTCAAGCCCGTGTGGTGACTGGTGTGCAATAGTCACCACACGTTAAAAAAAATCCACGCACAGGCATCTTCCACCCGTCAATATATAGTTCAGAACCTGGAATCTTAGGTCCTTCATTGAAACACCTGTGAACTCATCCCTTTTTGGCATGGAAGTAAGTCATCCTTGACACGAGGGACCGCCTATGATGATGCCAGCAATTGTATTGCGGCAGAATATACTGTTCAGCAGGCAGTTACTACTACAGGGGTGATGAAGGAGACCAAGTTTTATATGTACCTTTGATTTATTATTAGTTCATATAAAATTGTCATGTATCAAGTAGATTTGTTCCCTTTTTCAAACCCAAGTATTTGAAAGCACATTAATCACCAAGGTAAAAACAAACATTAAAGGGCCATGCTCACTCACATCTAGACAAGAAAACTTCCAATAACAAATCATATACCTTCAAAATGAATCCCTATTTTTACTAAATTTGGATTAAAATTGATGATTTTAATAAGGTCAACTTTAAACAGAAGTGAGAGCAAAACTTCAATATTGGCTCCACACAAGATGAGTGGGAGAAGCTGCAAGAGAAAGCTTAATCTGCATTGAATTCAAAAACCTTAACTTAACATTACGTGATTGCTACTTGCACATTCCCAGCATGTTCCCATAAGTTTAGTTGCTAACTGAGCCAAGCACAGGTTCCTAAAAAAATTCTTTATATAAACAACCAAGTCAAGATCACCCATCAAGGTTTTGTGTCTTAATGCAAGAAGTATCCGCAATAAGGTGGATGAATTAACTGTGCAAATAGATGTTAACAAATATGATGTGATTGGGATTACGGAGACGTGGCTCCAGGATGATCAGGGCTGGGAACTCAACATCCAGGGGTATTCAACATTCAGGAAGGATAGAATAAAAGGAAAAGGAGGTGGGGTAGCATTGCTGGTTAAAGAGGAGATTAATGCAATAGTTAGGAAAGACATTAGCTTGGATGATGTGGAATCTATATGGGTAGAGCTGCAGAACACTAAAGGGCAAAAATCATTAGTGGGAGTTGTGTACAGACCTCCAAACAGTAGTAGTGATGTTGGGGAGGGCATCAAACAGGAAATTAGGAGTGCATGCAATAAAGGTGCAGCAGTTATAATGGGTGACTTTAATATGCACATAGAAACATAGAAACATAGAAAATAGGTGCAGGAGTAGGCCATTCGGCCCTTCTAGCCTGCATGGAGGAGGATTTCCTGGAGTGCATAAGGGATGGTTTTCTAGTCCAATATGTCGAGGAACCAACTAGGGGGGAGGCCATCTTAGACTGGGTGTTGTGTAATGAGAGAGGATTAATTAGCAATCTCATTGTGCGAGGCCCCTTGGGGAAGAGTGACCATAATATGGTGGAATTCTGCATTAGGATGGAGAATGAAACAGTTAATTCAGAGACCATAGTCCAGAACTTAAAGAAGGGTAACTTTGAAGGTATGAGGCATGAATTGGCTAAGATAGATTGGCTAATGATACTTAAGGGGTTGACTGTGCTTGGGCAATGGCAGACATTTAGAGACCGCATGGATGCATTACAACAATTGTACATTCCTGTCTGGCGTAAAAATAAAAAAGGGAAGGTGGCTCAACCGTGGCTATCTCGGGAAATCAGGGATAGTATTAAAGCCAAGGAAATGGCATACAAATTGGCCAGAAATAGCAGCGAACCTGGGGACTGGGAGAAATTTAGAACTCAGCAGAGGAGGACAAAGGGTTTGATTAGGGCAGGGAAAATGGAGTACGAGAAGAAGCTTGCAGGGAACATTAAGGCGGATTGCAAAAGTTTCTATAGGTATGTAAAGAGAAAAAGGTTAGTAAAGACAAACGTAGGTCCCCTGCAGTCAGAATCAGGGGAAGTCATAACGGGGAACAAAGAAATGGCAGACCAATTGAACAAGTACTTTGGTTCAGTATTCACTAAGGAGGACACAAACAACCTTCCGGATATAAAAGTGGTCAGAGGGTCTAGTAAGGAGGAGGAACTGAGGGAAATCTTTATTAGTCGGGAAATTGTGTTGGGGAAATTGATGGGATTGAAGGCCGATAAATCCCCAGGGCCTGATGGACTGCATCCCAGAGTACTTAAGGAGGTGGCCTTGGAAATAGCGTTGACAGTCATTTTCCAACATTCCATTGACTCTGGATCAGTTCCTATCGAGTGGAGGGTAGCCAATGTAACCCCACTTTTTAAAAAAAGAGGGGGAGAGAAAGCAGGGAATTATAGACCGGTCAGCCTGACCTCAGTAGTGGGTAAAATGATGGAATCAATTATTAAGGATGTCATAGCAGCGCATTTGGAAAATGGTGACATGATAGGTCCAAGTCAGCATGGATTTGTGAAAGGGAGATCATGCTTGACAAAACTTCTGGAATTTTTTGAGGATGTTTCCAATAAAGTGGACAAAGGAGTACCAGTTGATGTGGTATATTTGGACTTTCAGAAGGCTTTCGACAAGGTCCCACACAGGAGATTAATGTGCAAAGTTAAAGCACATGGGATTGGGGGTAGTGTGCTGACGTGGATTGAGAACTGGTTGTCAGACAGGAAGCAAAGAGTAGGAGTAAATGGGTACTTTTCGGAATGGCAGGCAGTGACTAGTGGGGTACCGCAGGGTTCTGTGCTGGGGCCCCAGTTGTTTACATTGTACATTAATGATTTAGACGAGGGGATTAAATGTAGTATCTCCAAATTTGCGGATGACACTAAGTTGGGTGGCAGTGTGAGCTGCGAGGAGGATGCTATGAGGCTGCAGAGTGACTTGGATAGGTTAGGTGAGTGGGCAAATGCGTGGCAGATGAAGTATAATGTGGATAAATGTGAGGTTATCCACTTTGGTGGTAAAAACAGAGAGACAGACTATTATCTGAATGGTGACAGATTAGGAAAAGGGAAGGTGCAACGAGACCTGGGTGTCATGGTACATCAGTCATTGAAGGTTGGCATGCAGGTACAGCAGGCGGTTAAGAAAGCAAATGGCATGTTGGCCTTCATAGCGAGGGGATTTGAGTACAGGGGCAGGGAGGTGTTGCTACAGTTGTACAGGGCCTTGGTGAGGCCACACCTGGAGTATTGTGTGCAGTTTTGGTCTCCTAACTTGAGGAAGGACATTCTTGCTATTGAGGGAGTGCAGCGAAGATTCACCAGACTGATTCCCGGGATGGTGGGACTGACCTATCAAGAAAGACTGGATCAACTGGGCTTGTATTCACTGGAGTTCAGAAGAGTGAGAGGGGACCTCATAGAAACGTTTAAAATTCTGACGGGTTTGGACAGGTTGGATGCAGGAAGAATGTTCCCAATGTTGGGGAAGTCCAGAACCAGGGGTCACAGTCTAAGGATAAGGGGTAAGCCATTTAGGACCGAGATAAGGAGAAACTTCTTCACCCAGAGAGTGGTGAACCTGTGGAATTCTCTACCACAGAAAGTAGTTGAGGCCAATTCACTAAATATATTCAAAAGGGAGTTAGATGAAGTCCTTACTACTCGGGGGATCAAGGGGTATGGCGTGAAAGCAGGAAGGGGGTACTGAAGTTTCATGTTCAGCCATGAACTCATTGAATGGCGGTGCAGGCTAGAAGGGCTGAATGGCCTGCTCCTGCACCTATTTTCTATGTTTCTATGTTTCTATCACCCCTGTGCTTTGACCGACATTGGTTTCTAGTTAAACAACGCCTCGATTTCAAAAATTCTCATCCTGGTTTACAAATCACTCCATGGACTTGCCCCTCCCTATCTCTGTAATCTTTTTCAGCCTCACAATCCCACAAGATGTCTGCGCTCCTCAAATTCTGGCCTCTTAAACATCCCAAATAATAACTGCTCAACCACCGGTGGGTGTGCCTTCAGCTGCCTGGATCCTAAGCTCTGGAACTCCCTCACTAAACCTCCATGCCTCTCTACCTCTCTTTCCTTCTTTAAGACGCTCCTTATAATCTACCTCTTTAAATACCTCTTGATCATCTGCCTTAATTTCTTCCGTGGCTCGGTGTCAAATTTATCTGTTTGTCTGTAACAATGTTGTGAAGTGCCTTGAGACGTTTTACTACGTTAAAGACGCTATATAAAATAAAAGTTATTATATCTAAAAAGCCCTTAATCATAATAGGCTCAGATAGCTGTGTCTTTTTACTCGAGAAACAGGACTCAAAGTCACAAATTACATTCTTTGTGACTGTGACAAAAGTAAACTAACCCTCCTCGTCCTTCTCGACCTGTCTGCAGCCTTTGACACAGTTGACGACTCCATCCTCCTCCAACGCCTCTTCACCATCATCCAGCTGGGTGGGACTGCACCTGGTTCCATTCTTATCTATCTACTCATAGCCAGAAAATTATCTGCAATGGCTTCTCTTCCCACTCCCGCATTGTTACCTCTGGTGTCCCCCAAGGATCTGTCCTTGGCCCACTCCTATTTCTCTTCTATATGCTGCCCTCTGGTGACATCATCCGAAAACACGGCATCAGTTTCCACATGTACGCTGACGACATCCAGCTCTACCTCACCAACAATTCTCTCAACTCCACCATGGTCTCTAAATTGTCAGACTGCTTAACCGACCCAGTACTGGATGAGCAGAAATTTTCTCCAATTAAATATTGGGAAGACTGAAGCTATTGTCTTTGGTCCCTGCCAAAAACTGCGTTTTCTAGCCACCAACTCCATCCCTCTCCATAGCATCTGACTGAGACTGAACCACACTGTTCGGCAACCTAGGTGTCGTATTTGACCCTGAAATGAGCTTCCGGCCACATATCCACGGCATAAATAAAACTGCCTATTTCCACCTCCGTAACATTGCCCATCGCTGCCCCTGCCTCAGC
This sequence comes from Pristiophorus japonicus, assembly GCF_044704955.1. Taxonomy (NCBI): domain Eukaryota; kingdom Metazoa; phylum Chordata; class Chondrichthyes; family Pristiophoridae; genus Pristiophorus; species Pristiophorus japonicus. The sequence continues at coordinate 82,019,749 of NC_091982.1, read as the reverse complement.
TCATCTGCTGTTGAAACCCTCATCCATGCCTTTGTTACCTCGAGACTTGACTACTCGAACGCACTTCTGGCTGGCCTCCTACATTCTACCCTATGTAAACTTGAGGTCATCCAAAACTCGGCAGCCCATGTCTTAACTCACACCAAGTCCCGCTCACCCACCACTGCTGTGCTCGCTGACCTACATAGGCTCCCGGTGAAGCAACCTCGATTTCAAAATCAACCTCACCAACCCTCCTCCACCCCACACACCCCACCCCACACCCACCCCCTCCACTGCCCCCACTCTCCCACAACCCCCAATACACACCACATACACCCCCACACACACACACCACACACCCCCCCCACACACACACCACACCACCCCCCCACACACACACACACACACACACACCACACCCCCCCCACACACACACACACACACACCCCCACACACACACGACACACACCACACCCCCACACACACACACACACCACCACCCCCCACACACACAGACACACCACACCCCCCCCCACACACACAGACACCACACCCCCCCACACACACACACACCACACACAGACACCACACACACACACACACACACACACACACACACCCCACCCCCCCCACACACACACACTACACCCCCCCCCACACACACCCCACACACACCACACACCCCCCCCACACACACACACACACACCACCCCCACACAAACACACACACACCACACCCCCCCCACACACACACACACACCACACCCCCCCACACACACACACACACCACACCCCCCCCCACACACACACACACCACACCCCCCCCCACACACACACACACACCCCCCCCCCACACACACCCCCCCCCACACACACACCACACCCCCCCCCCAACACACCACACACCCCCCCCACACACACACCACACCCCCCCCCCACACACACCCACACCCCCCCCACACACACACCACACCCCCCCCACACACACACCACACCCCCCCACACACACCACACCCCCCCCACACACACACACACCCCCCCCACACACACACCACACCCCCCCACACACACACACACCCCCCACACACACACACACCACCCCCCCACACACACACCACCCCCCCCACCACACCACCCCCCCCCACACACACCACACCCCCCCCCACACACACACCACACCCCCCCACACACACACACAAACCACACCCCCCCCCACACACACACACAAACCACACCCCCCACACACACACACACACCACACCCCCCCCACACACACACACACCACACCCCCCCCCCACACACACACACCACCACCCCCCCCCCCACACACACACACCACACCCCCCCCCACACACACACACACCACACCCCCCCCCACACACACCACACCCCCCCCACACACACACACCACACCCCCCCACACACACACACACCACACCCCCCCCACACACACACACACCACACCCCCCCCACACACACACACACCACACCCCCCCCACACACACACACACCACACCCCCCCCACACACACACACCACACCCCCCCCACACACACACACACCACACCCCCCCCACACACACACACACCACACCCCCCCCACACACACACACACCACACCCCCCCCACACACACACACACCACACCCCCCCCACACACACACACACCACACCCCCCCCACACACACACACACCACACCCCCCCCACACACACACACACCACACCCCCCCCACACACACACACACCACACCCCCCCACACACACACACACACCACACCCCCCCCACACACACACACACACACACCCCCCACACACACACACACCACACCCCCCCCCCACACACACACCACACCCCCCCCACACACACACACCACACCCCCCCCCCACACACACACACCCCCCCCACACACACACACACACACCACACCCCCCCTCACACACCACACAACCCCCACCCCCAACACACCGCCCCCACACACACCCCCCCTCACACACACACCCCCCCCCTCACACACACCCCCCCCCACATACGCCCCCCCCCCCACACACACCACACCCACCACCCCCCCACACCACACCCCCCGCCCACACACACACCACACACCACACACCCCCCCCATACACACCACACACCCCCCCCACGCCACACACCACCCCCCCCCACACACACACACACCACACCCCCCCCCCACACACACACACACCACACCCCCCCCCACACACACACACCACACCCCCGCCCACACCCACACCACACACACACCACACATCCCCCCCATACACACCACACACCCCCCCCCACGCACACCACACACACCCCCCCCCACCCCCCCCCACACACACCACACACACAAACACACACCCCCACACACACTCCACACCACACACACACCACACACCCCCCCCCACACACACACACCACACACCCCCCCCCACACACACACACCACACACCCCCCCCCACACACACACCACACACACGCCCCCCTAACACACACACACACCCCCACACGCCCCCCTCACACACACCCCCCACCACACACACACACCCCCCCAACACACACACCACACACCCCCCCACACCACACACACACCACACACCCCCCCCACACACCACCCCCCACATACACCACACACCACCCCCCACACACACCACACACAAACACACCACACACCCCCCCCCCCACACACACACCCCCCCCCACACACACACACACAGCCCCCCCCCACACACCCCCCCCCCACACCCCCCCCCCCCCCCACCCACACCCCCCCCCCCCCCCACACACACACCCCCCCCCCCCACACACACCCCCCCCCCACACACACCCCCCCCCCACACACACACCCCCCCCCACACACACACCCCCCCCCCACACACACACCCCCCCCCACACACACCCCCCCCCCCCACACACACACCCCCCCCCCCCACACACACACACCCCCCCCACACACACCCCCCCCACACACACCTCCCCCCCCACACACACCTCCCCCCCACACCCACACACACACACACCCCAAAACACACACACCACACACACCCCCCCACACACACACACACACACACACCACACACACCCACCCCCCCCACACCTCCCCCCCACACACACCCCACCCCACACACACAGCCCCCCACACACACCCACACCCCCCCCCAACACACACACACACACACACCACCCCCCCCCCCACACACACACCACACACACCCCCCCACACACACACACACCACACCCCCCCCCCCAAACACACACACACACCACACCCCCCCCCACACACACACACACACCACCCCCCCCCCCACACACACCCCCCCCCACACACACACCACACACACCCCACCCACACTCCCCCCCACACCCCCACACACCCCCCCCCCCCACACACACACCCACACCCCCCCCACACACACACCACACCCCCCCCACACACACACCACACCC